>NC_133494.1:9090569-9172521 GCF_025370935.1 Choristoneura fumiferana
AAATTTACATGGAGGGTCTACGTACCTATATCAAATAAAGACCTCAATCTACTTAAGTTTTGGTAATTTAATAAAACCCCCTGGAATTCAATTCAGCTGTCAGATCTTAATAGGTCACATGAGCGAAACCGCGAGCAAAGGCAAGTAAAAGAATGTAGACTAGACATAGAAGTTGAAATAGGAACTACATATTACAACAATCACTTGATAGAAAGAAATAAATGTTTTTTGATACAAAATATATGGTTTCCAACAGACAGCTTTCTTTGTATTTACGTCATACAAATAAGATACTACCTATTAAAGATTGCTTATAAACTTAGAAAGCTTGTAAAGTTGTTTGAATGTATCGCACATTGTAAATACATTAGGTAACCATTTATTTAAACGTCTTAAATAAATTCGCTCACGTAATAAATAGTAGTGGAATCATTGATAAATAAAATGTCTTAAATAATACAAACCGCATACGCGGCCGACGCACTGAGCGCGGCCGAAGAGTAAACACGAATATCTCCGCAGCGAATACCTTTCGCATATATTTATAAACATTTTATTCTCTTTGAAGAACTGCGTTAGAGGTAACTGTTAGAATAAACTAACTACACTTGAAGCCGCTTTCAACGGAGATTAACTAAATAAACCCTGGAACGATGATAATGAACATCCATTAGGAATATCGTTTTATTTTGAAGTTAAATAGGCAGATAAAATGTTATCTGGGTAAACTATCACTTGTGTTTGTGTCGTAACTGTTAGTATAAAATGATGCCCAACTGTAGTTTTCATAACATTTTACTTTTTAAACGGTAAACATAATCAGTTGGAATTAATTTACGAACATATTTAATGTTTAATTCGCATCACAACATTAATTACTTAGTTACCTACATTGAATTACTTACATACACTCGTGTCAAGACCAAGACGTGCGTTTAAGGATCAAGCCTAAGAGAAGGTCAATGTAATGTCGTACCAGGAGCTCAGGGCATTGGCTGGCAGAGAGGCGTACAGAATGGGCGATTACTCCACCGACAAGTAAGCTCTTTAATACATGACGATGATGATGATGATACATAGAATATCATCTTGAACTAGACAGGTGGTAGCTATCCGGAATAGCTACATATTTAACTGGTAAACTGCAGAAAGATTGACAGAGACAGTTCGTCGGGTACACAAAAAGAAGAGAAGTGTCAGAGGAAGGTACTACTACATGTAATGTAGCCACTCTGCAACCAGATAACGCTCAACCATATATTATTCAAGTGTTACAAGGGTGGGTTAGTTCGACTGAACTTCCCTTCCTATTGATTCAAAATATAATTAAGTACTCTTTTAATTTTTTTAATCACATTGATTGATCATCGATCAATTCAAATGTATGGAAAAAAAATTGACAATTGCAATATAAAATCGACGAAAACCATTAATTTTAAGACACATTATTGTACCTATTATGTTACGTAAGAAAAGAAATACGTACTTAATTGAAAGTACATTTTAAAAATGTATAAATAATAGGTCGTTTTAAACAAACAATCTTTTTGAGTGAGAAAAAACAAAAGTACTTAATTCTGTAAACAATCCACCCACAGTGAATATGTTTGTCAGGTATTTGTGTTGATTAACTATTTTATTTAGATTAAGATTGGTTAGAAGATTTTGGATGACTAGAATTGTTTTAAATATCGTGTAGGTAGATGATCTAATATACTTACCAGTAAAACTAGTGAGATTTCAATTAAAACCAATCTAATTTAGCCCAATTCCGTTCGCTTTGGTAGTTCCTAGGCTATTTGAGGTTCGTGGGTAAAGGCAGACTAAAATAACTCTGAAATAATAGTTACGATAACCTATACACGGTTAACAGTTTCAACAATTTGACCTACTGGGCATGAGCTAATAACATAATAGGTAGGTACTTAGGAAATATACGGATTCATCGATCCACTAGCACTTTAAGCTGTTTGTGACATGTTGCATTCAATATCTGTTGGTTCCTAGTATTTATCTATTACTGGTAATCAGTTTAATTCGATAAGACTTTATAAACCTGATGTAATTGGTTTTATTGACAAGCCCATTTTGCGGAATATTTAGTAAAAGTGATATCTAGATATATTTTGTGCGTGGCTTAGTTATACGCAGTGCTAAATACTACGGCTAAATCCTAATCGTTCTGCAGCGAGGCACAACTGGTTCGCCTTCGTATCACCTTGGGCGTGAGACAATGCCGTGCAACTCTGACCCGACACACCTGCTAACATTGCATTTAGCAACTTGTCGGTGGCTGCATTTACAATACAATTATCACTGAACTGAACCGCCGCAGAAACTAGCTACTGGTTTCTCTTAGATGTCTTAGCTTTAACAAACAGAAGCTAAAAACTCGTGTTGTAAACGAACGGGTAAACTTAAGTATTAAAAAATGTATAACAAAAAATTGAACCGACTACAAAAAACCATGAAAAAAAAATTCTACCACTGAAGTCAGTCGGTGCCTCAGCACGAGCCAGCAGGAGTCGACCTACGAGTATAGTCATCTACCTCACCTACGCACTATTATGTTGGGCTTCAATCACTCCTGCTGGCTCTTGCTGAGGCACCGGCCGACTTCAGACTGGTAGAAAATTATTTTCATGGTTTTTTGTAGTCGGTTAAATTTTTGTTATAATTTTTTTTTTACGCTTTTTAGTGTAAATAATCTAAGATACAATAGTTTAATATCAACTGCTCGTCACCTTTTACAAAAGATTGCTTTTTCCGATGCAGAAACGTTCATTATTGAGGAGTCCGGGTGCTTCACCACCCATTTTACCATATGAATTACGAGGAGCATAAATCGCTTAGCAACTGTATTAAAGTAATTAAAATTCAACCCGTGAAATACTTATTATTGAGTAGTAACTCCGATGGTCAACTGTGGTCTTCGTCATCAGTTCAAGAGTTCCCTCGATTTCCATAAGATCCAATCATCAGATCCTGATTTGGTGCTTATGGGAGTATGGGACCTAAGTAATTGAAGAGATACCTAGACGAACGCAAAAAAATAATTTCAAATCGGTTCATAAATGACGGAGCTCTGAGGTAACAAACATAAAAAAAAACAACCGAATTGATAACCTCCTCCTTTTTTGAAGTCGGTTAAAAAAAGTCAAGGAAGGTTAGACAAGAAAGATAGATAATCATCTCGCACTACGACACCCTCACTCACCCCCTCGCCCCTACGCCTAAGACTAACCCTTGTGAGAACGCCTGCTTAAGAAAGGTCAAGGTTAATGCTGAGGAAACGTGTTGGAAGTTCCACGCATTAGTAGCAGGAAGTGGCCGCAAGTGAAAACCCACACGCTACGAACATAAAGGCGAACGTAACGAATCAATAATACGCAGGAGATAGGTTCGAAACGCTTTATAATAATTACTTTACCGCAAAGGAAATATGGGGATCTGTATAGTGACCCTCTTACCTATCGTTACAATTATAACATAGGTAGGTGTACAATTCGGGACGGGGCAAACACGTCGCTTAGAACATTCAAAATCGAGATTGATCAAAACATACCACCAGTAGGTATAATATAATATTTATTGCCCATTTAGGAAACGAACAAACAGAAGTTATATTTCATCACTATGAGTTTCAATTTGCACGAAGTGAACTATGGTTCGCCTTGGACGGAAATATTCAACATTCATATTACCAGCCGCGTGGATACAGAACGAGCCAAAATAAGCCGTGTTTCGCATTTCGCATATAAATGAGCCTTCAGTCAGCCAACTATACCCAATTGTTACGGTACTTGAAACTAACAAAGCTTAAAATATGGGTGGCCTAAAAAGTTTTAGCTTGACGCATCAGTAATGATCATAACACAAAAAAATGGAAATAGGTATGCATTAACCCAATGTTAATTAAGTAAATGAATTCAGTGGGCGGATTATTGGCCAATAGGGATGTACCTGACCTGCAGGCAGCAGCGACAATAATTCAGAAGGACAAAACGACTAAAAATATTATAACGTAGCAGGTAAACGAAGAACTCAACTTAATTAAATTAAGTGTTAAACCAATGTTTTCCCTGATGTTGTTAGAACGAACAAATTCGTTTAAGAGTTGTATGTATATTGATTTCAAGTTAAAGTCTAAAATTAATGTTAACTATCAATGTTGTCCCTTTCTAGCAAATACAAATGTCGAAGTTAAGGACATTTTAGCGCATTTTAACTAAAATAGGTTTGATTGCCGTTTATGAATAAGGGGGTATGTTGTTGTGGCAATCTCCCACCCCTCGTCTGTTAAGCATAGCCCCACAGAACTATATCGATATAAAATTAAGATTGGTTTTTTGGAATATTTTTGTATTTTATATTTCAATTCCAAATTTTTACTTTTACGGTCACCCCGTAAAACCTAAATTGAAAATACAAACTGAAATATAGATGCACAGAAAAACCAGAAAAATAAGACCAGCACTGGGAATCGAACCCAGGTCCTCGGCATTCCGTGCCGCGTGCTATACCGCTACACCACTGCTGGACAACGGCACAGATACGAATTTCCCCTATGCACCACATATCTCAGCTTGTTTGTTTCTTATTTTGCCACTTAAGCAGTGACGCTAGCGACATCTATACCGTAGCCCTCATTGAGAAACTTTCGGCATTCCATTGGAACTAACCGCTCACCCGGACAAGAGATATCGTTATTAAGCAATCAAATTAAGATTGGTTTTTTGGAATCTTTTTGTATTTTTTTTTTCAATTCCAAATTTTTACTTTTACGGTCATCCCGTAAAACCTAAATTGAGCAGTGGTGTAGCACGCGGCACGGAATGCCGAGGACCTGGGTTCGATTTCCAATGCTGGTCTTATTTTTCTGGTTTTTCTGTGCATCTATATTTCAGTTTGTATTTTCAATTTATATCGATATAGTTTCTGTGCTTAGCCCGGACTTTACTGCACTTAAAATTCTAACGAATTCCTATTTTAATTACATGCCTAATATAACTAAAACCCGCATTGTATATATACTAAGAGTACAACACAAATCCCTCAGGGATCTGGTTTGGACTGGATTCCGGACCCCGATTACTAAATAATTTAAAGGAGACCACGCGACCTACATGAAACGTGCCCTTTTCACTTGCGATTGTTGAGCCGCGCCCGTGCTGCGAGATAGAAGATGATCGTGGGAAGTGGGCGAAAGTGTGATGCTATTAGGCACGTACATTTTAAGTACTGCAATATAGAAAATTAGTATTCGCGGGACAATGACACTTTCTACAATGACGTTCTTATTAGATAATTACGTAACGGTATTTCTTTGCATTATTAACGGCGCATTGTCGGCGGTGGCGTCGTCGTGATCGAAATGGTTATTAAAACCGGCCAAGAGCGTGTCGGACACGCCCGAAATAGGGTTCCGTGGTTCCGTAGTCATTACGAAAAAATTAAGTAATATTTTTTTAAGGATTTCGTATTTTGTACGGAATATTCCAAGTTTAGGTTACCATCCATAGGGGGTGGCGCTCGATTTTAATGAAAATTTTCACTTTAAAGAATATTGTGCAAACAAATCACTGAATCTAAAAATCGTTATAGCAACCCCCTAATGGTTTTAAAAGACTTATCCAACGATATCCCACACTACAAGATTGGATGAAAAAAAAAACACCTCCAATTTACGTCTATGGGAGAACTCTAAAATTTTTTTTTTTAATTTGTACCATTTTGCCAGCATATATGGGTGCGCAACGCGATGTATGTCGGTCGGCCGCACGGCACTAAGTTCGGGAGCAATAATTTTGCGAAATGGTAACGGAACCGTACCTCTACTTTCTTTTATAAATAAATGATGATTTCTGAAATTATCGCGAATAATACATGCAACAACTACCTACCGAATAATTCGTTTAAGATTGTAGTCGTATTATCTATTGTAATTTACAATAATAATGCTTAAATATACAAACAGCCACATTTTAAGTAGGTTTAAGCAAATAGGTAAGATTAACGATTACATTTATTTGCACATATAAAAACCATACCTACATAATAAGTACCTACCTTTAAATGTCATTAGTAGTACATACTTATAGTACTAGGGTTTTACGATAGTCAGCCGTGTATCTTACGCACACATTGACGCGTGTACAGACGTCGTCGTCCTTATGTAGATTCAAGAACGCGTATTTTGTACGGCGTGGCCGCCGTGTGCCTATGTCCAACAGTGGTCATCCTATGGCTGATATGATGATGATGAAATTGCAGTAGGTGAATGGCTCGACCCTATCGACACTCGAAAATCCTAAATAGTCGAAGACAATTGATTTAGGCGTTGCTTTGCAGAGATCCATATAAATGCTCTACAATATATTTTTCTACCGTGCACCGTGCACCACATCTACGGCTTTGCTATACGTTATATTATATGTTAACATGCATCCCACTGTCCCGTCTACCAGTCAGTGGAATTGAAATGTCCTTCGCAGTTCATAAATTCAAATATCCTCATGCAAAATTTTGTCCTTTACGTCTGTTCAAATTAGACCCATCAGTAAAGAAAGGCAGAACTTAAGATCTCGACCATGTTCGCCATGGAATCTTTAAACACTCGCGTGTTTGCGAGGACACACAAAATTGTGTACTATATGTACTATTTCTATGTGTGTTTTTAACCCCCCACTCAAAAAGAGGGGTGTTAAAAGTTTGACCGCTGTGTGTGTCTGTGTGTGTCTGTCTGTCTGTCTGTGGCACCGTAGCTCTTTGAACGGGTGGACCGATTTGAATGCGGTTTTTTTATTTGATAGCAGGTTTTCTAGCGATGGTTCTTAGACATGTTTTATCAAAATCGGTTTAGCCGTTTTTGAGATATTGAACTTTGAAGTGACAAAGTCGGGGGTTTTCCAACTTTTTGTTGGTTATTGGTTTATTTGTGTGTAGTTGTGTAAATGTGTGTCTTCTGTATTAGTGAGTGGCATTTTCTTCTTTCTTTAAGTATGACGTGATATTTTCTTCCAGATTCGATGAGGGCCACGACGGTTTCCTGGACCTGAATGAGGTGAAACGAATGATGGAGCGTCTCGGCGCGCCGCAGACGCATCTCGGACTCAAAGCCATGATCGCGGAAGTCGACGAAGACGGAGACAACAAGATCAGCTTCAGGGAATTTCTGCTCATATACAGGTAAAGACCTATCAGTTGAAAGTCGTTCACCGGACGATGTCAAAGCAAAGGTTTTTTCATAAGTACCTACCAACAAATCTGAGCTGAACTCATTTAGGCTGCTTCCCACGAACCGCATTAAGATCTAATGGTAAAAAATGTGTACCTATCTATAGGTACCCCTATTGCTTTGAAATTCGTGTCTCGAACTGGACTTTGATCAAATTAATTTGAGCTTAAATTTTTCTGCTATCTACCTAATACCTAATATTATTATTTCAATTCAACATAATTTTTTTATCATTATCGAGAAGAGAATATAAACCCGCTGTTTTGCCACTATGTTTTGTTCCGGTTTATCATATGTGACCGATATCTGTGATGCCGTCTGTTTATTTAAACAAATAAACACTAAAAGAATATGTGTAAAATAACAGCAAATTAAAGTGGTGAAACAGGAACTAGAATTGTATGTATGTATATTGCAACAAATATGGCTACAACCGCAACTACAACGCAATGACTGAGTCAGTTTGCAGTCGCTAGGCTAAAATTTCCGCAAATATGTAAACAGGATTATAACAATGTAAATACAGTTCTACATTGATTTACGCAACTTAAAATTTATAATTTAAATTAATATTATGAAAATTATTTAAGCTAACTTCCCGCTAGCACTTTAGGAGAAACTTTAACAAACAGTGCTCTCCTGCGCGGATCACTGTTGCTACGCATAAACAGATCAAAAATCATCATCATCATCTCGGCCTACATAGGTACGTTACGTACTACTAATGGGCACAGGTCTCCTCTCAGTATGAGGGCTTGGGCCGTAGTTCCCACGCGGGCCCAGTGCGGATTGGTAACTTCACACACACCATTGAATTACTTCGCAGGTTTGTGCATGTTTCCCCACGACGTTTCCCTTCACCGTAAAGCTCGTGGTCATTTTCAATGTTATTTCGCAAGTGCGAGCCCGGATTTGAACCAAGATCAAAAATTTTCGGGTGCAATTTACAATTTTCAACTGCATGTTTCAGAAAAGCACGAGCGGGCGAACTCGAGAACAACTCCGGCCTGGAAGCCCTGGCGCGACTGACCGAAATCGACGTCGACCAAGTGGGTGTGAACGGCGCCAAAAACTTTTTCGAAGCCAAAATAGAGGAGCTTTCCAAAACCAACAAGTTCCATGACGAGATCATCCAAGAACAGGAGGAGAAGCGGCGCGAGGCCGAAGAAAAAGCCGCCAGGAGACAGAGGTTCAAGGAGAAAGCTGCCCTCTTCCAACATTAACGAAACACAAATTTGTTGCATACTATCTAGTCCATAAGCTGTTACCATGGCTTATCACATCTTCGAAGATCTAAATGATATTTACTAAGATTTCGATGGATTTTAGAATGAAATCTACTTCTATGTTGCTATTCACAAGGTTTAAATTAAATAAGACTTTGTTAGATGAATTATTATTATACAATAAAGTTACACCTAATGATATGTTATTATAAGCCTAGATAAAAGAGAAAATTATTAAAATAGATTGTGACAACGCCTAAGCTATAACGTTAACATTCTTTAAAAAAAATATCCTTCTGTATTTAAATTGTGGGATGCATGTTGCCTTGTATGTTTACACTTTAGCATAGCAGAAGATTTTATACTTAATTACTTATTAATGGTTAAATGTGATGTATATGAATTATGTATAAGGTTATTTGAATAAAAGTTTTTTAAATGTATTTTTGGGTATGTTTATTAAATACTTATCCTACAGTGTTGAACTTATTTAAAAACTTAATAACATTTTTTGTTACTGACTATCCATAGTAGAATTATTTCTGATGGAGTCATGTTCCTCAAGTGAGTTGTTATGATTTGGTTGGTGGTTTATTTCTATCTGCATCCTGGTCATGGGCGGCAACTTGTCTATGTCAATCTGTTGTAAATCTGCTAATGTCTTAACTAATGCAGCATTCTGAAAGTTAAAATACAGTATGTGTGATGAGCTTTGACTGCTTGTTTTGATTATTATTTATTACAGTTTAACTAAAAAAAAAAACACTCTTAATCACCACATTAGATTAAACTTACATTGGCAACATTTGATTCAAACTCTCCACCAGGGCCTGTTATTTGCTTGATTTGATGCAACTCGTGGGAACTGCAAAAAAAAATATTGTCGATTTTTTGATATACACAGTGTACTGTAGGAACTAGGCTGTATACCGCTGGCAGGTGGTAAAACTGACCACCTGGCAGGCTAGATTGACTTTATTATGTATAATGGTAGTATTTTATATTGTATGTTTCTAGAATTTGACTTTAAAACGAGGGGAAACGGGGGGATCTACACGCGTGACTTTAAACTCATATCAAATAAACAAGGTTATTTATAGGTTTAGCTTCAATTATTTAGATTCATTGTAGAACTTGGTAGAACTTATAAATACATTTACATAGATAGTTCCAGCCGCTCAGGCTGTCGGGAGCAGTCTGTGCTCCGGCATGTATACCGCTGTCAATCGTTTAAAAGTCAAATTCTAGAAACATACAATATAAAATACTATCATTATACATAATACAGCCAATCTAGCGTGCCATGTGGTCAGTTTTACCACCTGCCAGCAGTATACAGCCTAGTTCCTACAGTACTCTTTATAACATCAATCCTTTCAACAAACAAACTTGTTATAGCATAGAAATGATAGCAATCGGGTTCATTTACCTTAATCTGGGGGTAACATCAATATACTCTTTATAATGCAACAGAACTTAAATCTTGTCGAAAGTTTTACTTGTCTTGTATAGGTTGGCTTTACTGCTTGGGGCTGTTTCACCACCCATTGATTAATTATATTTGACAGATAAATGTGATGCCATCTCCGTCTATTCAAACAAAACAAACAGAGATGGCATCACATTTAATCGTCAAATAAATTTAATCAATGGATGATGAAACAGTGTGTTGAACTTGTAAGTTTTACTTTATGATTATAGACTGCAGTTTTCCCGTAACAACGAATTTGTTCCATTAGATAGGTGTGTATAGTAAAGGATGACCACACCACTAACCACACTAGGCACATATTATTTTATCAGTTGTAAACCAACTTTGGAGCTGACTAACATATTAAATATAATTCTGATCAATGAAATGCTTTTTTTTTATTCCTCGAAATGAATACAAGTAATAAAATGCTCCAAAGATTTTTGTGTCAAGGAGTTCACACTGGTCTTTCATATTTATTGTTTAGATCTTGTTCGTAGAATTTCAAAACAACCATAATTAGTTATTTAATACGGACCAAGGTACCTACAATTGAACAAAGATTAGTGGAAGATTTATTTGTCAATAATATTAAATATAAATAACAACCACTTGAGTGGTGTTGTTCAAAGTATAAAAAAACTAAAAACAAGTTGGATTCACTTCACACCAGAATAAGCATTTGGTTTAAGCCTACGATATGTCTGTAAATATACTACTTTTTGGTCGATTGAATTAAGGTTTACTTCATAGCTTACATTACATAAGCCTAAATCTAAGGTAATGGTACTGCGATAGGCATAGGCAAGGGTGTGGGGCTATAGCGCAATATTATAACATTCGTGTAATCGCTCTAAGAAAAGCTTACTTAACTGCTAGTGCTAAGTTGCTAACACAGACTGCTAAGGGATACTACGAACTGCTAAGCTAAGTGTTAGAAATACTCACATTAACTGCAAGAGCTGATTTGTTGTTATTAACTCATTGAGAATATCTTGCTGTAGCTTTTGAGCTAGTAAGTCTACGGACATCGCGAACTATCTTGTTCAGGCAAAGGCAGTTTGTGTAAAAAATTTAAACTTTGATTTGACGTTGTCATTTCTACACATAGACAATTACGAAAATAAAAGTCTGCCTTCCCGTTTCACTACCAGTAATCTTGAAACAAGCCTTAAGGTGCCCCCACATGCAGTCGCTCGTCGCTCGATTGCAGCTATAAATCTGCAGGGCTACTACGAAACTCGAAACTCGAAGTTTGTGTCGTGCAGTCCCTCTGACAATATTTTTTTTATGTAAGCGTCGTCGGTGAAACTAAAGTACATATTATTATGTTGCATTTTTTAAAGTATTAACCTTAGCGGTCCCCCGACACCGACGACGCTTAGATAAAAAAAATATTACTAGGTACTTATGCTAAATTAACTCAAAGTCCCCGCGGGATAGGGATAAACGAATTCTTCGCAGATGAAGTCGCTGGCAATAGCTAGGTAGTGCATAATTATTTTTTACTTTTTAATTGTCTTTTTAGCGGCGTTTTTTTTCGGGCATTTTTATTTTTATTTTTGCTGTTTTTTTTTAAGGGGTTTTTTAATTTTTTAATTTAAGTTTTTTATTTCATGTTTTTTAAACTTTGATATAAGTATTAATTTTTAAAGTGTACTAGTGTGTTGGATATCCTGGCTGCAGCATCAGCTAATCTTGTTGCCACTATTGCATTATATGTAGAATCAAATACTGATCAAAAGGAATCAAACACGAAATATCTGCTATTATTTTTTCAAGAGTATACTGGTGTGCTGGATATCCTGGCTGTAGCATCAACTCGTCGTGTTGCCACCACTGCATTGTATGTAGAATCAATTACTGATCAAAACGAATCCAAACACGATATATCTGCTATGGTTTTATCAAGAGTTTACCTACTAGTGTTCTGGATATCCTGGCTGCAGCATCAGGTCGAGAATTCCATAATCTAGCATAGTTATATAGCATATATGGGTGTTTCAAATTTTAGGTCCCAAATATGTTTGGAAGTAAAGTAAATACCCGTTATGCGTCTAAGATTCCTACCGCAGCGAACAAAAGAGCTGATGATCTTGAAACAGCTCAACCGATTTTGATAAAACATGTCAAGAACCATCGCTAGAGAACCTGCTTTCAAATAAAAAAAACCGCATTCAAATCGGTCCACCCGTTTAAGCGCTACGGTGCCACTGACAGACACACATAGCGGTCAAACTTATAACACCCCTCTTTTTGCGTCGGGGGTTAAAAATAGGCTCTTTCCATCAGAGGACAATTTTGCAATAGTTAAGTGGATTAGGTAACCACAAAAATTAGGGGTTATTTCACAGTAGGTCACATATTCATAGACAACTTTTTTTTTTAATTGTGCGAAGATGGGCAAAGATAAACTTTATGCAGCCTTTCATAAAGAAGCGTTTTTAAATATGTCTGCAGTACGCCTGACTTAAAAAAATAAAAACAAAACGTCAGTGTCAGTGTCAAGCCAAGCTGTCAAGTGATCAATCAACAAAAATGGAAGAAGCTGTTTATCTGAAATACGAAGGGAAAAATATTGATATAAAACAAGAAAAACAAGAAAATGTCGACAGCTACAAATACGAATTTGACTCGGGGAGCCAGGACAGCAGTAAAAGTGGCAGCGGGGGATATCAACGATGGGCACCTAATTTGAACGGAGTGAGAAAAAGTGCATTTACGCCTTACAAATCTGTTCAGTGTACAGCGTTGACTAACTTGCAGCGAGGTGAGTTGATCGCACAAAACAATAGCAGCTTCAGATATTGAGTGTTCTAATATTAGTTTGTTGCGAGTAGGTAATACGCAGGCGCGAGTTGCGGAGGTGCCACAGCCGGATAGCAGCTTCCACGCGAAGGCGGGTCGTGGCGAGATCACGCGCGAAGACGTGAAGCTGGAGCAGTATGTCGACATCACGGACGAGCACGGGCTCACGGCGCTGCACTGGGCCGCGAGTTACGGCCAGCTCAACAGCTGCCAGGACCTGGTGTGGTAAGTCTGTTCTGACACATATACTATTGTTTGCAAGTCACGTTTTCCTTAACATGAATGTTAGAGAAGTTAAGGTAAAAAAAAAATAGTTATTATGCAACTTGTTAATGAATTAGTTGTTTCTGTCAAACTTAAAACCTAAAATTGCTAAAAGTGGTTCCGAAGCGGTAATGTTTTGTTTGTGTGCTCTGCCTACCCCATTTGGGAACACAGGTGTGATGTTTGTGTGTGTGTGTTAGTTAATCATGCTCTATCTATACCATAAGTTACAAGAATAGGGCATTTTAAGCAGTTCCACAAAGCACAAAACTTCCATGACAATGTCTGTTCTCTTTATATTTGTCACCATGACTGATCATGACCAGAGTATTAGTACCCATAGAAATCATGATATATTTATAAGTTACAAAATAAAATGATATTTACATTGATAGTAAAGATAAAGCTATATTTCCAAAAATTCATTTGAAATATGATATTATGGCATTTAAGATACTCAAAAAACTGCTTACGGTTTTGAGCTAGTGCTGCACTCTGATGGCAGAAAATTGCAGTAATATTCCCTATAGCGTACTAAATACTCAAGTTTATTTATGATTTTTTATCAGTTTCATGGGTGTTAACCCTTTGACCGCCACGGTCGGTAAAGAATGACAGCTGAAAAAAGTGCCATAGTGGCCATGTCAGCATTTCGTGGCGCATATGGAACGATTTTCAGAAATTTTTTTTTGTGCGCTGTGGCTGACCATGTCGGTTAAAAGTTTAAAAAGGGTTGGAAAAAATCAAAAATCATTGTTTTTAGAACAATTTGAATAAAAAACCAATTTAATCATGCCAACCCTAGTGTTAAACTCAACTTTCCAAACAAGTTAAGAGCTACATAAAGCTAACAATAATCTTTAGAAATGAATTGTAGTTAAAATTGTATGACTCCTTTTGCCAAACTGTTATATTTACATAAAAATCATGATCCACTGTTCAGGAATTCCATGATTCATGTGTTTGCCAAGTGTCTCTTGTTGTTTAAGATTTTTTTTTATACAACTTCATTCATGTATATTCTTTGTCTTTAAAGAATAATATAACATTATTATATGTATGGTGTTAAATTAACAACAAGTTTGTAAATGGGTAATATTTGTTTGAATATTATCTGCAATGTTTTTAAAATGAACTTTGAAACTTCTAAGGTGGCACAGTAAATTGCTCATTAACAGACATAATGTAAATGATGAGTTTTGCCTGCATAACATAAAAAAAAGATCAAAGCCTTGAATAAAAGGACAAAAGTCTAAGCATGTCTGGATAAATTTGGATATATGGTAATGCTATATTATATGCAGCAGAAAAACCGGAAACTGACAGAATAACTATCTCATAGAAATACAAATTAAAACAACTGCTTTGACCTAGCAACACAATCATAATTTATGTAATGGGTTTGATGATATTTATATTCAATTATGATTAGCCATATTCATACTACTTTTTTGGTAAAATCTAATACATGTCATTTTAATTAATAATTTTATGCAAAATCTAACTAAAAGGTCATCAATACGATTACGTCACGCATTTAGGGGGAGGAGAAGTTAGGGGCAGTAAGAAGGGTAAGATGACAAAGATCTCATTGTTAATAATATATACAAAACTGAAATATAAAAAATAGTAGTGATTCAAATAGTTTTTTTTTTAATTCTAGACTGATATTTTCTTAATATTTTTATCTTTTCTTTATTCAGGAGTGGTGCCAATGTCAACATGCGCGGGCCGGAGGGCGAGACGGCCCTGCACCTGGCGGCGGCCGGCGGGCACCACGAGATCGCCAAGTTCCTGCTGACTGAAGGCGCAGACGCAGATGTTCAAGATGATGTAAGCTATCTTAATTTTAGTAATAATGACTTTAACTCAATCACGGTCAAGCGTACGCGAGCGATCGCAATGCGCCAGCCAAGCCCTCATACAAAATTATTTTCGCTTAAAACAATGACGTCACGTGTTATGAGTCGCACAGGTACCGCTATACGTACTGCCGCATATGAAGCCCGCAAGAGGGATAAGCTTATGCAACTGACTTTACTAACAAACCTTTTCATAATCATTGTTTTTATTATGTTTTAACAACGTAGATTTTGTTAGATCAAATTTCAGTTTCTTTTGATTTTCCTTTGTCAGATGTCCATGTCCATCGGTAGTTTGGTTTTTATAAAATCAACAAGGCAAAATCAATTTCTAAACCTGCAGTGGTACTGAAAATTTCGAATTCTACAGCAAGAACGGTAGAACAATTAGCTCATTATACTTTACCAACTGGGCTCATAAATCACTTTACTCAAACTAGGACCTCGCTTGCACGTACAGGCCTTCTATAGCGGCAATTAATTTCTTAAAAAAATCTTGTTTATCAAAAAATATATTTAAAATGTTTTCTTTTCAGTCTGGCAGCACAGCGCTAATGTACGCGGCGGCCGCTGACTTCCCCTACACGTGCAACGAACTCCTCACCCGAGGGGCAGACCTCACCCTGACTAATGATTACGACCAAGACGCTTACACGTTGAGCACAACTAACAATAGCAAACTAGGTAATTTAAAAAAATATGCTATAAATATTTCATTATAGGCTTTGTTTGTATACAAAAGTTGTAGTGTTTGGACGTTATTTAACCTTATGAACTCCACGATTTTCACCTGTCGCGTTTTGCCGACCGTGGCGCTGAAAAGGAAATAAAACTCCCTTTATTTCCCCCTCGGTGAGAAAGTTGAATTGCTCGCTTAGAACTATAAGCTGAAAATACACATGCCTCTAGTTTGCACAATGCACATCGACCGTGAGAGTCGTATCTACAATTTGGCCATTTTAGGATTATTATGTCAAATTCAATATAAAAGAGTATATTGTCACTAAGTACTTTGAAAAAAGCTCGTATCACAAAATAGATAATAATTTTACTGAGTGAACTTTATGAACATCATTTCAAGAGTCAATTTTGTTGACGCATTGATTTGAGATACGAGATTTTTTCAAAGTAGTGACGATATTTGACTTTGGCATAATAATTGCAGATCCAACTCTGTTAATTGTCACGGTCGACATTTTGACAAGAAGTTTGCATGCTTGTCTCATATTCAGAAGTTTGACATGTGTGCCCACTACTTGCACAATAGTTGAACGCCGTTGATGTCGGATGGCACCGCCGCCCGCGTAGATATTTATGCTATCGGTTAAAGTATCAGTCACAAATGTGCAGGGTTGTCATACAATTGTAATTGTATCTACAGGCATGTGTATTGTCGGCTTTAGATTTTAAAGCGGAAATTACACTTTGTTGTTCGCCTAATGCGGTCGCCGAACTTGTTTCAAACTACTTCAGCGAACGACCGTCGCCTTTACATTAGTCTGTCCGTCTACTGCGGCGGCCATATTAAGGCGGTGGCAGCTGTCGCTTGCCGAATGCGGCCGACTAGACTACCGTGTTCTTTACACTTTTGCGGTCGCCGCATGCAGCATGCGGCGAACAACAAAGTGTAATTTCCGCTTAATCTGTCATCTCCCAGGATAACAGGATCAAAGGAATTTGGGCACAAATTTGTGCCTCTAGGAGAGGACAGGTTAAGTTGGAACCCAATCATTGAACTTTTTGAATATAAAGACAAATGGCACTTTGTAACACTTATTTTGTAACTAACTTCTGGGTGTTCTTGTAGTATCATTCCTTTTCTTTTGGTTTCAGCACAAACTGTGATAGAAAACTTTCTGATCGGCTGTCTCAGCAAAATGTAAAACCGGACCAATTCATTTTGGAATATTCACAATATTCGTTTGCTTTAACAGTTGAATGAAATACAGGGATTTAGTTTTAAACATAAATGTATTTACTTCATTATATATACACACAATGTTTTGTGACATGAAAGAGTTTCAATATCACATTTGATCGACTTTTATTTCTTTGATCTTCACCTTAGTAAGTATAAGTGTAAAAATATAAATGCACCCTTGCCTCATTCTTATGCTCTACATTGCACCATAATTGTATTACTTATTTACATAGACTGGGTGGAGTTTTATCACAGCTTAGATTCGGTGAGCCAGTTAAAGGCCTGTGGTTTTCTGCTGCTGGAGGGGTTTATAAGGATGTTGATGATGCTGGGGCGGTCTGTGACCGCGATGGCCGCTTTGATTGCCACCTGGATTTCCTCGACGGTGTGGCAGAGGTGGCCTGTCTCTCCAAACATTTCCATCATCTTCTCGTAGCGAACTTGCACGCTGAGAGCTGTCGGCGGAGTACTGGAAACGGAAACAAATTTTTAAAAGACAACTAGCGTGGCTAGATTTTATTTATAAAAAACAGTAACAAACAAGTTTTATTTATTGCTTTTATTCTGACCAAGAGCCTCCGATCTAACAAAAGACAACTGCTGCATTATTATTTCAAGTTTTAGATTGATTACTATAAAATAACACATGTTTCTACAGCAGGCCTATCTAAACAGTTATGGTGCACTATGCTATTGTACAACAGCGACCTACGGACAATACATCATAATAAGTTCAAGTTCACAGTTGACATTTCAGAATGCATGGGCGACCTCTCGTGTAGGCATGATGCCATTTAATTTAGCAGTTGAACGCACCAATTCAGCTGCTGGACATATAGACTTGTTAATCCCCATCGAAAAAGAGGGGCGGTGTATACTGACCTCTGCGTGACGTCACCGTCGGCTTGGATGTCGTCCATCACCTCCTTATCGAACCCGCTGTAGATGCCGTTGTTGTTCACAATCACGATGATCACTGGCAACTTGTATCGGAACATCGTCTCGATTTCCATTCCTGGAGCACACGGATACATTAAGGACGCTAAAGAAGAGTGTAAAGTTTTATAAAATTTATAATAATTATTATTGTAGATATTACAAAATAAATATTATCACAGATATGAATTATACGCAGTGGTACTCAGTAATAAAGAGGTAAACTTGGTGTGTTTGTTTTGTACCTAGGGGGTATTCTTTAAAACTACTGAACCGATTTAAAAACGTGGTCATTTCATTCTACTAAAATTTGCACATTTTCTTTTGCCAAAAAAAAATTTGCTTGGTAAAAACACATCGATTCATATTTATTGCTGTAAAAAGCTGGTAACATAAACATGGCGGTAAATACCCTTTTTTATACAAAGGCCGGGGACATCACTGACCACTGTTACACGATTTACGGATACTTACCGTAGTGGGTTATTCCCACCTGTTACCACCAATTTGATTTGGTAACTAATGGGAATAAAAATGTTACCACTAAACTAATTGGTGGTAACAACTGGGATTTTTTTCCCAGTAGTTACCACCACATTCATTTTAATTTTCAGCAGTTTATTGTTAATATTTTTCCTATCTGTTACCACTAAACTAATTGGTGGTAACTACTACGGGGATTTTTTTTCCCAGTATTTACCACAGTAGTACTTTAGTGGTAAAAGATGGGAAAAAAAAATCCAGCTGTTACCACTGGTAAAAATTGGTGGTAACAGGTGAAAATAACCCACCGTAGTTACATAATTTAACAAAGCTATCGTAAGTGATAGCCTAACTATTCATGTTATCCAATTACATATAATTGCAGTAGGTAAATTGGTGACAGGGCTAAGCCAAGTATTCTAAAATTTGCATTTTAACACTTTCAGTGCCAAGCACACAACAGTTGTGTTCTCTGTAGGCAGTTTTCGCTATAGAGTAGAAAAACGCTGCTACTGGTTACGAGCTTAGCGCTTAGCAATACGGGCAGCGAATGTGTTAAGCAGAGGCGTCGGACACTTATGTGCAAATTTAAGTTGAATGACTGGTAAGTTCATTGAAAATTTCAACATTCCAATTACGAGAAACGTTTATCATACTTATTTTTTTTGTTAGGTTATTGTGAAAAATATCTTACCAGAAAAGCCGAAAGCAGAGTCTCCCTCGACGCAAACGACGCGTTTGTTCGGAGCGTAATCGCGACACCACATAGCGGCCGCTACGGCAAAGCCTGGGCCCACCTTTAAAATAATATAGTAAAATAATGCGTAAACCGTGATCTCTTCAACACACACAATGAACAATATTGCTCACCCGCGACCTTACGATAGATTCATTTCATAGGATCAGTATTCAGCGTTTTATGGAAACTAAAGACCGTATCAGTACAGTAATAGTCGTGGGAGGGTAATGAATGACACTAATAACAATAACGTTTCGAGCCGAGCGGTCAATACGCTGGAATATTCATCTTTTAACTGAATCACAAAACATTGTCTAATCGTGGCCAGGCCAGGTTAGACGTTTTTAAAACTTAATTCAAGAGGTACAGAAAAATGTTACGGCGCATTACACGGGGGGAGGGAGATGCAAAAATCTTCAAAATGGTACATTGTGTCTTAAGGGCGGTAAATAAGGAATTACGAACGAGAGTCTATTAGAAGCCCGAAGTCGAAGACTGAGGGCTTTAATGAGTCAATGTTCGTAATTCTAGTACCGCCCGTGCGACATACAATGTTTTTCATCACATTTGCTAGTAAAATTGTATATTTGTAAAAGAAAAACTAATATTTTTTGAAAAATTGCCGATACCGCTGACTGCGCTCTTGGCAGTGCCGCCCCCTCCCCCGCCGCAGCATGTGTCCGACCAGCACGCCAGCACGAGCAGCACGCCATGCAGTAACAAACTCATTTACCGACCACGGGTTTCATGACAAGCACATTAAGGTCGATGGTTTTATTTGGGGGGTTGCAACCAAGGTAGCCTGCATGTTACGACACTTTACGAGCAAGTGTGATGAAAATTTTACGTAATACTTGAACGCCCCCATTCCAATAGTAAAGCGCACTACGCCAGAGTTCCAGCGCACACTGAAGCAAGAAGTTCAGTTGATTAATGTCTACGAATTTGGGGACGGAGATGTGGGCCTACCCTGCACCGCGTAATTATCCTACCTAGGCGACAGGGTTTCTTCGTCAGTAGTTATTATTTATTACTAACCCCCATAGTCCCGAACGTGCCAGCGTCCAGCCGGTGTCTCGGCTTGTTATTGAGCAGCATCCCCCGCCCGATGTCCATGGTGTTAGCGCCCTCGCTGACGATGATCGAGTCTTCGGGGATGGCCGCCTGCACCGTCTTGAACACTGCGAAGTAGTTGAGAGGCGGCGACGTGTCGTTGGCTTGTGCCTGGAGTTTGAGTGAGTTGGTTGTGTATAATCTAAAGAAATCTCGTCACACACATTTATTTTTTTGTATTGTGTTGTCTAAGCAGGCATGCATACTCGTAATAAATATCATGGGACAATTCACACCAATTGACCTAGTCCCAAAGTAAGCTTAGCAAAGCTTGTGTTATGGGTACTAAGCAACGGATAAATATAATTATATAGATATATACATACTTAAATACATATTAAACTCCCAAGACCCGAGAACAAACATTCGTATTTTTCATACAAATATCTGGCCCGACACGGGAATTGAACCCGGGACCTCAAGCTTCGTAGTCAGGTTCTCTAACCACTAGGCCATTTGGTCGTCAAACATATATTGTATCACAAGGAAGTAGAGTTATATTTTTATGGCGAGAGCGCTATTTTGAGTCTTGAGTGGAATGAGCGATTCTAGAGTAGAATCGAGAGCAGCGAGGGATTCAAACCACGCCACCCGAAGAAAAATTTTTTTGCTGCCAGTGATACACTCTATTTTTTATCTAATCTATGAGAATTTTCATAGATTATTATTTTTTTCGCGAGGTTTTGCTGGTAATAGATTGTATATTACATTTTTTGCATCAGTTACACTTTCAAGTTTTTTTTTCCAAATAATGTATAACACTAAAACAGAGAAGATCGGATTTACTCACGCGCTTTGTTTTATAAAACAACAACAAAAACTTATTTCTGCCCTCTGTGAAAGACTCTTGGAATAAAGACCGACTTTGCTCGCACTTATGGGCAAACCAATCGTTGGCTTTCGAATGGATGGGATAATATATTACTTCCTTTCTCCACTGTAGGTAATATAAAAGCATAGTTACCGCAACGAACTCCGCATTGGCCTTTTGCTTTTCCCTCAGCAGCTGCCACCACTCGCTGCTGGGCGGCAGCGCGAACTTCTTCTCCCTCAGTTTCTGCGCGAGCGCCTCAGCAAATGGCTTTATGTCCGAGTGCACTGCTACTTCGGACTTCACGCTGTTGTGGAACTCTTCAGGACTTATGTCTACCTGAAATGGTAATAGCTACTTTTGAGCATCGAGTCTTCGTGTACGGTTAAGGACTTTAATTCTGGCTTATGGAACCATTTCACATTAAACTTCATAGTGAGATCGCCTTAAATAATAAGGAAAATAGTAATGAATTTTCCTTTGAAAAGGTTCCATGGTGGCTTATGAATTAAAGTCCTTGACCGTGAACACGAGATATATCACAGAACGAAAAGCGCTCAAAGTTGACAACAATTGGTCACTGGATCACTGGAATCTGGAACATTTTGAAATAGAACCCTGCAACCCTGTGAGGCAATTCGATGGTATGTATGAAATTCGCAATCCGCACTGGGCCCGCGTGGGAATTACGGCCCAAGCGCTCTCATTCTGAGAGGAGGCCCATGTCCAGCAGTGACGCTGGGATGATAATGATGATGATTATAGGGTAACGGGAATGAAGAAGATACCTGTATGACTTTGACGTCCTTGTCGAACCGCGGCGCCTGTCCAAAGTGCAGCATCCAGTTGAGGCGTGCGCCCAGCAGCAGAATCACGTCGGCCTTCAATAGCGCCTGCGTGCGCGCCGCCGACACGCAGTGCGCCGACGCGTCCGGGACCACGCCCTTGCCTGCACCACGTGACAACTGAGCACACGCATACACGTAGCACAAGCCCAGTGCCGGTCCAGAGAGGTTATCAGACCATGGACACATATATGGGATACATGGTCACTCTTGGATAAAATACATTCTAGGGATATTTTAACAAGCCCAAACCAAACACGACAAGATTATGTTCTGCCTTGTTGCTTCATTGTCTGGCTTCCAGCTTCATCATCAGATCAACATGATAGTACTATTGTATTGTCATCAGAAAGAAAGGTTATCTGATGATTCGCCGACAATGTTTACGCTGATTATTGATTGATAGACAACAATACAGTCAAGGGCAAAGATATTGACACGGCCAAAGTTACAAAAATATGCATACACGACTTTATGCACTTTACATTAAGGCCGTGTATACATATTTTTGCAATTTTGGCCGTGTCGCGTCTTTGCTCTTGACTGTACATACGCCGACGGATTTGTTAGTACATAGATGTACTGTCACGTAAGTAACTAACATTTCGTACCTCAACCTTTAGCAGACTACTTAGTTAGCTTACGGTTTAGTAAGCTGAACAACTACTAACAGAAATTCGTTTAGCCTATTATTAATCACTACAACCAAGTTGGCAATGTCATATTAAAATGTATAAAATGCAACAGTTGTTCATAACTCTGCATATCGCTTTTCTGCCTACACGGCTACACGCTCGGCGAAACAAATGATAAGCGTAACTAAATTTTACCAAACGTTACTGGGCCAAAATAAAGGTCTGTATTCGTCTGCGAAACTAAAATCTACGCAGTTAAACTCGGCAAAACGACGTCACCCATCAGATCAGAACTATGCATAACTGAAACTGCTGACTGTCTAGTTTTGTACCTATCACGTTATTTAAGAGATAATTTGTCGTTGGGCGGATGTAACCCTGCCCCGCACAGTTTTGTTGCCCTGTTTAGCCAGCTGAGTTACCTCACTAGTTATTATTATTTTGCGGCTATAGTACGTACAGAGAAATGAAAGAAAAAGTTGTTTTGTGCAGATTATGTACACTTACCCATGGGAGTGGGCAGGAACGGCAGCTTAGTTTCGTCCACAAGTTTACAGAGGGCGTCCTCAGCGCGCGCGTACGCGGCCCCTTTGCCCACTATGATGAGGGGCCTCTTTGCTCCGGCCAACAGGTCAGCGGCTTGACTAACTAACGCCGGATCGGGGTGGGCCAGCTTTACGGTCTCTGCGTTGTACAGACTGGGAACTTTTTCTTCTTCCACCTCACCCTGGGTGAAAAATTTGATTTTATTTACAGGCTTCTCCATCCTCTGGGAAAACATCAAAAATATGACACACAATCAAAGCTGGGGGCGATCACTGGTGTATGGGACAAGCATCGATAATGGAATTGAGTTTATCGATAAGAACACTTCCTACCTCTCAGGAAATTGTAGCCCTCTAAATTAATTCCTATGTCTGTTACTGGTAGTAGACATCTGTTACGTAATCTAGATAGCCTTCAAGCAGGGGCCCTTGCTCCGGGGGCGGTACTTCTAAGGGGGGGAAAATTTAATTTTGACTTATTTGTTACAAATTGCAGAGAAATAAGTAAACCGGGTACCAAGAGCAGAGTGCCGGGCATGTCAAAGTAAATTCATTTATTTATTTGTTCAATACTGCGTACAAGAACGTCTTATAAGGAGTCATGGTTTTAGTATTAGGTAGTCGAAAGATCCGGCATGCAGATAGTACAATGTTTTAGACTATCGCGTTTTTCATTTGTATTCGGGTTTTGTTCCGCGCACCTTGATTTTAGAGAAGCTCGGGATTACGGCACTGTTGCGTCATGATCAGGATACGAATTTAAATCATAAAATGCAGATAGTAACTGGTAATGACTGGTGCAGCGGGATCAGTCGCGGCGACGTTTCAGTCAGTTGTCAGTTTCTTGCGGCGCATTCTTCTTGGCAATGATGGTCTTTCCGAAAGCGCTGGTAGTTTAAAAAATGACGTGTAAAAGTGCCCATTGCGGCCTATTTACTAAATAAATGATTTGAAAATTTGACGGCGAGCGCGGCGTGTTCTTGCAGTATTACGTAGTCTGTGGCATTACCATGAGCAGAGTGCCGGGCATGTCGAGGTAGGCGGCGCCGGGGCGGCCGGCGGACGCGAGCCGGACGGCCTTCTCCACGTGCAGCGGGATCAGTCGCGGCGACGGCGGCCGTGCCGTGTACTTGCAGTATATGCGGCTCGAGTCCACCTGTGCACAAATGGTTTAGTGAAGGTGGCTTTGGATAAGAAACAGGTTTAGGGTGCCGTAGCTTAAATAGCGACGTCTGTCTGTCCGTGAGTCCGCGGCTTAGCTTAGAGACTATACAATACAAAACAATACACATATTCCTTATTGATCACCAAAAGCAGTACAGAGACATTACAACAAATTCAGGTAGACAATTCAGGTATTATCGCTAAAAAGCGATCTCTTCCAGACAACCAATACTATTAGTGCTGGAAGGTAGCAATTTTGCATGTAATTCTTCACTCGATCGAAATGACATGGAGTCATTCACCGTAGAAGAGTTGCCTTGCAACATTTTGCCCTGACCTGATTTTTTTCTGGCTGATACCTATTTTAAATGTTTACCATTTCCACTCATACGTTTGAAAAGTAAACGACATGTCATAGAAAAGTCTGGCGTTGTTGTGTGATCCAATGTGTAGGTATCATTTCGTTCGATCAAATGCAAGGTAGGTGCCGAATTTTACGGTGGTATCTTTCACTAAAAGCCGTGGTGGCCTAGTGGTTTGACCTATCGCCTCTCAATCAGAGGGTTGTGGGTTCAAACCCCGGCTCGCACCTCTGAGTTTTTCCAAATTCATGTGCGGAGTTACATTTGAAATTTACCACGAGCTTTGCGGTGAAGGAAAACATCGTGAGGAAACCTGCACAAACCTGCGAAGCAATTCAATGGTGCGTGTGAAGTTCCCAATCCGCACTGGGCCCGCGTGGGAACTATAGCCCAAGCCCTCTTGTTCTGAGAGGAGGCCTGTGCCCAGCAGTGGGACGTATATAGGCTGGGATGATGATGATGATCTTTCACTAAATACACAACCATTTGCCTTCTACGAACGTGATGTCCAAAGTCGAAAGTCCTAAAGTTCTAACGATTTTGATTAGATACTACCCAACCCATGCGTATATCAACAATCTCAGGGATTATAGAAAATACTATATTTATTTCTCGCGTTTATATAATATCTTATCATGCAAATGCGACTTTAGATAATGGTCCAGGTAATCTAATCTGAAGAATATTTTTGTTACCACCAACACAGTGTCGATGTATGTACATCAGGTACTAAAATATACACAACAAGGCATAAATATAGTCACACATTGTATCAAAAATATTTATCTATTACTGACACCAAAAGTATTCATTAAACTTTTTCAGTATTTGTAATCACATGCTTCAGAAAGTTTGCATACTTAAATAAATTCCATGTAAATGTATCACAGTTAATAATGAAGTCATCATGATGGGTTCCATATACATATAACCACACCAATTTGGCAAATATTTGTATACGCCGTTTGATTCATAAATATGTAAAACGATTTGATATTATTTCTTTTGAAGAAACTGGGATTACATGTCTGTCTCTTTCGAAAAAAAAATACTACCACCCAACCCATGAACAGTGGTATTACGGTTGGTGAACATCTCCCAGTTATTATACGTCCCACTGAATCACACTAGGCCTTTGTGAAAATGAGAGGGCTTGGGCCATAGTTGCCACGCGGGCCCAGTGCGGATTGGCGAACTTTACACATACCATTGAATTGACTTCACTCTGTGTGCAGGTTTCCTCACGATGTTTTCCTTAACCGTAAAGCTCTTGGTAAATTTCAAATGTAATTTCGCCCATGAATTTCGAAAAACTCAGAGGTGCGGGCCGGGGTTTGAACCCACGTACCTCTGCTTGAGAGGCGATAGATCAAACCACTAGGATGTCTTTATTATACAAAAGTAGAAGCTGAGTGAACGATTGACTGACTAATTGAAAAGAAAGAAAGAAAAAAGAGATTTATTTTGGTTCCATAAACACGACCACCTTACAGTAATAAGACTAAGGGGCTGTTTCACCATCTATTGATTAGTGTTAAGTGACGGTTAAATGTGATGCCGTCTCCGTCTATTCGAACAAAACAAATAGAGACGGCATCACACCTAACCGCCAGTTAACACTAATCAGTGGATGGTGAAACAGCCCCTAAAATTAGCACTAAAACTAAGTTACTTGGTGACACGACAGGACATTAATTAATTAACGCATAACCCAAACTATTGGGTCTAGTCTAGGAGCTTAAAATTTTGCGCAAGGCTTCCTTTCGTCATGTAGGCGAGCACTTAAGGACGTGTTTTGGAAATTCAACCCTTAAAAGGTGGAAATAAGGGATGAAGTGTTGTATGGAAAATCGAAATTGCTGAAGATAGAGATGTAAAATTTTAAAGATATGGCGTAAATTGTTTTTTTGACGTTTAGGGGCTGTTTCACCATCCATTGATTAGTCTTAATTACCGGTTAAATGTGATGCCATCTTTATTTGTTTTGTTCGAATAGACGGAGACGGCATCACATTTAACCGTCAGTTAAGACTAATAAATGGATGGTGAAACAGCCCCTTAATCTCTAAAGGGATGATATAAGAGAGATACCAGTTTCCAGTACTCCAATAAAAATAAACATTACAGATTGTAGGTAAGTTATAAGAAAATTAAAAACAGAGGTAAACAACGGGCAGTTTTGACGCCAAAGAGCGATTTCTCCCAAGTACCCTATGGGTAGAGGAAAATCGACACCTAAAGTTGCAACTAAAGGTTGTGTAAAGTTGAATCTGCATTAACATGATTAACCACAGACTATTAGGACGCATTTTGCCCATACATAATTTACTAATTTAGGAAAATTACAGACATGACATTTTGGACCGATGTTCTCCATGTGACGTAGTTGCAGACCACGCTGTAATTGGGAGTATTCCATGTGATTCAAGAAGTAGTTCACGCGAGCATGGGGTAAAGGCTAGTTAAGTATAACGTTTATCTACACTGAAATATTGCTATCTCCTACACGCAAACGCAATCAAGCACAAATAATTGTATCTATAAATACGCAATTTAAAAATTAAATACACTTGATAAATATTAGGGGAGGGTGGGGATCGAACCAAATCTCTCGCTGTCACATAGAGCCTGTTTAGGAAAATTTGTGAAACACAACTTATGTTATGAATGTTATGATATAAGTAGGCAGGTAGGTACGGTCGAACCATTTGATTCCTGAACCATACCTACCTAACGTTCTCACAGTAAGTGTCATAATAAATTCCCTTGTCCAGCAATGGGATGTCACTATGACGTTTTCTACGAAAAGGTTCCAGTGGGTCACGATTCAGTTGGTTTGAGTGTACCTGTGGCCACTCCTGGAAGCCCCCAATGCCCTCGTGGTCCTCGGCGCAGGAGCCAGCAATGACCAGCAGCGGCCAAGCGTTGACCTGAGCGTTGGCCATGCCTCCCACGCAATGCAGGAGCCCTGGTCCCGACACGGCCAGACATACTCCCGGCTTACCTGAAGGATGAACAAATCGTTGTCATTTTTCTAAATCACTTCGACTTTAATGCGCGATCATATTCTGGGATGGGGTTCAATATTTAAAAAAAAAGAAAGAAAACATTTATTTGTGACAACATGGTAAGAGTGGATAAGAATTAAATAAAAAACCTAATATCAATCTTAGGGTTGAGTATTATAAATGTGAAAGTTTGTGAAGACGTTGGATGTTTGGATGTTCGTTAGTCAATCAAAAGATGAAATTTGGTATGCAGATAGTTTGAGTCCCCGGGAAAGACATAGGATATTTTTAGGGTTCCGGAGCCAAAATGGCAAAAACGGAACCCTTATAGTTTCGCCATGTCTGTCTGTCTGTCTCCGTCCGTCCACGGCTTTACTCAGGGACTATCAATGCTAGAAAGCTGTAATTTTGCACGGATTCATATATATGTAAACTATGCCGACAAAATGGTACAAAAACCGGCCAAGAGCGTGTCGGACACGCCCAAAATAGGGTTCCGTAGCCATTCCGAAAAAGTTAAGTAATATTTTTCTAAGAATTTCGTATTTTAGGTATATTTTATACCTTAGGCTGCTATTTACTCTTAAACTACTAATAATTCTCAAGCATACTTAACCTCCTCCTGATTTTTTTCAAATTTTTGCACCCACCGGTTTAGATTTTAGAGGGGGGGGGACGCTCGATTTTAATGAAAATTTGCACTTTAAAGTTGAATATTTCTCAAACAAATCGCTGAATCGAAAAATCGTCTTAGCAAACCCCTAATGGTAACTATGCCGACGAAATGGTACAATAAAAAACTAAAAATAAATTTTTTTTAGTGTACCTCCCATAGACGTAAAGTGAGGGTGATTTTTTTTTCTCATCCAACCCTATAGTGTGGGGTATCCCGGCCGGAGCAGATATTTGTATGAATAATACAAATGTTTGTTTTCGGGTCTTGGATGTTTAATATGTATTTAAGTATGTATTTATTTATATACCTAAGTATGTTTATCCGTTGCCTAGTATCCATAGTACAAGCTTTGCTTAGTTTGGGACTAGGTAATTGGTGCCAAGTGTCCCATGATATTTATTTATTATTTAATCTATATTCATTTACTTTTTATAGCACTAAGGGCCTGTTTCACCACTCAATGATAAATTTAATATGACAGATCCGCGGCTAAGCTCAGAGCGTTACCCCCTCTAAAATCTAAACTGATGGGTAGAAAAATCTGAAAAAGTTCAGGATGGTATAAGTATATCAAATTTACAAGGAAAACTATATAACGGCTGACTGCTTGAGAATTATTAGTAGGTAGTTAAAGAGTAAATAGCAGCAATATAAAATATACCGAGACTTACTTAGAAAAATATTACTTGATTGTTTCGTAATGTCTACGGAACCCTATCGTGGCCGTGTCCGACACGCTCTTGGCCGTTTTTTTAACCGAATTCAAAAAAAAGGAGGAGGTTATCAATTCGGTTGTATTTTTTTTTAATGTTTGTTACCTCAGAACTCCGTCATTTATGAACCGATTTGAAAAAAAATCATTGAGTTCGTCTAGGAATGCTTTCAATTAGGTCCCATAAGCAGCAAATTAGGATCTGATGATCGGATCTTAAGGAAATCGAGGGAACTCTTCAAATATTGTAGGGACACCTATGGTAATTTGGATATATTTAGCAGTAACTCGTGCATTTGCTCTTGCAAATCATAATTTTGGTGAAGTGGAACTGATGATGAAGACCAGATTTGACCAACGGAACTACTACTATCAATAACAAGTATTTCACGGGTTAAATTTAAATTATGATGATTAATATACTTACCTAGATAAGCGACTAAGAAGAAGCTTTAAGTTAATGATTCTTTCGAACTGATCTGATGCTGAAGCCAGAACTTAGCCAACGGAACTCTGTTATAAAACAACGTAACTAAGTCGTGTTTGGGCTTAATGGAATTTTAGTGAGATGTTCTTTGGCTACGAATCACTAAAAAGTGAGAAATAAAGAAAATTTTTAACAAAAAAGTAAAACCGACTCCAAAAAAATAACAAAAAATGGAACCGACTACAAAACCCTTGAAAATATTTTTCTAGGTAAGTAGGTACGTACTAGCTCGAAGTCGGTGACTCAGCACGACCCAGCAGGAGGGATTGAAACCCCTAGTATGTAGGTGAGGTAGAATTTTTTTGGAGTCGGTTTTACTTTTTTGTTAATTTTTTTTTATATTTATTATCAACAATGAACACTGTTCTTATTTTGATAAAAATAATGATTTTGAAGTCCTCGAGTGGCGACCACGAACCGGAAGACGAAGCGTTGGCAGGCCTCCCACCAGGTGGACTGACGACATCGTGAGAGTAGCGGGAAACCGGTGGATGCAAGTGGCGAGTTGTCGTTCATTGTGGCGTTCTAAGGGGGAGGCCTTTGTCCAGCAGTGGACGTCTTCCGGCTGATGATGATGATGATGAATGATTTTGAGAACAATGTTTCTAACTCTCAAGCAATCAAAAATCAGATATGGATTAAATGTAAAAAAAGTGGCATTAAGACCCAACTCAGTCACACTATGAGTACCTAAGCAAGAATTTCCCATAAAAATGGACATTAAACCATTTTTTAGTTCTTCCTATTAACCGCAATCAGTCTCTTTTTAATGGACGAATCCATTTGATTCATTTCCCTCATCAGAGTGCCTTGATTATTGAAGTTAATGCAGCTCAACTAATTTGATCAGATTAAGTGTAATCTGATCAAATTAGTGTAACTTGATACAAATATAGATGAATTGTCTCCAAATATAGATATATGTAGATGAGTTGAGGTTTTGATTTCCCTTTCTTAAAGTTTTACAAAAAAATGGTAGCTAAATTTTCATCTTTTCATATAAAAACTTCAAAAGCATTCTTAAATTATAAGAAAAATATACTTGAGATTACCACAACAAACCCTTTCATTTGATGTCTCATGATCTACGAGTACTATGCATTTTTAAAATTTTGAAATTTAACCCCCAAAATCTTTGGGTCACCGTCTGCATATATGTAGGTACAAATTTCCAACTTTAGGTTCTGTACTTTCGGAGCTAAAGGGCTGTGACAGATGGACAGGCAGACACGCAAGTGATCCTTTTAGGGTTTTTAAAAGAAAGTGTCAGGGACTGACCCAGCTCATCAGTAACATTGTTTGCTCAAATCACAAGAAAAGATAATATACCATTATGTTTTCGACACAAAAAATATGAAATAAACACATTGATTTAGAATCCATACTAATATTATAAAGAGGAAAGCTTTGGATTTTTGGATGTTTGTTACAAATTACCTCAAAAACTACTACACCGATTTTAAAAATTCTTTCACTTTTAGAATGCTAAATTATTCCAAAGTGCCATAGGCTATATTTATTAACAGAAAAAATTAGGGTTCCGTACTAAAACTACAATAATGTAACTCAAAGTGTAAAAAAAGTTGCCATAAAACATCTTTCATCGCATGAGCTGTAGAAACTATCATGTTATCCATACAGTTGTATTAATACTTATCCAAATAAATAATTTTATATTCAAGACGGTTTCAGTACCTGTAGATTACTTTTTGAATTATTCAAATTGGACATTCCATTCAAAAGATATTACGAAATTAAAAATATCAATCTAACCAAAAAATGCATTTACTCTACGTTGACGCGCCCCGGCTTCGTGCGTGTCGGGTGTAGTTTTTGGGAAATTGAGCTAAAAATGTGTGTGAAGTGCCCTTGATTATAGACCTTTTGAGAGTTCTGTGACCAAAGGGCAATAAAAATGGGACCCTATTACTATGAATCCACTGTCCGTGTCTGTTTGTCACTAGGCAGTCTCTCATGAATCGTGATAGCTAGACAGTTGAAACTTTCACAGATGATGTATTTTTATAGCCGCTATAACAACAAATACTAAAAACAGAACAAAATAAATGTTTAAGGGGGGCTCCCATACAACAAACGTGATTATTTTTGCTCCATATTAATTAATAACGGCAACAGGTAGTTGCTTGAAATATTTACAGAATATTTATTTGTATAAATGTACTTTAAAAATAAAGAAATTAATTAAAATAAAATAAATATTCAAGGTGGGCTCCCATACAGCAAACATGTTTTTTTTTGCCGTTTTATGCTAATTTCTAATGTTGTATAGGTACGGAATCCTTCGTACGAGAGTCAGACTCGCACTTGGCCGTTTTTTTTACTTTGCCCGTGCGAAGCCGGGGCGGGTCGCTAGTACACTATATAGAGTATTCTAAATTGATGAATAAACAAGACACCTACTGATTTAAACTAAAATACCAACCTTGTCCCTAGAATAAATTTGAATTTTAGAAGTATAGGTACATAACATATTATTAATATATTAAATATCCAGTTTTTTTTTTATTCGACGATGGCAAATGAGCAAGTGGGTCTCCTGATGGTAAGAGATCACCACCGCCCATAAACATCTGCAACACCAGGGGTATTGCAGATGCGTTGCCAACCTAGAGGCCTAAGATATATACAAAGTAGTCGGTCACTGAACCAAAAAAGTAAATTTATTTATTTAATTAATTGAAAGTACCTATTCACTTTGGATTTTTGATTGTACAAAAGTAAACTTAAACAAAATTAATTTTAAAAACGCATCTATGCCATCATATAAGAGCACAGGTAACACTGCATATTCATTTCTCTATTTATCATATTAATAATATGACATATATATTTATATATGCATCTTCACTCTTTATTTTTTCCATAAAAGATAAGATACAAAAAATACTATACAATACAAATATTATTTATTGATCACCAAAAGCAGTACAGTGAATTTACAAAAATAAAAAAATCAGGTAGACAATAGGCAGTCTTATAGCTTAAAAGTGATCTCTTCCGAGATTATTGACACATTTCAACAAAGTGTGTGTTAGTCATAAAACTGTTTTCACCACAAAGTTCAATGCTCCTTTCCTTGCAAGCAATGCCATTATGTCATTGCACATAACCCATGGTCAAGACACTTTAACAAGATATTATGATAAGGTTTTTTTGTTAAAAAATAATTTAAAAAAAAAAACTGTGTCTTCACTATAACACTGTTCTTTCATTCCACTTTTCCTTACTTATCTTGCAAAATTAAGATAGTTGAATATAATTAATAACAAGGTTGACAAAGCCCTTTGCTGATTATAACTTGCGAAGAATCAATTGTTACAGTTTGATTAATTCGAGTTAACACTTGACAGATGGGCGTGCCTTCAGTCAATTTTCAACTTTGACGTCATACAAATAAAGCCATTTTTAGTATACCGCTACCCACGTTTACAGATTATGTAAAAAACATTTTATTTGTATGACATCAAAGTTGAAAATTGACTGAGGGCACACTCATTTGTCAAGTGTTAACTCCAAGTAATCGTACTGTACTATGATTTGAATGATTACAAGATAAGACAATTAGAAATACAAAGTATTTACCTGTCAAATATCCAATAGCTTGTGCTGCATAGCAGGCAGCCTGTTCATTGCGCATGCCGATATATTTGAGTCCTGCAGCTTGGAATGCCATAGAGGTCTCAATTACTGGAATACCCACTATTCCAAATACATATTCTACACCCTGAAATTATACAGGCAGAACATCAATTAAATACTTCCTCTGTGGTGTCTGGTTCTGTACAGCTGCTCACAGCACTAGAATTAAAACTATATAATTGCAGTTTGTAGTACAGAACTGGCTTTGCAGGCTTCATTCGACACATTATATGTTTATTTTCCTAGAATCTTACTCCACACTTATACTAGTTATAATGATAGTTTCTGTTGGTTATTTTATAACACACATACTTAAACAAAGTAACAATGTAATGAAATCTGATAAAAGAATTTTGGTTGAAATAGTCTAATAGGAAAAAAAGTAGTTTCTTTACATTCCTAAACAAAGGATGTTTGTCATTTTTATCAAAGGTGCAAAGTTCATTATTTTCTAAAACCATCAATTATTAAATTATGTAGCGCAATTAATAGCAAACAAATAATAAATATACTATAACTATTTATACTTTATGATATTTTTAACACTCACTTGTTTTTTCAAACTTTCGGCAAGAATGGTGTTCCCGTCGATTCCCATGCTTCTGGATAACTTTGGCACAGCGTTAATCGATCTCCTAAACGTAAGGGAAGCTAGCCGACCTAATAACATAATTAAATAATTATTTACAAATTAATAAAAAAAGCTACTAACACTACTGTAGCCGTAACTCTCCAAACACCATCTGTAGTGTAGAGACTTGGAATTCGATCCAGTCATAACAAACTTACTTTGACAGTTGTTGCGATATTTACAACTTATTCCACGTATCACACGGCAAGATACTTTTGGTACTCTGTAAAAGGATTAAACATTATTTTTGTTATCTATTAGTTAACATTCATTTATCATTATCATAATTTTATCACATTCGCCGCTGAACTTGAATTGAACTGAATTGAACTTTAGAGCGTAAATCCACCCACCCACTGTCACTTTGACCATAGATAGAACAGAGCGTATCAAATATCAATCAGAGTTATTTGACATTTAAAAGCCTGTTTCACCCATGGACTTAGTACTACCCAAGTTTCAAACTTAATGGCAAAAACAGTGATCACAAATTCTATAAATTTTCTCAAGAAAGATGTTTTGCATGGCGTCGATGTCACTGAAGTTTGAAGAATTACACCTTCACCTTCGTTATATATACCTACATAACCTAGTTCTATATTATTTAATGTTTATCTTTGTGATATATACACTGAAGGTGTATAAATTGTTACCCGACACTAATGTGTCTTAAAATTAAAAATGTTTTTCGTCGTCCCATTCAAAAAGCCCAATCAGCTGATTTACTTAGATATTACGGGAAACGAAAAAAAATTTACTACCCATTTTCCTGAAATGTTAACTTTTTACCCGACTGCCCGAAGGAGGGTTATGTTTTTTGAACGTATGTATGTAAGTATGTATGTATGCATGTATGTATGTATATTTTGTAAACAACATTTTTTTATTTTAGTCTACCTGTACATTATATTAGGTTTAACTATAGGTGCAACGTGTTATCTTAACTACGCAAAACTTCTTAGTTGGTGACTCAGTCCATGAATTTTTAGTAATAATTTGTAAATATTGAATGTCCTTAAATATATTTTATTATATATTTTTTTATTAAAAGTGAGGCCTGATCATTGATATACCTACATCATACCTACCATTTTTTTAAAGAAGAAACCTACGCCTAACCTATACACAAACATATTAATACATTCACTCTTAATTACTTCTTAATTTCTAAGTATTTCCCAAGATACATTTTGTAACCAGTAACTTAATAGACCACAGAATAATTTATTTTCCCAATAATTCGGGTAACAGTGGAGCAGCTGGCAACACAATTCGTCACGCACACTAGCATCCTCGCAAATTGTCTTATACCGTTCTTACGCACACTACAATATTGATTTGCCGCATTCACGAACCTTTTGTTTTTAGGTAGCGCGGTATCTAGTCGAGCGAGCGCGCGAGACCAATCATTCATCTAAGACTAAAATCATATTTAATACATCTTAAAACCGTACCATAAAAATATTGAGCAACCACAGTGTTGCGTAGTCCCGTTTTGTTCGGAAAAAAAGGGAGGACAAAAGTTTCCGAAAGACAAAACTGTCTCAAAACACAGACATTCATTTCCCCGTTACGCATAATTGCCACAATTAATTTCAGCTAATGCAAAATATTCACAAAATTATTCTAATTTTAAATAAACCCGCGTAGCTCGCCCAAAAACTATGAGATTTGACATTTCGGAGACCTCACGCTACACTAGAGGCGAATTCATACGCGATAGCCCTCATTTAGGCTATAACAAGCACTTATGAATGTCAAGAAAAAATCTATCACCGGTTCGGAAAAACCTCTGTTGAAAAGAATCCGGCAAGAAACTGAACGTGGCATATTTTTTTAAACAGATTTACAATATTATTAAATTATATTTATACATCACACACAAGTATTTTACACAACACAGTAGGTTCGCTTTTTGAAGGCATAATCATTAACTTTATAATACGCCTTTGATAATTATTAATGTCTTCTTGATAATAGATCTGAATTTTGTATCCGTTTCATTTATTATATTTTTGGAATTTTATTATAAAATCGTATGCAATTTCCCAGAAACGACTTTTTGGTTTTAGCCAGTCTGTAAGATGGAACTTTAAGCTTCCCTGTGTTTCTAGTAGCCTTTGGCTCATCATATAATTTGTTTATTTGTTTACTTCTTGTGAAGACAGTCATGAAGAAGTCCGTGTCCTGAAATTAATTGATTGTGCCATTTTAGACGGAAAATAAAAAAGGTCAACGTTATTATCGCCACTATGTATGTCTGTATGTTTTATGTGTTTAGCGTTGTGGCTTGCCGCAACATTAATTATGCTGAGTGGGCCCCAATTTATACTATTCGATGTTTTTTTCCTAACGTGTTTTTTCTGTGTATCGCATGAGTAAATAAATATCTCTCTCTCTCTCTCTCTCTTTCTCTCTCTGTTTTTTTACTTACTCTTCGTAATGACAGCCAGCCATCGGTGGGGGCACACTTAAAACGTCACCTTTTCAAGTACACGCCAGCGCCTCTGGCGACAAAATGATAGCACTAAATTGACAAATGTGTCAAACGTGGACTTGAAAAATTCAGTCTGTCCGCCATCTTTCCGCTGTATGTTGGCTGTCTGGCTTTCGCGGATGATTTTTAAGTTTATCTGATTTTTTGCTGTTTTCTTCAAGTTGTATTACATTGCTCCGCTTGGGTGACCAAGTGAAGTGACCACCATAAACTCGTTTGCTTTCCGGCCTCACGATGTAATGCAACTTGCGCAATTTTCTTACAGGTCTAAACTGGGCTTTATAGACGTTAAGCTTGTTGTGTGCGTGCATGTACATGTGTGTGTTATGTCAGATTTAGTTCTTCAGCTAGCTACCAGGTAGCGCTTGTTACCATACATGCAAATTTGACCATAGAGTGCCACTCTTTTTCTATATTGGTACCAATGACTTACCATTTGGTACTAATACTCTTTGCCAGCCATTTTGATATATCAAAGTTGTAACCGCTAGTTAGCGCTGTTATCGTGCACCCATCGAAGTGTAATTCGTGCATTACATTGATATATAAAAAAATCTTTGAATTAATGAATGAAACGTTTATTGCTTGAATGTGAGTCATTACAGTGGTGTTACAATATTTTAAAAGTCCATCACAGTCGGCCGTCGTCCGGCATGCAATAGTAATAAGTATGTTATTTTAGACTTATACTTATTGGACCCGATTCTACAGCGGCCGCTAAAATTCCTAATTTTATTTAGGCGTCGCTAAATCACTTTGCTATTCTATGAGCAGCTGTCATAATCAAATGACAACGCCAATTTGAATCTGACGTTTCTTATTTTAGGCGGTCTATTCAATTTAGATTTAGCTGCTTAAATGCTATTCTTTGCATGTCCTTTTTAAGCAAAAGTCAAGCTAAACTGGCTAATTTTAGCGGCGACTAAAATAGTCCCATTTAAAATAAGATTACACAAAAAAAGTTGTCCTGGATTAATTCCATACGTATTTCATTTGTATTAGTTTCTTTAATAATTGGTTGTCTGCAAGAGATGGCTTTTAAGCGATAAGACCGTCAATTGTCTGCCATACTTTTTTGTATTTTTGTTAATTCACTGTACTCATTTGTGGTGAGCAATAAAAATATTTGTATTGAATCGTATTGTATTATCCATTAGAAATGTTAGAAATGAATGAAGAAAATGTTATATTTTCTTTAACAGAAAAGGGTTTTATAGCATTAATAGTCAAGTGGTGTGCGATGCCACTGGTTGGATCATCAGTGTCAACCCAAGTTTTCCGGGCTCAACCCATGACGCTGCTGTTTGGAGGAGCAGCAATGTGCACCAGCACCTTGAAGGGCATTTTACTTACGACATTTTAATTTAAAAGACGGACAGAAGCCTTTTTTTAAGTGTTGCCCACTAAAATTTAGTAAATTATTTGAGAAAATCCTATACTTTTACTTTTTACAGATTACATTCTTTCATTCGCTCACTTATTTTTTCCAAGTAGCAACACACTCAATTTAATTAAGAAATTTACGCCGATTTAATTTTATTTAATACGGATAACATCCGGCTAAAATTAGTCAGCTTGACTTTCTGGAATAGCACTTGTTAAATCCGCCGTCTAAATTATAATTAAAATTTAGAAAATTTAGATTTAGACTATTTAGCCGACGTGCACGTAGAATCGCGTCCAATAGGTATTTATAATATTTTGTAGGTCATTACATTGATGCTATAATATCGTTTTTTAAGTAAAAAATTATTAAGTGCATTTACAAATTTATTATATGGTACATTTTATGTCATTGGGAATTCTATTAAGCTTGTGGTGTGGAGATAAAATATTAATATACGGACCTGTTTGAGTGAATAACGCCATCCGACCACAGATTACAAGAATCATCCGACCTACCTTGTGTGCCAAAACACGTCCCGTACTACTTTAATTTTTACCGACTGCCCGAAGGAAGGTTATATTTACGGCATGTAGTCTGTTGAAGTGAGTTAAATTTAAACAGCTAGGCAGGACTGATCGGGATCCATTAAAAATCGTGACGTTGAAAAGGAGAGGCTACAATAGAGAGATCTCTCTCCAGGCAGGTGTTTTGCCTGGGGACCGAAGTCCGAAGGAAGAGCGCCGGAAGTTGTACCTGGAGCAGGGCTACTACGAAACCCGAAACTCGAAGTTCGTATCGTACCGTCCCTCTCGCTCTCGTATTAAATAGTATAAGTGTCGTGCGGTCCCTCTCGCTCTCGTATTAAATAGTGTAAGTGTCAGAGGGACCACACGACACGAACTTCGAGATTCGAGTTTCGTAGTAGCCTGTATATCGAGTTGAGAAACTAGTAAGAGTAAGCTGACGGAGACGTCTAGACAGAGCAATCGTGCGGGGCGTGCGTGAGGGATGAGACGCGGGTGGGAGCAGCCATTCTACATTACAATACTCTTTGGAGCAGCCCTAGCTGCATACTTCGCCGTCCTTAGTAGCTTGGGTGGGACAAGTCTTCTGGGGCTGCCCTATCGCGTTTTTAAATTTATAATAACATTTATTATGGTGCATACGACATTTAGGTACTGTGAGTGCGTGCAAATCTTCATCTCGCATAAATAAGAAAGTAATATTTAATCTATTTATATCTTTATATTTTTTTAATGTAATTAAATTCTATAACACGAACTTTAAGCCCGTTAAGTCTAGAAACCGAAAGTATTTGTCGGTTAACTACTAATCTCTAAAAGTATAGGTACTTGTAGAAAAAAAGATTTTTATTTAAAAATAGTATATTTTGATACTTCTTACCCTTAGTAAGTATGCCACCCCTAATTCATTTTGTTTTATATAATTTCGCAATACTTACCAATATGTACCGATTCATCAAAAACATCTTACCTTCCAAATTTTAAATTGGTGACAACCCTTCCTTACTTGCGTAAATTACCTATACAAGCTGCGGAATCGCTCGACTTCAAAGGCGTCGGCAGCGCCATTAGGATTCGGTTGGAGTTTCTATATGTGCTTACTAGATGGCGCTAGAAGTCGCTGCAACGTTAAATACCAATTCTAGTCCGTATGTTCAAATCTAAGTCAACTACACTTGTTTTTATCTTTTTAGTTTTTATTAAAAGAAAATTTTCAGGCATTCGAGGTTTTTAACTTATTGTTTTTTTTGACTTGGACTTTGACTAAACAAGCCAATCTCGTTCTCATGCTTTCTCATGTTGGTTGTCACGCAGCAACGAGGAACTTGTGAGGAATAAGAGTAGGTAGGGTAGGTATGTACTTAGTTTAGATCAATTCAAATACAGGTGGCAGACAGAATATTTGTAAACAGTTTTTCGCCTGAAAATAGTGCTGATGATGAATTCAAAATTGACATGACACGTTAAATGTCATACCTTTCATCACACTTACCTCATCGACTTCACGTAAATCCAAGCGTTCATCATCCCTTCGTGTTAGAAAGGGATACCAGATTAGGTACTAATACTAATGGCTACTTGCTGGAAACACATAAATCTCGAGTTAGCGTTAAGCTCAGTTTAGTAGTGTCAAAATGTATGGAACTGTCAAGCTTAAGCCTAAATCTAGATTTATTTTTTCCTGCAAGACGGTAAGTATTTGCTCCACCTCTACTACGGAAACCAAGCTATATGACCCCTTATGTAGACTAGTAGACTAACTGTAGGCATATCACATTTAAAAAACCGGCGAATTACGAATCAGCCTCGCGCACCGAGGGTTCCGTACAAATATGTAAGTATCTATGTTTGTTAATTCGATGTTACCAGAGTAGCCTAAACAAAATGCACACAGTGTGGGGTGTTTTGAGATTGGTTACTGATACAGACAGACAGACACATAAAATATTAAGATTTTCATTTTTCTTATTGGTTGTGCTATATTTACATATGTTGTGGTTGTGGGGTACCAAATTAAAATCTGGATTCCAAATTTTTCTGGGATTCATACTTAATTTAAAAGTTTCTAGGGCAACTGGAGGTACTTTACAGCTTAGGTTTTCATTTTCCGGCAATTTGTATACAAACACATTTTTTATGACTATACCTTTTGATTGCATTGACTTTTGAATTTTTCGCTGCTCTCCAAGGGTAGCAGATTTTAGTACTAACCTATTTGATATTTATCAGCTTGTTACCTTTACGCGTTCCAGAGAATAAGCGTCTCGACAGACGGAAGCCGAACGGACAACAAATTTAATGATCCAATAAGGGTTCCTTCTTGTCAACTGAGGTACGGAACCCTAAAAAGTAATAAAACCGAAAACAATTTAGTTTGTGTAACTAAGTATCTACCTACTGTAAAGTCGCAGATACAAGATATAAGAACTTATTATATAATATTCATAATATGTATATGCTCACTTTATATAAACCCGTTTAGTATAACGTTCACTGTATATAATGAACGAAAAGTATAATTTTAAAATATCTAATTTTGTAAGGTATAACGTTGTTTATATATATGTATATATCAATTGATATAACGACCAAAGCGTATAATGTTCATAACACCTAAGATTTAAAACATAAAATTAATTAAAAACTTTAATGCAAGCAAACAATCAAGCAAGCCATTCATTTTTTCCGCTCTGTTATAAAAAAAACCTAACATCGAAGGCTAAGGCGGGAGATACGCTACGCTTAGCCTTCTGAACCTAACTTGCTCGCTCGCTTCGCTCGCTCGCCGCCATATTATTTAACATTTACACATATTATGATATATCATGACTGATATACCTAATGTATGTTATGTTAAAAGAAATTATTCCATATAAATTTTATACAAATTGAAGTTGTATAAAAATAACGTTATATAAATTTAAATCTGCAATTGTTTGAAAAATGTCGCGGACAGATGTGTGGGTAAAAAAGTTGATTGGCCCTTATTCGTTAAAAAATTATACTTTTTGTTGTTATAGCTAACGATCATTATATCTTGTGAACGTTATTAATATGAAATAAGATATTTTGTAGTTGTGTCTCGTGGGACGCACCCACTCATTTATTTAACTTCGCCACGTAACGATAAAGTTCAGGAATAGTCCAGTTTCAATTAATAGTGCTGGCTACAGTAGGTACCTACCTATCTTTAGTGATTTCGACTTCAGTTAATGGCATTTTGATAAAAGGCCAGAGCACTATTAAAAATGCTCTTGATTCGTTAAGTGCAGTTACAGTGAAAAGTCATTTGTGAAAAGCGATTTGAATTATGTTGTGATCTCTAAAATGAAATATTCGAAAAGAAAAATTGACGGTCTAGTGGAAAAATAATAATTTGGAAGTTTTGTGACATCTAACTATCGCAATGGCATTATTACCTGTCTCGAAAATGCGAGGTACAGTACAGTAAGCCTTTTTAAGTATGCTAAGGTTCTATTTTACCTCTCTCTCTCTGTTGACATCAGGGATTTTCCGGATGCAGATTTTTGAATACTCATATCCACGGATGCGGATCTTAAGATTTTTTATAAGAATATGGGTTTTTAAAAAGTTCAAATGTCACTGGGTCTTAAAACAACAAACAAAAGGTGCAAACAGTGACATTCACGGCGAACGATTAATAGTAATAGGGTAAATGACGTTTTGCAAGAGTCGCATTAGTGCTGTTTTTACCCGACTGCCCGAAGGAGGGTTATCTATTGGATTTCTACATTTATTAAGATATTTGTCGCGCCTGTTACATTTGTGCTACTTATTTCATGTTGACAATCCATCATACATCTGCCAAAGAAACCATAGCAAAATTGTAACAATAATGTTATGAAAAGTTCCTACGCTGGTACGCGATTCACTTTCCTCGACTGTGCATTAGGTTTCATGGTTAACTTAGATCGCACAAACGCTCCTTAGTTTGTATAAGTGAAACTATACGAGCGCGGTAAGGTAGTAAAAATAATATGAGTGTAAAATTGCCGTTAGGAGGTAGTTTAAATAGAATAAATGTAAATAAGTATACTTAGTTAGTTAGTTACTACTAGGCTACTAGTAATTAATTTTTATATAGCAAACCCGTATTCACTACTATTACGAGGAACCTTTATATTTCGCGATGTCTGTCCGTTCGTCCGTCCGTCAGTCAGTAGGTACGCTTAGCTTTGAGACTACTAGTACTTAATGGACAGCTATAATTTTGCAAGAGTAAATATATATTATGTCATCCGCCTCGACTAAGTGGTAAAAAAATAGGGTGGAAACCAGAGCTACCTACTCGTAAAGTGCAGCTAATTTTTCGTCTAAACTACAGTGTATTTAGGTAGGGTATTGTTGTATGTAGTATAGTACTGTACCCAAATAAACAGTGTGAACTTAACACGCGCGAATGGACGTGCCAGCATATTTGCCCCAAGTACTTACTTGAATTTTGAAACTCTATGCCGTCAGCGGTATAGAGTGAAAAATACTTATTCACCTCAACACCTCCAACAGGCAGGTTTTGCTATGAAATCAGTGAGCAATATCGCATTTTGCTCACTCCGTGAGACAAAGTAACTTTTTAATTTTTTTTTTTTAATTTTTAAAATTTTTAAATATTTGAACTTTACTTTGATCTGTCATTTCACTTTAACACGAAAAAAGCGAGAGATAGGATCAAATGTGTTGATTACAATCTTAAATTATTTTTTTGCTATTAAAAATATATCGATACCTAATAAATTACATGACAACGAAATATTTCCAAAATGTAAAATTTCCTGATCTTTTAATAAAGTATGCAACCTCGTTGCACGAAAGCCGCTTCTCTTGTTTTTTTTTATAACAGAATTCCGTATACTGCCTCTACAGTTGGAAAAAATATTTGTTAAATTGAATGAATTTTTAACAAATCTATTTATGTTTATGTAATAGAAGTCTTAATTAAATTCATATTTAAAGGTTTAATAACATTTATAATAAATTATACGTTTATTGTTCAACCTTTTTAATGACCCCAAGATGAGGCTTTTTGCAGTATTAAAATATAAGAGTGACAATAAGCACAAGAAGTTCTAAGTTCAAATTACAATGCATGTTATGACTGTTATGAGTATGATATTTGTATTGTATCTACTGGACACTTTTTTATGGTTTTAAATGTGATTATTATATTAGTTTCTTAATAATCGGATTATATTTAAAAAAATGTGTTTGTTGTGTAAACAGGTAAGTATATGTGGTTTTATTCTTATGTTACATTTAAATGATGTTCTCGCTGCTGAGATGAAAAATTGTATGTGTCACACGAGACCAAAGTTTTTTTGCATCTCGTGTATTTGAATCCCTTGCTGCTCTCAGGATTCTAACCTAGAATCACTCACTGATGCTCGTGATTCAATTATAGAATCCTTCGCTTACTCGGGATTCGAAATCAACACTCGCAACAAAAAACAACTTTGCTCTCTTGTTGCACAAATAACTATTTCCTTCTCATGCTCGTAAAGTTCGTGTTTATGCTGGATCTAGGCGACATAAAATGTTTTTTTCATGTTCTAGTGCATAAAGTAAAATCTTCGTCTAAGACCAAGGCAATCAGGTGTAAACAGCCACAAACAAAGAACTTTCCACATATTTTTTAAAATATTTTTTAATTATATACCTAAAACTAAAAATCAATCAAATCAATTAAAATTGATCAGTAAAACCAAAAATTTATAATTATAATACAAATGCGTAAACAATAAAAGGTACATAGTAAGTGAACAATTGTTTCCACTGTTGCTATTTAATTTACTCGTTATCGAAGTGAAAAGCGGAGTGTAAAACTCGAGCATTAAACCAATTTTACCCTCGACGTGTCTATCCACCCTCGCCGTACCTACCGACTTGGGTGGATAAATGAACGTCTTGGGTAAAATGGCTCGTTTTATGCTCTTGTTGTAGGTACTATCTACTATACTTGTAAATTACTGTGCCAATTGTAATAATTAGTAATGAAAATCTAGTATTTTAATAAGTAACATACTATTTACTCCATTTCTTCCGTGGATGTCGTAAGAGGCGACTAAGGATATAGGTTAAGGTATACCGTAGGCGACAGGCTAGCAACTTGTCACTATTTTACGTACCGTTTTTGTTAAACTTAAAACCTAAAATTGCTAAAAGTGGCTTCGAAGCGGTAACGTTTCGTAAGCTCTGCCTACCCCATTTAGGAGTACAGGCGTCATGTTTGTGGGTGTGTAATAACACTTTTTCTAGTAGCTTTGGTTTTTATTGTCTCGCAAAAGGTGAGAAAAGTAGAGCATACTCCTCGGGGATAAAACTGATTTTGCCTTGGGCGCGCTTAAATCCTTCACTACTCTCAGGGATCCATCTTAATTTCCTCGTTTCGCTCGAGAATTAACTCACAACATCCTCGCTACACTCAGGAGTTAAATCTGGACTCCTTCGTTACGCTCAGGATTCAATATCGCGCCCGTAACATAATACAGTGCTTTATGCCCTTGGTATACAATCTGCTTATTGTTAAATTCGGTAGATGTATACCTATATTTTAAGCCCCGGGGAAGGATACTGCATAGTTTTTAACAGACGAAAAAAACCAAGGAGGTTCTCAAGTCGACGCTGCTGGCTCGTGCTGAGGCACCGACTTCAAAATAGTACCTACCTAGATTAAAAAATAAAAAAAAGGTTTACTATTTTCCACTTTTCAGTTTTTTCAGCGGTTTCATTTTCCTCGGAAAATTGCATACTCGTAGTTTCCGCGCGATAGCGATATACTTACACGAATTCTACACGGATGGAGTCGCGGGTAACAGCTAGTTAGGATATGATATTTTATATTCTCTCTCATATTTGCTCTGAAGCGATAAGGCCGCCTATTGCTTACCTTGTATTTTTTTCTCTATGTTCCTCTTGTTTACTATTTTATTGCATTTAAAGGAATCTTTCTATATTAATAACATAGATTATTATTAGACATTATATTAACCGTATGCCTAATTCAAGTGAATTTCTGAAGATTAACTCAGGAGAGGTTCTTGACAACAACTTGTATTTTTTTTGCGTGATTTATCTTTACATTAAATGAATAAAATAAAAAAACAAACGAAACAAAAATGGTGGTATATCCTTAGTCTTTTTGGCAATGCACGGACGCCCCGTAAACAGGTAAAAATTACGAAACGGTTAGGTTTTTGAGAGCCAGTCGTTAAGGCCACGATTTCACTGCAATCGGAGTTCCGTGAGATAAGAGTCGTTCTCCATTAATTACTTAATTAATACGCACAAGTTGCGTGCCTACTTAAGTAAAGCTCGTGGTAAATTTCAAATGTTATTTCCGCACATGAATTTTGAAAAACTCAGAGGTGCGAGCTGGGGTTTGAATTGAACCCACGATCCTCTGCTTAAGAGGGCATAGGTCAACCCACTAGGCCACCACAGCTTTTTAATGGATATATTGAAGTTTAAACTTTGCGTTCAACGTCCTAAAATTGAAAAGAAATGAGACCCTCTATTTACTAAACAACAATTCAGTATGTCCCCCTATTTAGTTGAAGTACTTACATAGGGAAAACATATTGAACAACTAGTCAAAATTTTTAATGCCACCTGAAGGAAAAGTACCTACTCTCAATTACAGAATATAGGAGAAAAAAAAATATTCAAAGGAAACACTCCTTTATTAAAAAAATATATATACTGCATTAGAGGATTTTTGTCAAGAGATATACATATATATATATTATTGTTTGTTAAAATAAAATAAACAACATTTAATGGTCTACCTTAGAGATTATAATTAACCTATCGACTTAAATATGCCATATAAGTACATTTTTTCAAAAATCTTTGAATGCAGTTTAGTTTCGTTTTAAAAATAATGAAAGCTTTATTTTCAGTAAATTTTCCTATATTCAGCTATTACGAGTATGCTAGGTACAGCCAACGTCATAAATAAGTGATCAGTTTTGTACCTTGTCACTTTTACGTGATGTTTCAAAAGCCATACGAAATCATGTAACGTCTGAAAGCGATAAGGTACAAAAGTTATCACTTATTTATGATGTAGACTGTACTTTCCTTCCAAGTGGCTTAAAAAAAATCTATTTTGTATACACTTGTGTGATATTTATGTACCTACCGTATTGTACAGCTGCCTTAAGGGCTATATTTCACCGGGACACCAGGCGGCACAACCAGTCGCCGCCACCAAGGGGTATCTCACCTGGTATCCACTTGGTTGCGCAAAGCTGCATACATTTTGTTGGTGGTGGCTACTGGTTGTGCCGCCTGGTGTCCCGGTGAAATCTTACATTGTTTTGTAGTCAAACGCATGGGTCTTCTTTTTTATGGTGCACTATTTGATCTTCCATGTCAATGTAATTCAACTTTTTTTTTTATTCAAAAGAGACAACAAGACGATAACTAACTTTTCTGGAAACCCATGTCTGATGTGTACCTAATGGTGCCAAAATGAGTTATGCGATTACCATTTAACAAGGATAACAAATAAGGAAACCTCGCATCAGAACGTAACCGCGCAATGAACAGAAAACAACGCTCATTTCAACATCGGTCGCATGAAGTTGTAGCTGGGTCGTTGTCTTCTTTACCACATGGTAAATTGCCTGAAATAGCCTAGACAGGAGAAAGGTTGTGTTCTTTGTAGGTATTATGACATTGAGGCAAACGCTGTTAGATTTTTTAAGCGCAGTTTTATCGGACCAAAATACGAATGTTTTCTTTATTCGAAGTTTATCTGAGAGTTGGCGTAAAAGAAGGTTAAACGACCTGGCAACATCCCAAAGGTATTCGTGGTGGAAACAAAAAAAGTGCACTATATAGTTATTGAAGAAAATCAATTAACCTACAATTACATCAGCGCTGCAGATATACCTGTACGGAATCCTTCCCCCTTATACGGACTTTCTAGGCCGACAGCATCGGCAGACTACTCTTAAAATATCCGGGTAAATCCGTCCATGTGGACAACAGATTCATTATTAGGTTAGATAAAGAAAATATAAAAAGAGTGTTTATTAAGCAATTATGTCAATTTGTGTAAAATTACAACTATTTATTATATATTTTAATTTATAATTGCATAATAAACACTAAGTATTTTGTATGATTAGATAGAAAGATAAGTGTTATGCCAATACACTAGTTTAGGAAGACCATGCATTATTTTAAGAAAATATTAAGGCTAGATTACTTAAATACAAGTTAGGTTTTATAGTTCCGTATTAAAGTGGTTTGTCGTTTTGTACCTAACTCAAAACAATTATAAAATAGCTATTACTTTTTTTTGGTTTGTAGCAACTATGACTATTGAATGTAGGTGTGCTAAAACGTCCAAGTCACTAAAGATGTAGTTAGTGACTCTAGATAAAAATCTCTACAGCGGGTAAGGAGTTTGATTCTAAGTAAGTAAATGAAAATGGACTAGAGTAGGCAACTCATGAGTAGGCTTATGGGTAATAAATAACCTACTCGAGCATTTCTTGGTACCTAAAATCATCGGATACAATCCGCTGGTGGTTTGTACGATTTTAACTTCTTTGCATGTTCCAAAATACTTACTTAGAAAGACAAGCCAGCCCTGCAATGGGCAACGACGTAATCCCACGCAAACATTGGTAGAAAAGCTACGAATAGCAAAGGCAGAAATACACAATTTAAAACACACGGATCGAATGGATTTTTTGCTAAAAATTGGTTTTCTCACAGTCATAGTTTAGATTTAGAGCGGAAATGTGGCAGTAACATAACGCCAGTACCTCACGGTGGTTGTTGATGGTAGGCGCCCGCGCAGCCGGGCCGGCTCACTCGCTCGCGAACTGCGTAACAACACCTACCTGGAAAGCGTTAACACTAATCCAAACGGAAAATGTACACCGCTTAAAGTGAAAAAGTTTTCTGTGATTTTTATTTTGGACACTGGACATTTTTTGACACAGAAATGGCACTGCTCGTATTTAGTAAGATTACAGGTGAGTGTTGTTTATTTATTCATTAAAAAAATCTGTAGGAAAAAGAAAATATAAATACTGGCGTGGAACTGACTGACATGAATTGTATTGTTATTGTGACGAGAAAAGTCGACGTTTAGTCAGTCATTCCCAACATAATTTATTCTCGCTGTTAGATACATTAATGTATTCGTGAGTACTTAGGTATTTAAAAACTTCCGAAATGTTTCATTGAAATTAATTGCTTCAAACTGTTCAAACAATCATAACTAGGTCTAACAAATTAAAATCATGGTTGCAACATAATTTTACTTAAATAATAATAATAGAAATTTTTATTCACCATCACAAACTTAAAACCTACCTACCTACCTACTTTAAACTTAGTACCTATTAGTACCTATTTTAGGTATTTGCCCCAGGTTTGTTAAAAACTCCTTTTGTAAACAACTTAAAAAAATGGAATTTTTTGTAACTTGACATTTATGTAGAGTATATTATAATGTAAGTAATAATATTGTATCCATATTAGGTTGAATTAATAATGAACTGTTTAAAATTTATTTATAACAAAAAGCAATAAAACACAATACATTAAACATTTAAAAATATGACTATGTACAAAAAATATATAACCTAGCCTAACCTATAAATAAAAAATCCCTCCTAGGTCACCGTCGCTTAATAATTGAACTAATACTAAACAAACTTTTTATTTGTTAATTGTTTATTTTTTTAATTATATGTGTAGTTTTATTACTTTTAGTTCCGTTTGTTGTCGTGTTTTAAAGTGCTAACAGTAAAAAAATCGTTTAATCGTTTAATCGTCTTATAAATTTATTTGCATTAGACACAGTTCACTCTTTTGTACGTTTCAAAACGTTTCTATAATATAAAAATATTAAACTTATCATTAACAAAACTAGCGATAACATTGCGCATATATTTTATAACCACGGCTTAATTCAGTTATCGAAATTCGATTCATCTCGTAAATACATTTTAAATTGAGCGCGGCGCATTCCCTCCTCTATTGCTGATGCGCAACTAAAAACCAGTTAGGTACCCTTAAATAATAAAGAAAAAAAAAGTAAACTACCCACTGGTAAAATTTACATATCTCAAAGAACTTATAGCGTACTAATCGCTGGATCAAAATGGTTGTGCGTCGTAATTGTTTCACTCAACATTGAAAGCACCTGTACATAATGGCTATAGGTACGTGTAAATCACTGTAAATAAGTTACCTTAAGAATTCAATGTTTATTATTTACTCGAATGACTGTACTTATTAGATTTGTCACCTAGTATGACGTTACCGTACTTACGTACATAAATAAATTTATTACTTATCTAATCGAGTTTTAAGTAACATGTTACCTAGGGTACATATAACCGAAAAATAATTTTGAAGCCAATAGTTTAGCTTGTGAAGGCGGAAGGGGGGAATCGCCTCTAACAAAATTAGCTACCTCTTCTTAGTTTAAAATTTTTCACCTCTCCTGTTCGGAAAGTTTAATTTTCATGGGTAGAGCCGGGTGGAAAATTGCGTTTTCATCTCTAGGGTTTCCTAATCCCTCTAGGGTTTAGTAATTTTTTTAAATTTTTTCGAATGGCCACGGAGTCGAAGATAATTGAGTTACGTCAATGACACTTTTTTTTCACGTCGTGACCAAGGAGTTTATATACAACAATGGAGGTTGAACGCCGAACATCCGTTTGAAACAAGAAATTTCATCTTTATTACGTCTTTTGTAGTATTTTACATTCCTCACAGTCGAAATGAAAAGTAGTGTGTCTAACTCGGGTGAAATTACCCATTTCCCCTCGAACTATCTCTGGTGAAATGGATCACTTTCCACCCTTGGTTATCAATCTACTATTGCAACCATATCCCTGAATCGAAAAATGATTTATACAACTACATATAATGTTTCGAAATGAAAGACCTACTCGACAATATCCCACACCATGGGATTAGACGAGAAAAATATTGAATCATTCTCACTTTACGTATCCTATACATACCTACAGCTGAGGTAAGCTTTTTAGGGTTCCGTAGTCAACTAGGAACCCTTATAGTTTCGCCATGTCTGTCCGTCTGTCTGTCTGTCCGCAAGTAAGCTCAGAGATCGTTAGTACTAGAAAGCTGTAATTTGGCATGAAAGGTATACATATCAGTCACGTTACGCCGACAAAGTAGGTAGTACAAAAAAAAAAAGTAAAAAATTTTTTTTTAGTTTACCTCCCATAGACGTAATGGGGGTAATATTTTTTTCTCGACTAACCCTATAGTGTGGGGTATTGTTGGATAGTGTTGGATAGGATTTTTCTATTCAGTGATCTGTTTGTGAAATATTCAACTTTAAAGTGCAAATTTTCATTAAAATCGAGCGTCCCCCCCTCTAAAATCTAAACTGTTGGGTGGAAAAATTTGAAGAAATTCGGAATGGTAGTGAATATATCAAATTTACAAGGAAAATTATAGCGGCTAAGATTGCTTGAGAGTTATTAGTAGTTTAAGAGTAAAAAATAACTAAACTTGGAAGATTCTGTACACAATTCGAAATCCTTAGAAAAATATTATTTGATTTTTTTCGTAATGGCTACGGAACCTCCTGGGCGTGTCCGACTGAGTTCTGAGTTGCAATAATGAATATTTTATATTTCTTAATAAATTTAACAGTTTCGTATAAGGTTTTTCCTGTCAGTAAATTTTGTACATTATTCAATCGTAAAGATCAATCAAAACATTAGAAGCAAAACATCTTTCTACAAACGGATAATAACGTCGATAGATTTATAGTGCAATTACATATTTATTACGACCAAATATACTTAAAGACAAAGAAACGTATGAAATTAGAAATGGAGTTTATTTACTATGTTAAACTTCCGTACAGGTAGGTAATTAGAAGTGTTGCAAGTGGGATATAAAATAAATCTTAACGATACTTGCGTATACAACGATGCAAGAATACTATTTATTGTATTTGAAATACAAACCGGACAATAACTAATCTCACAAACATGAGAGGTGGTTTCAAATGCAATAAAAACGCAGTTAACTGCACCTTAACCTACGTTAATTATGAACTAAAACCACATTTAATTGGTTTAGGTTCGTGGATATGGACATCCGCAAAGTAATGCCTGGTTCAATCAAATACTTACCTACGTCAATTTTCCGGAAGCCCTAACCACATAAAGGTTGAGCAGTTATGTAAGAAAGCCGTGACTTTCACATCCATAACTTAGAATTAGTAATCCAAACATTGATACTGCCGGCCGCAGTAAAGGATACATATTTATGATATGCACATGCGTTTATATTATAGCATGCTTATAGTAAGTAGCTACCTCCTGTTGGGTTTTGCAAGTGATCAATGTCACCCTTAACCTGTCATCTCCCAGGATAACAGGATCGAAGGATTTTGGACACAAATTTGTGCCTCTGGGAGAGGACAGGTTAAATTGATAGTGTTCGCCACAGTGAACATGATCAAGATTATCTTTTTGTATTCTTTAAATGTAGATTTTTTTGGACTATAGGTAACGACGAGGTTTAAATCATGATTTTTTTCAATTTTGTCAAATTTTGGATTAATTTTGAAAATTACTTATTCCTTTCATGATCATCATCATCAGCCTACAGCAGTCCACTGCTGGACATATAGACCTCCCCCATGGCGCGCCACAACACTGTTTTCAGCCCCTCGCATCCAGCCGCCACCAGCGCCCCTCTTAAGGTCGTCCGTCCACCGTGCCTCAGGACACCCTACACTACGTTTTCCCGTCCGTGGTCTCCATTTGAGGACTCGTCTACTCCACGGTTCATCGGTCCTGCGACAGACGTGGCCAGCTCAACGCCACTTCAGCGCACTAGTTCTCTGAGCAACGTCGGTGACTTTCGTTCTTTGCCAGATAATGTGATTTCGGTTTTTATCCTTCAAAGAAACCCCTAGCATTGCTCTCTCCATAGCTCGCTGAGCGACTGAGCGACCATGAATTTGTAGATTAGTCCCGCAGACAAAGTCCACGTTTCGGCTCCGTATAGGTTAAAACTGGTAGGACGCACTGGTTGAAGACTTTCGTTTTTGGGCACTGAGGGATATCTGACGACAGGATATGCCGATGTTTCCCGATAGCAGCCCAGCCCAACTGTATTCGCCCTTCCAAAAACAAAGAAATTTAACGTAATTCCGCATTCTTCAAAAAAATTGAGAATTCATTTCTGTCAATGTCAACTCTCTCCAAACAAATTGATTGCGGTACGGCGCGTTAAATGATAAACAAATTATGTGAGTCAGCTCTGCTGGCGCAGTTTTTACAATAATTACAAACTTAAGTAGGTATATCAAATATTAAGGAACTTCACAGACACACGTTACCTTCAAACATTAGCTTCAAACGGCAGTAAATCCCTGAGGATAATGGCGCAAACGTTTTAGGTTTGCAAAAAACAAAGTAAATAGCGTTTCGTGATTTCACATGACATCATTAGCCTTCTCGGCTTCCTCGAGAATATTAGGTACCACTCTGAACTTGCCTCCAAAATTGTTCCTTAGTCAGTCGTACCTAATTATTCTGAAAATATTGCGCTAAAATGAAAAAAAAAACCCTAGCAAAAAAAATACTGGCACTTGAGGTATCCCATCTTAGGCCTCTAGGTTGGCAACGCATCTGCAATACCCCTGGTGTTGCAGATGTTTATGGGCGGTGGTAATCTCTTACCATCAGGAGACTCACTTGCTCGTTTGCCATCCAGTCGAATAAAAAAAAACTTATTGCTCCGGCTTTCACTTCGCTCGTTTATGCGGAATATTCCAGATGCAAGTTCAAGCTCAACATTACGTAAACATTGCGGCTACCAAGTACCAACCAACCAGCTATTACATTACCACGGGGCATAAAACCTAGAAGGTTCCTTATAGCTAAATAGCTACATACAGAACCGAAGTCTATGCTTAACCTCCTAACGCCCAGAGTCCTTTATAACACACACAATTCACAATCTGATAGCTAAAATAACTGCATTGTGTAATAAATATGTATAATTAATTATTAATAAGTATGTTTAATTTCAGGTTACTATTGTTATTTGTTTTTTTTTTTATCATAACACATAAATTTTATCCTGAGTAAGATTTATTATTTTTAGCATTCTAGGCGCTTTGGTGTTGTACTGTAAGCCTAAAATGTAAACTGTTATACTTAAATAAATAAATAAAATTAAGGACTTATTGTAATTTGAACTTCAAACTCTATCATAAATGACGTAAAGTTTAATGTTCATATATCAAAAATTTGACTTGGGCGTTAGGAGGATAAAACATAGTTTTTATTATCATAACTATTTTGGGCGCACAGTAATTAGGTGCGTACGATTAAGCAGCAATGATATTTATGTTGATGATATGATAGGTATGTTTGTGTCACACTAAAGACGAAGTACATAATTATTGTCTTGAATCCCAAACGAGTTCAAAAGAGCCTCGTTAAGCACGAAGTAATGAATGGTGTTTAAGAAACCAGAGCATTCCGTCCGTAGCAGCGCCAGGTACGAATGTCAACAGTTTGAGGCGCTGTTCTGGTGTTATCAAATACTAGCCGATGTTTACGCCCGAGAACGCTAGCCATAAAAGAATTTCGCTCACGACACTATCGAACGTGATTTTATTGGATTCTTATCCGGACTAAGCGATAGAATTTTGTTATTTCCAGCAAATAACGATTCGACCGGTAAACGTGCGCGAAGAACGCAATACGTCACCAGTTTGATTGGTCAGTTGCGATTGGAATTTCTTTAATGTAAAATACGTACCTAGTTGGATATCGATAATGGATAGTTTTATTGGAAAAATAGCTGTCGCCGGCATGCCCATGTCTACAAAGAATTTGTTTATCGCTTTCCCACAGAAACTTTGCAATTATCTGTAGTAAAAAGTATCCTAAATGTCAATTGAGGTTATAAACAATTATAAACTATATTATGAACATTTGTATCGAATTCCAGAAAATTCAGAAAATTTTGCTTGAAAGAATATAAATATAATTAAATCCACACATGCATCATTCTAACACTTAGGTACATCTTCATAAACTTTCGCTTTTGTAGTATTTATAAATACCTATTATTAAGATACCTAAGCCAATAATTTATAATAGGTGCATGCATTTAATGTAAGTAATACTTGGCCCCATTATACTTAAGTATTTTTTTACTGAAAACTTTAAATCTTTACTGGAATTAACAAACCTAATTTAACCTAAGGGTTAATAATAATATAGCCTATGGTAGTATAATATGGTAGATTACTGCTATTAGGCATAGGGGGGTAGGCATTAGCGTCTCCGACCAGCAAAGGTTAGCAGTCAGCTACGAATATTTAACTTCATTAATAAAATGGTGCTAGAAAGTCACACATAGCAAGGCTTAGTTGTATATGGCTTAATTATCTAATATCTTTGAAGTTAACTTACGCTATATGCTTAAAAAGGCCGTAAACCTGCTTATCTAAAGAAGCATGCGCATCCGATTCAATTAACTACTAATCAAAGTATACTGATTATGATCCACGGGCATAGCATAGCATCACGAGTAAGAAAGAAGTAAGTACATCATGACTACACACGTACCTAATAACTTTTCTAGGTCTAGTAAAATAGCACCCGTATCCAATTACTTAATAAATTGCAAATTTATAAGTCTAGTATATCTAAGTAAACATAGCTCATACACAATGTATCTGTAGGTACTACCTATCTAGATTGGGAGATTTGAAAAGGCATAACATTTTTTAAGCAAAAGTTCAAAGAAATTATTTTTGAAAGCCAACAGATAAGTAGCTTTAAAGTCACTGTTGTTTCAACGCAAAGATATACAAGCTGTTGTTGCGATCACTGTCGTTTTTAACCCCCCACGCAAAAAGAGGGGTGTTATAAGTTTGACCGCTATGTGTGTCTGTATGTCTGTGTGTCTGTCTGTGGCGCCGTAGCTCTTAAACGGGTGGACCGATTTGAATGCGGTTTTTTTTATTGGAAAGCAGGTTTTCTAGCGATGGTTCGTAGACATGTTTTATCACAATCAGTTTAGCCGTTTTAAAATCATTAGCTCTTTTGTTCGCTGCGGTAGGAATCTTAGACGCATAATGGGTATTTACTTTACTTTCAAACATATTTGGGACCTAAAATTTGAAATACCCATGTATGCTATATAATATAACTATGCAAGATTATGGAATTCTCGGCCTGATGCTGCAGCCAGGATATCCAGCACACCAGTATACTCTTGAAAAAAGAATAGCAGATATATCGTGTTGGATTCAATCAGTATTTGATTCTACATACAATGCAATCGTGATGCTGCAGCCAGGATATCCAGCATATACTCTTTAGCAGATATATATTAATATTTGATTCTACATACAATGCAATGGTGGTAGCACAATGAGCTGATACTGCAGCCAGGATATCCAACACACTAGTGCACTAAAAAAATATATACCAGTTTAAAAAACATAAAATAAAAAAAATTAAATAAAAAATTAAAAAACCCCCAACACAAAAAAACGCTGCCAAAAAGACAACTAAAAATTAAAAAACAATACGGTATTTGACAACTTCTGAATTTGCCATTATCTTAATATTATTATGAAAATATAGATATATATACAGACAGTGTTTAGTGAAGAGAAAACTTAAATCGGTTGAAAATTGGATTTATAGCGATTTTTTGATAAATCTATACACCTGTCTCTTTCTCAAGCGCTTTTCTCTATGCAGCAAGAATGGACGTACTGGCGTGTGACGTCACATGCCAGTATGTCTTTCTCTTTCTAATCTTGAATTTCAAAATTTTATAACTTTGTTATTTGTAAATGTAGCTTAAAAATTGTTTCTCTATTCGATAACAGGCATTGTGTAGTTTTAATTTATAAAATACATACAAAATAGTCAAATACCGTATTATGCACTACCTAGCTGTTGCCCGCGACTTCATCTGCTAAGAATTCGTTTGTTCCTATCCCGCGGGGACTATGCTGATTTTCCGCAAAAATTTGCCTAAGGTAATTTAGTATAAGTACATATTAATATTTTTTTTTATATCTAAGCGTCGTCGGTGTCGGGGGACCGCTAAGGTTAATACTTTAAAAAATACAAAATATGTACTTTAGTTTCCTGTTAACCTTAGCGGTCCCCCGAAACCGACGACGCTTGGATAAAAAAAATATTACTAGGTACGTATACTAAATTAACTTAGGCTAATTTTGCGGGAAATCAGCATAGTCCCCACGGGATAGGGATAAACGAATTCTTCGCGGATGAAGTCGCGGGCAACAGCTAGGTAGTGCATAATTATTTTTTACTTTTTAGTTGTCTTTTTTGGTGGGGTTTTTTTTCGGGCGTTTATTTTTTATTTTTGCTGGCGTTTTTGTGTGTCGGGGGTTTTAATATATATTCCCTTTCAAGTTGTCACGTACAGTCACCAGCACCAATAATCTGACACAACAAAGCCCTCATAAATATCTGACACGGCTCTATTTATAGGGTCGGTAGAACGAGGCAGATATTTTTTCACGCTCCGCTGTGGCAGATATTAATGCAGGTAACTGTAACTCACTCCTACCACAGAATAGATATATGTAGTACAAGTACCTACTCCTACCCCGATCATCAGGCGACTTCTTCTGCGAAGGCTTTCATTGCATAAAGATGTACTTACATACTTACCTACAATAAAAACTTGAGTCCCATCGTACATGTAGTGCTAGTGTATAGTATAGAGAGAGAACTAATATAGATAGAACTTATGTTATTTTTATCCGACTGCCCGTAGGAGGATATATTTTCCGAGGATTATGTATTTATTTATGTATGTGTGTATGTAGGTGCATGTCTATATCTTTGGTCCTCTCTGTAGCCTACATGGCTGAACGGATTTCAAGCTTAAATTATCATTAGATTCGTCATAACTGTCAAGGTAATTATACCTAAGTAACTGTTTCAATATGGCGTCAGCGAAAAATAATAAAAGGGATTAAAATTTTTTGTATTGTAACGATATGTGAATGTGCATCGAATGAAAATATAATAAACCGACCAAGCGCGAGTCAGACTCGCTCACGATTTGGTTTCGTACATTATCGATCTATATACAAAATTAGACATTAGCCAAAAAACTGCAAAAAAAACACGTTTGTTGTATGGGAGCCTTCTTAAATATTTATTTCATTCTGTTTTTAGTATTTGTTGTTATAGCGGCAACAGAAATCGTCACTGCTTTGAAAAAATCTCGTATCTAAAATCAATATGTCAACAAAATTGAACTTTGACATAATGTTCATAAAGTTCACTAAGAAAATTATCTATTTTGAGGTACGAGTTTTTTTTTAAGTAGTGACGAAATACATCATCTGTGAAAATTTCAACTGTCTACCTATCACGGTTCATGAGGTACAGCCTGATGACAGACAGACAGACGGACAGTGGAGTCTTCCGTCCCGTTTTTTTAGTTTTTTACCCTTTGGGTACGGAACTAAAAACAAATCTAGTAGTTTTGAACTCCGTTAGGTAATAAGGTTAACAGTCGGGACCCAGTAGCCAATTACGATTTGGAATGGGTCCCGCCCGGGTGTTAACGTGTGTGCAGTGAAGTTACTAGACTGCTGCACTAAGTATAACTTGTTTTTTCTATTCACTTTAAATTAAAAGCTTTTTTAAGGCAGTCGGGTTTTTGATTATTTATTCGAACTTAGACATATTTACCAGTAAATGCAGGATTTAAGTACTTAAGTTTTTTACCCATATTTACTCAGTGAGCGAGCACAGGTAACAATCATATGGGTAGTACGTTAGAGGTCATACAATGAAACCATGACATTGAACTGGCGAGGCGTTACATTGAATGCTTCCACGTAATCATGAAAAAAAAAGTGGCATGTATAAGTATCTATGCGGTGAAAATTTGATTTTTTTTTACTTTGATGGTTTTATAACTTTTAAGTTTTATAATGTAAATAACTTGTCGTGAGATCAAAAAAAATCTTGAGTCAACTAATGATTACTTATGTTCTTTGTTTTCAAATGTACCTACCTAGTAAAATATAATATTATGAATTTCAAAGCAATATAAAAGCATCAATAAGTGTGCTTTTATGAGCCATAGATTTATAGACTTTTTCCCGGACTTTTCATGTTAGTATATCATTGTATTCCTTTTGTATTCGATCGTTATGTATATCATTGTATTCGAGTCGTTTGTGGAGTGTGGACCTTTAATTGTTAATTAAAAGTACAGGAGTAGAAAAAATAAATTAAAACTTCTGACTAATGCTGTTATTATTGTGTCGCAAAATATCAGCCGAGTCGCTTCGGCTCAGCTTGATTGTTATACATAATTCCCAAGCGGGCATTGTGGCGAGAACTGTCCACCTCGTTTCCTCGTTGTACAAAATGCCACATGACATGATCGATTCATTGTGATCGGTAATATGGTTACGCTGATATAGGACCATCAATTAGGAATAAACTATTAGGTATCTCTCCGATAAGTCAAATAATCTCGGAAAATATATCTTCCCCGACAGTTTCAAATGGTAATGATTTTAATAAAATAAACAATAAATAAATATCATCGGACACTTGAGACAAATTGACCTAGTCCCAAACTAATAGCCGTAATGCGTGTCACACACTAAGCAGATACGATAAGATATCTGTATCTGAACGCATATCTCTCAATATCGCTCTCTATACAATTCAATGAGCTAAAACACACAGCGCAGATAACTTATATTTTATCGTGAAGTATCTGTGGGCACCGACATATATCGAAAGATGGCAAAGATATTATCTGCGTATATAAATTGATCTGTGTATAATATCTGCCGATATAAATATGGTATAGTATTTTATCTGCAGATAGATACAGGTTGATGTGAGAGCCCCGCTGCACTCGAGTAAATCTAGAAGAGATAAACACGAAAACATCCTGTATAAACTATCCGCGCCAAAAAACAAGTCTACTCAGTTTGAAAGATTTAGACTGAATGTATCGTCTCGAATATTATCGTATCTGCGTAGTGTGTGACACGCTTAACAGACGATCGAACGGTCCAGCGGACCGAGAGGGACGCAGCCATCTGCTAGAATGGGATATCCATACCACCATCTTACTCTAACAGACAGTTGTGTCCCTCTCGGTCCGCCGGACCGTTCGATCGTCTGTTAAGCGTGTCACACACTACGCAGATACGATAATATTCGAGACGATACATTCAGTCTAAATCTTTCAAACTGAGTAGTCGTGTTTTTTGGTGCGGATTGTTTATACAGGATGTTTTCGTGTTTATCTCTTCTAGATTTACTAGACAGCTCGTCAGATGACGATTCTGATTATGAATTTGATGTTTGTGTTGCATTACAATGTACTAACAGGCGAAGGATTTGGATAGAACGTCATATAATGCTTAAAAAGGACCGTGGTGAATTTAATATCTTCGAGGATCTATCAGAAGAAAAACGTCACGGCGCGTCATCCAAAGGTAAACAACGAATGAGCCAGCAGCGCAGGGAACACAGCGGTCATAAAGGCGGAAAGGGGCGCGGGCAGCGGCATGCATCAACCTGTATCTATCTGCAGATAAAATACTATACCATATTTATACACAGATCAATTTATATACGCAGATAATATCTTTGCCATCTTTCGATATATGTCGGTGCCCACAGATACTTCACGATAAAATATAAGTTATCTGCGCTGTGTGTGTTAGCTCATTGAATTGTATAGGGAGCGATATTGACAGATATGGGTTCAGATACAGATATCTTATCGTATCTGCTTAGTGTGTAACGGGCTTTATAGGATCAAATAAAGCCGAATATGGGCAATCAGGGGAAAAACTCGTGTAGTTTTGAAAATTGGTAGTTATACCTTGCAGTATCCAGATGAAGATACTAAAAGTCCTTAAGGGTGGGGGGTGTACTGACGGTGTAAGGGGGGTTGAAGGTACCTTTTTTTAGGTTTTTGCTCATATCTCGAATATTTGTACAAATAGCATTGCTACTTAGCTACTTCGAACAAAAGTTTCTACATAAAATTTCCTACAAATTTAGTCATATTCATTTTTTCTCTACGATTTAAACTTTAGGAGCTACGGGTTGAGTAAATTTTAACAAATTTAGGGGCTGTTTCACCATCCATTGATTAGTGTTAACTGGCGGTTAGGTGTGATGCCGTCTCTATTTGTTTTGTTGGAATAGACGGAGACGTCATCACATTTAACCGTCGGTTAACGCTAATCAATGGATGGTGAAACAGCCCCTTAAAAGTTGACGATTTAAGAATAACGAAATGAGTTTTAAATTTTAATTTAAGAATAGAAAAAGAAAATCAGTCTGTTTTTATTATCTTATTTATCGTCTTTTACATCAAAATCTTCGTCTTCTACTTCTATGATATCAGTAAGTACCTACATCGTTTGTACATGAGCCTAAGCAGTGGAAGCATACTAGGATCAGTGGTGGTAATTGGCTCCTCGCTTCCAATCCAACCCCACATTTCGGGAGGCATTTCGTTACCCAGCCACTCTTGTAGTTGGTGGAATACTCGTAATGCGTGATATTTTGCTGACCCTTTAGTAGGGAGGGAGAGAGGAGAGATCAGCTTTGGACTTTGTGCTGGATTTTACAAAAAGCGAGTATTGATGGCTGTTAAGATCAAGCAGAGTACTACCTAGTGGGCGCACGATCGTTTCTCTTGATTTTGCTATGGCTTCCGATGTTGATGTTACACACCCTGTAGCTCCCAAAGTATTGATCGTAGAGCAAAAATAAAGATGACCAAATTTGACGGAAATCTTATTTAGAAAAAAAAAGCTTCGCGGAGCTCCTATTCTGCCCAGCTGAGGCGCTTCGCACCTTGACGCAATACTAACCTAACCTAACCTATTGAACATTATAGACATTTCACTAAAATATGAATTACCAAAAATATTGGTTCGATTAGGTAAGAACTGTGACCACAACAACGCACGAGCCGAGCGAGCGAAGCGAGCGTGCCGCGGCAGTGGCCAGCGAGTGCTAGAAATGAGTAGATTATGTAAAATAAATGTTATTAAGATAAAGGAGCAATAAATAAAACAGATTTGTACGTAGGTACGATATTTTAATTTTCGACATTCAAATATTATTGATGATATTATAACTTAGATATAATGGTTATCGACATTATTAATCATTCGATATTTTAATCAATCGACATTTCAATCTTAGACATTTTAATTATAATAGGTATAACAACTTTCGATATTGTGATACTTACAATCGAAATTTAATAATTTTATATATTTTGAACATCGACATTTTAGCCATAGGTACCTCGTTTTAATTTTCGATATTCAAATATGGAACCTTGTGAACACTAACTGTAAGAAGTTGCATCTAATGTAACTCATGCATCTCCTATTTTCCAGGTTTCCAAACAATAGTGTTTACTCATAACAATAGTGTTTACACATGCTGCGTGTCCTTTTTGGTGTCCTGTCGTGTCACCACGTAATTTAGTTTTTGTTGTTAGTTTTATTGTTTTAGTCTTATTACTGTACGGCGGTGGTACTGATGGAACCAAATAAATCTTTCTTTATTTTACTCCGCTCCACTGCTATGGAGCCATATAAAAAAACCGGCCAAGAGCGTGTCGGACACGCCCAAAATAGGGTTCCTTAGCCATTACGAAAAAATTATGTAATTAGTTTAGGTATATTTTATTCCTAATTTTATATTTAAAATTAGTTTAGGTATATTTTATACCTTAGGCTGCTATTTAAGAGTAAAACTACCAATGATTCTCAAGCAAACTTAGCCGAAAACTATTCCTTGTAAGTTTGATATACTTACTACCATCCTGAAATTTTTCAAATTTTTCCACCCACGGGTTTAGATTTTAAAGGGGGGGACGCTCGATTTTAATGAAAATGAGCACTTTAAAGTTAAATATTTCGCAAAAAATCAATGAATCGAAAAATCGTCTTAGCAAACCCCTAATGGTTTTAAAACACCTATCCAACGATAGCCCATACTATAGGGTTGGATGAGAAAAAAAAACACCCACACTTTACGTCTATGGGAGGTACCTTAAAAAAAAAAAAGTTTTTTATTGCACCATTTTGTTGGCATAGTTTGCATATATATCCGTGCAAAATTACAGCTTTCTAGCATTGATAGTCCCTGAGCAAAGCCGCGGACGGACGGACAGACAGACAGACAGACATGGCAAAACTATAAGGGTTCCGTTTTTGCCATTATGGCTCCGGAACCCTAAAAATGATAGGTTTTTAATTAGTACCTACAATATTGCGGGTGGCAGAAACAGTGTGTTAGTACTGTTAGTTAACTACGTTCTTCCAAAATACTATCATCAAGTTCTTTGTTAAGCTACAGAAGGTACTTGCACTGTTGTCCTTCGAAGAATTATGTAACAACGCACCCGCAATTGTTTTGCTGTTTCGAATGTCTATGAATAACGGTGATTCCTAACCATTAACGCGACCCATTTATTGATTTTGATTATAATTAGTAGTAACTACAACATGGCAAAATTCTATTTCATTCTACAATAAAATTATTACCCATAGAATTATGCGGTTACTGCGTTTTCCCGAAAATAATATAATTGCTGTCTACTTTTGAAATAATTCAGGGCAACCTCAAGGCCGCGGCACATAATTAAAATATTTTAGCGTTAAGTTAGCTCGTAGTGTTTGCAATATTACGGATTTCCTTCAAGACGAATTCATATTATAATTCTAAATTAAGTAAGGTTATAAAACTTTACAATAATCCTTACATAATAAAATTTTAACTTACCATATATATAAACTGGTTGCGTCTTCGTTTTTTAGGGTTCCGTACGTCCAACTAATAAATACGGAACTCTTATGTCTGTCTTTCATAGCAAATATGTTTTAATATGTTTTAGTTTTGGGTCCCACTGAAAAACAGTAACACTATGATGAGTGGGGTCCACTTAATACTATTCGATGTTATTTTTTATTTTTTCCATCTAATATATTTTTATGTGTATCGAATATGTGTAAATAAATGTTTCTCTCTCTCTCTCTCTCTCTCTCTCTCTCTCTCTATCTCAATTTTTGTCCGGATATGATATACTGGACCGATTATGTTGTAGGTAATTCGGCGCACTGATGAATTTATATAATTACCTACCTAACCCAAATAAGAACGCGTTAAGCAAACAAACTATACCTACGGATATTATATGAATTATAATTATGGATTTCGGGCAAATCTGACACATAAAAAAACCGGTCAAGAGCGTGTCGGACACGCCCAAAATAGGGTTCCGTAGCCATTATGAAAAAATAAGAAATATTTTTCTAAGGACTTTCTATTTTATACGGAATCTTCCAAGTTTAGGTATATTTTATACCTTAGGCTGCTCATCATCATCATGTCAGCCGAAAGACGTCCACTGCTGGACATAGGCCTCCCCCAAGGCTCTCCACTCAGACCGGTCTTGTGCTTTCCGCATCCACCGCGATCCCGCGATTTTAACCAAGTCGTCGCTCCATCTTGTTGGAGGCCTACCGACAGCTCAGGTGGCTTAGGCTGCTATTTACTCTTAAACTACTAATAATTATCAAGCAAACTTAGCCGTTATAGTTTTCCTTGAAAGTTTGATATACTTACTACCATTCAGAATTTTTTCAAAATTTACCACCCACCGGTTTAGATTTTAGAGGAGCGGGGGGGGGGGGGGGACGCTCGATTTTAATGAAAATTTGCACTTTAAAGTTGAATATTTTGCATACAAGACACTGAATCGAAAAATCGTTTTAGCAACCCCTTAATGGTTTTAAAAGACCTATCCAACAATACCCCACACTACAAGGTTGGATGAGAAAAAAAATCACCCCCACTTTACGTCTATGGGAGGTACACTAAAAAAACTTTTTTGAAATTTTTATTGTACCATTTTGTCGGCATAGTTTACATACATATTCGTGCAAAATGACAGCTTTCTAGTATTGATAGTCCCTGAGCAAAGCCGCGGACGGACGGACGGACAGACAGACAGCAGAGTCTCAGTAATAGAGTTCCATTGGCACCCTTTGGGAAACCTAAAAAGTTGAACAAACGAACCGTATAATTTGATTTTAGTAAGAAAGATGGTTAGATAATTTTACTAAGTTAGTACTTATTTCATATTGAATCGATCGTAAACTCTGCAGTGTGCATAGAAGTGGCAGTGCCCCTAGAGAGCTGATTTTAAAATAGACAACTGTAAACCAGTTGGTCTGCCTCCGAAGACGTCAAACAGCTTTGGCTTACAATTTAAGAAACCTTGTTTGGAGTTGAGAATAGAAAATACATTTTGCCGATAAGTTCTTGCATTTTATAATGTAACTAGATGAAAACCCGGCTTCGCTCGGGTAAAATGTAGACTCATAATATTGTCTGAAATATTTTTTTTGCCAGTGTAAAGACTGTCGTACTTATCGAAAAATCTGACGTATATTCCCAGCCTTAATATTATCACAAACGTACTTTCACAGCTAACCTACGTATCGGTATTTCACGTAGATATTTCTCCTAAATCTTATTTGCCCAAATAACTATGATGTCTCCGTCTCATAATCAACCCATATACGGTACGATTCGTCTGTACGATCGATCTGATGAAAATCGACGAATCGTACCGTGTGTGGGGCCTTTAAGAGGTCACAATGGAGAACGAAATACGAACCTGTGACACGTGATGACGTGACACTAACGCCACTTTGATGTGATGACTTTGACATGTTTACTTCGCAACACCATTATATACTTAGTAATTTATTCAAGTTTATATTGAAAATACTCGATAATCCGAATTTTCCGCCTACAAGTTGTCGACTCGGATCGACTAATTTTTTACGCTCTTCAATTTGATGTGCATTTCGTTCGAGTCTACCGTACCCCTTGACGAAATTATTAATATAGAAGATAGAAGAAGAAGATAGAAGATAACTATAGGTCGCATAGGTGTAGTTGTTGTGTATAATTTTAGTGGAGAAGCAAGGTAAATTAGTGTGTACTATGGTAATGTCTGAATCGATTGATTATATTGTTATCTAAAGTACTATTCAATGGAAAAAAACAATTGTGTAAACAAAGCATTTTTTCACGATTACTCCGTAGTTACTTACATTTGAACGTCAATCCCGATCATATTCACATCTCAATGAGCTCACCACTGTTTTTAACAATCATTTTATCATTAAATAATCGTGTAAATATGTTTATTTTATAGAATTAATTGGAAGACGAAAATCCGATACATTTGTCAAATTGACATGATAATTTTTTCCTCACCGAAGTTGGTCTATGGTCGGTCTAGTCTCTGGAAATTTAGTGCTGTACCAACAAAATTAATTATTTGACTGAACCAACCTTACCTACCGATAATTATGGCTGGCTCTGCAAATTAATTTATTCGTAGATATTAATTATTTGTGTTAAGTTACACTATTTAATGAAGGTTTATAAAGGTTTCTAATCCTATCCTACTATCCTACTAATCCTACTAATATTATAAATGTGAAAGTTTGTGAGTGAGTGAGTGAATACGTTTGTTACTTCTTCACGCTGAAACGGCTGGACGGATTTGGATGAAATTTGGCGAAAAGTTAGATAACCTGGATTACAACATAGGATACTTTTTATCCCGATATTCCCATGGGATAGGGATAAAATCTTGAAATAACAACCGCTCAGCTTTGTCATGAAAATTGGTATGTAGATAGCTTGACATCTGGAATAAAACATAGCCTACTTTTTATTTCGATATTCCCACGAGATAGGGATAAAATTTCGAACTAATAACCGCTGGGCTTAGAGTCATGAAATTTTACCATGATTGTTTTTAATGTAATGTCAATGAAAACAACGATTTAATTTTCGGGAATTCCCACGGCAATTTAAAAATCCCGGTATTTCAGCTGCTGGACCTAATGATTTACGTGTGCGAAGCCGTAGGTAAACACTAGTTGGACGATAAAAGAGTATTATAGTAGAAATTATGTAGATTTCTATTTACTAGTATCATATTTACTGTGGAGTCCATTGTTGGACCAAAAAATCATTTTGAATCACTTCCCTGTGTCTACTCTCATTTCCCTGTCTTATGTAAATTTAAAAATGCCTCTTCTAAATTATATCGAAAATACAAACTGAGACATGGATGCACAGAAAAACCAGAAAAAGAGACCAGCGCTGGGAATCGAAGCTAGGTCCTCAGCAATCCGTACTGCGTACTATAACCCCTACAACACCGTTGGACAGGAGTCAAGATACAAATTTCTCCTATGCACACATATCTCAGGTTGCCTTTTTCTACTACGCTACTTAAGCAGCAAAAAAAATTCTAAATTAATCCATATTTTAACTGATCCTTTCAATTCTAAAATACTCCATCATAAACCTTGGGGAAAATATACGTCAAAAAATATAAGTGGATATACATGTTTCACCATTTTAAAAATTCTACCCTTAAAGGGGTATAAAGGGAGTGTAAGTTTGTATGGAAAAAACGTTAGGTATATATATTTGAAGATATACCTAATTCTAAAACTTCGTGAAAATTCTATTAAACATTTTAAGTTAAAAGGGACATGGAAACATTGTGAATGACTCTTGAACAGGACTAAGAGAATACGTGATTCGCCATTTTTAAAAATTAAACTTAGGGAAAACATTAAATAATGAAATATGAGTAAATTCAAAATAATTATTTACTGCTGATTGTAGTATCTTAAAGAGCTTTCACATCACTAGAGCCAACGTCAGTCAGTCAGTCAGCCAGTCGTCAGTCAAGTGTCAATGTCAGTCACCACATTTGTTTACACAATTGATTTTTTCCATTGAATCTATATTAATAATTTCGTCCAGGGGTACGGTAGACTCGAACAAATGCACATCAAATTGAAGAGCGTAAAAAATTAGTCGATCCGAGTCGACAACATATATCCGCAAAATTCGGATTATGGAGAATTTCGTTAAATTCTAATGGCACTGCCAAACAACCGCAGTCGCCATCTTGGGTAGTTAATAAACGTTCCGTTTCATACTAGCTAGCTCTTAGATACGGCTCGCCTTCAACACATCGCGTGCGTCACGCCAAAAAAGTATCCATTACAAAGAACTGTGACTCATGTGACTGTGTAAAACGAAACGTCTTGCCGGAAAACTTGAATGGATCTTATCAAACTCAAAACTATCACCAACTACCTTCAACTATAACTATCTTCAGTTGTTGACGTTTGTTCCGAGTCGACAACTTGTAGGTAGAAAATTCGGATTTAGCGAGTATTTTCAATAAAAATGGAATAAATTACTGAGTATATATAATGGCGTTGCGAAGTAAACATGTCAAAGTCATCACATCAAAGTGGCGTGAGTATCACGTGTCACAGGTTTGCATTTCGTTCTCCATTGTGACCTTTTAAGGGCCCACACACGGTACGATTCGTCGATTTTCATCAGATCGATCGTACAGACGGATCGTACCTTATATGGGGCCCTTTAGGTCTAATTCTTTGATTATGAGACAGACATACGTAGTCGGTCCCAAAGTTCTGTCACTGGCACATATTTTAAATTTAAAACATGATTTTAAGAAAATTTGATTGAATTCCATTTTTGAATGTTTGTCAATTATTTTAAAACAATAAATAGTCATTCGCTGCAATTTCTCACGATGGAGTGGACGTTGAAAGAAAACCGAATAGCTGTTTAGCATTGCACCGCTGTGGGCACTCGCCAAGTACCATTTCAAGTTGCTCAAAAATGTAAGTATAACGCTTAGGTTTGTGTACCGTACGATTGACAGGTACAATGAAGTCTCCAGTGTTGAGGACAAGAAAAGAATTGGCCGGCTTAATCCGTACAAACACCAGCAGTGATCAAAGCGATCAAACTAGCAAAAATCCGTCCGAAAACAGAAGTTGATATACATGGGGTCAGTAGAAAAACAAAAAGGTTTTAAACGGGATCTTAGTCTGTACAAAAAATAGATTTACTTTAATGCCCGTCTAAAACAATAAGTTAAAAGGGACATGGAAACATTGTGAATGACTCTAACAGGACTAAGAGAATACGTGATTCGCCTTTTTAAAAAAAATTTAGGGAAATTAAGAGAAGTACAATAATTCAAAATAATTATTTACGCTGATTGAAGTATCTTAAAGAGCTTTCACATCACTAGAGCCAACGTCAGTCAGTCAGCAGCCAGTCGTCAGTCAAGTGTCAATGTCAGTCACACACATTTGTTTAACACAATTGATTTTTTCCATTGAATCTATATTAATAATTTCGTCCAGGGTTACGGTAGACTCGAACGAAATGCACATCAAATTGAAAGAGCGTAAAAAATTAGTCGATCCGAGTCGACAACATATATCCGCAAAATTCGGATTATGGAGAATTTCGTTAAATTCTAATGGCATGCCAAACAACCGCAGTCGCCATCTTGGGTAGTTAATAAACGTTCCGTTTCATACTAGCTAGCTCTTAGATACGGCTCGCCTTCAACACATCGCGTGCGTCACGCCAAGTATCCATTACAAAGAACTGTGACTCATGTGACTGTGTAAAACGAAACGTCTTGCCGGAAAACTTGAATGGATCTTATCAAAACTCAAAACTATCACCAACTACCTTCAACTTAACTATCTTCAGTTGTTGACGTTTGTTCCGAGTCGACAACTTGTAGGTAGAAAATTCGGATTTAGCGAGTATTTTCAATAAAAAATGGAATAAATTACTGAGTATATATAATGGCGTTGCGAAGTAAACATGTCAAAGTCATCACATCAAAGTGGCGTGAGTGTCACGTCATCACGTGTCACAGGTTTGCATTTCGTTCTCCATTGTGACCTTTTAAGGGCCCCACACACGGTACGATTCGTCGATTTCATCAGATCGATCGTACAGACGGATCGTACCTTATATGGGGCCCTTTAGGTCTAATTTCTTTGATTATGAGACAGACATACGTAGTCGGTCCAAAGTTCTGTCACTGGCACATTATTTTTTAAATTTAAAAACATGATTTTAAGAAAATTTGATTGAATTCCATTTTTGAATGTTTGTCAATTATTTTAAAACAATAAACAGTCATTCGCTGCAATTTCTCACGATGGAGTGGACGTTGAAAGAAAACCGAATAGCTGTTTAGCATTGCACCGCTGTGGGCACTCGCCAAGTACCATTTTTCAAGTTGCTCAAAAATGTAAGTATAACGCTTAGGTTTGTGTACCGTACGATTGACAGGTACAATGAAGTCTCCAGTGTTGAGGACAAGAAAAGAATTGGCCGGCTTCGCTCCGTACAAACACCAGCAGTGATCAAAGCGATCAAGGCACGCATAGCAAGAAATCCTGTCCGAAAACAGAAGTTGATGGCTTTGCAGATGGGTGTCAGTAGAAAAACCGTCAAAAGGTTTTAAACGAAGATCTTAGTCTGCGAGCATACGAAAAATAGAGTGGGCACTTACTTAATGCCCGTCTAAAAACAATAAGGTTTAAAAGATCCCGGAAGTTGTTAAAAGCGGTACGCGAAAAATCGACACCGTGATATCCTCTTTACAGACGAAAAGATTTTCGATATTGAAGAGAAGTACAATAAACATAATGATAGAGTGTACGCTAGGAGCTCTGAAGAGTATTCTCTGATCTTATTACGGGCCAACTGAGGTTCATTTTTTGCGAAAAAGGGGTCAAAATCAGTGCGAAAGTGTACCAAGAGACGGTTTTGGATAAGCATGTCAAAGATCTGCCCAACACGCTATTTTCAGGTCATAATTTTGTGTTCCAGCAGGATTCTGCGCCAGCACACAAAGCCAAGACCACTCAAGCCTGGTTTGGCCGTCAAAAAATCGACTTTATAAGACACGAAGATTGGCCTTCCTCCAGTCCGAACCTTAATCCTCTGGACTTTAAAATTTGGCAGGTCTTAGAGGGAAGGTCTATGCTAAACCCCATAAAAATTTGGAGAGCCTGAAGTCATCTTTAAGAAAAAGCAGTCGCTGAAATAGACATGAAAATGGTGCGTGCTGCGATAGAACGACTGGCTGCGCCGATTAAGGGCCTGTATTAAAAACAAAGGAAGTCATTTTGAATAATTTTAAGTACTTAAATTATTTTTTTATTAAATGTACTTAAATTTGGTATATAATTATTAAAAAACTGATTGTACTTTTGTTTTTATCATTATTTTCATTTGTGACAGAACTTTGGGACTGACTACGTAGTTATTTGGGCAAATAAGATTTAGGAGAAATATCTACTGGTGAAAATACCGATACGTAGGTTAGCCGTTAAAGTGTTTGTGATAATAATTAAGGCTGGGAATATACGACAGATTTTTCGATAAGTACGACAGTCTTTACTGGCAAAAAATTTTTCAAACATATTATTATGAGTCTACATTTTACCCGAGCGAAGCCGGGTTTTCATCTAGTAGTACCATAATTAAGATGTTTATCCGTTGTCTATTACCCATACATAATGGAAGCTTTGCTTACTCGTAGGTACTTTTTGGGACTAATTTTTTGCTTTTAACTAAATTATTATTTGCACAGATTCCCGGATTTAGTAATTAACTAAGCAAATCTTCTATTTAAACAACTTATACCTAATCCTTGTCAGCCAACACAGGGTATTGACCTAGCCACTGAGCTTGCTTTACATTTTCTTTAGGCAACCGGAAAGTGCGAGAAGCATGAGTTTGTTGTGTCTTCGAACGCAACACCTTAAATAGCGTAGGTACACAAGTTTTGCGATACTTGTTATCACTGATGGATGACACCTAAACAATTTTGGCAACCCAGTGGGAATCGACTTGTTATGGCGCCATGCTACGGCTAGCTGTCAAAAGAAGCAATACATTTTACATTGTACAGTTATAGGTACAGATAATTAACGTTTTTTGCTTGGGTATTTTTACGGTTTTTCCCAAAGTCAAATATGCGTCTTTAATATACTAGCGCGGAAAAGTAATCGTTTACTAGATACAATGTTTAGGTTATTTAACTTGCTTGATTGTTTTAATTCAATACAAGTTTCAGCAGGCATACCCAAACATTGGCAAGTAGATCTAGAAAATTTTCGATGTAGGTAACTGAGTATGGTAGGTTTCCCAGAGACCATAAATGGTCCGAATGGAATTAGCAATAGTATCTGCTCATCCAATACCTCGAAGCAGTCAGTAAGCTTTGATATTTCACTGAATACATCTAATCCTACCCCCTCTACTTATAAGCTCTCAATATTAAATAAAGTTTATCAGTATTCCATAACTAAAAGCTGGCGTACACTCATTGCCCACACGGGCGCAACTCCACACCACAGAGGTGCCGTATTTATTTGCCTCTTGGAATTCGGGGGTTATGTATGACAATGTTTTCCTCTGCTATATTTTTAACCCCCGACGCAAAAAGAGGGGTGTTATAAGTTTGACCGCTATGTGTGTCTGTGTGTCTGCCTGTCTATGTGTCTGTCTGTGGCACCATAGCTCTTAATCGGATTTTAAACCGATTTGAATGCGGTTTTTTTTTAATTGAAAGTAGTTTAAGGTTCAGCCATTTTTGAGATATTGAACTTTAAAGAGACAATGTCGGGGGTTTTCCAACTTTTTGTTGGTTAGGTTAGTTTCAGGTGAAGTGCAGAAACAAAAAACATATTCCTTCGCTATGTTTTGTTAAAGTGCAATGATGGATGACGAACATGTTCAGTAACAAAATATAGATGGTAATAATCTGGTAGATAATGTCTCTTTCAGTGCAATATCATAATGCGTAAACTAGAAATATACGGGTAGGAATCCTTCGACATTCAAAATGATGAGGGTGATTGCATTTTGCGTCACTAAGTGTGTGCGTGTAGTACAGAATGCAAGTAGTCAAACATTATAATAATTGCGAATCCAAGCGCGAGGATTAGGTATGTGCGGCACATGATTAGGTATGGTTGGTTGATTGACATAATGTTATGTCACCGTCATTTTCCTGGCCGTCAAGGTAGATCTCGTCGGTACTGCGAGCTTGGAATAATCGTTTTAGTCCAAAGACTACAGTATATATAGTCACACTTGCACAGCAATTACTGAAACGTTACCGTGTTACGAGTGTATCTAACTTGTTGCTATATATTCACTTTCTTGACACACGTGCACACTCCGTAATCCAAAAATCCCTGATTGGAAACCTTCATAAAACTTTTTCTTCCAGTGCTATAAAAATTTACTAAAAATAAAGATATGAAACAGAGGCCGTATTGTCTAACATTTCTGACGCTCGCGATCGCAATCAAATGACAGATTTCGCATACAAAAACTGTTATGTCGTTTGATTGCGATCGCGAGCGCCCTTAGAGATAATCGAGCGCCAGAAACGTTAGGCAATTCGGCCTCAGGTTATATACTTACCCTCTTTGGACTTTGACTAAGGACTTTAGATACCTATATCCGACGATGACACTTGATTGAAGTTGACATGTCAAAACTGGGTGTAATGTTTGTTTAAAATTTGTATTATTTTACTATAATAGCTACAAATTTAAAATGAATTATATGCAAACGGTAAAAGTCAATAATCAGAAAGCCACAATATTTGTTATCGGTAAGGAAAAAAAGAAATACAGGGCAATAGAGATGCAAATTATTTAAAATTACAATAGCTTTATTGCACACAATATTTTGAATAAGTACATTAATTAATTTCATTCCACTGAACGCCAAGTTATGTTTAAAAACTTGAGCATGTGTGATGACACTAAGCGAGGTCCGCGCTTAGTTCATGCATATTCTGTTATCTTGTTAAATGTTAAAATTATAAAAAATGACGAGACTCGCAAAAACTCTTGCGCGTCTCTCTGGTTTTGTTAATCTTTTTGTCTCTTAATTTTCCGGGTCTAAATCAGGTTTTTGTTCACAGGGGCCGTGCCCGTGCGGTTCAACCTGTGGATAATGATATTCACGAGCTGCTGGGTTGTATACATGCTCCGAGTCAATATGAGCCTGAATATCATAGCTATGGTTCCGCAAACCCATAGTACTAGTAACACCACGTTAGTATAACTCTCAATTCCGTAGCAATCATCTGTGTTTGTGCTTTTAAAGGAGCAACGGATCGATATGATTTATTGCACAAAACCAGTTGGAGAGTAACAGTTGGGAAGTTGCACAGGAGACAATTTTTATCACAACATTCCTCTTAGGCTACCTACGTGCCAGATATAATATGAAAACACAAACAAAGCAAGACAAGAAGACAGACACGATGATAAAATAATACAAACCTATAATAAATTACTTTAGACATCTATAGATATGGGGTGGGTGGTATGTGTGTGACACACGAAAAAAACATAATCCTTATTTGTATCATTATAATTTCAGATCAGTATCACAATGTAACGCCAAAGACGCAATAATAAGAAATGTGACGCTACAACATGAGGATATCGCAGATGTTAGGCAAGCACCGAGAGAGGTAAGTGAAATAAAATAAATAGGTAATGTATAAAAGAGAATAATTAAAAAAATATTTCTAAATGTCAATTAATGCAAAAGTAACATTGACGAACTCGTTATAAAATAGGCTCGAAACCCCGTATCGTCGTGTTACACATGTGTTTCAAAGTAGGAAGGTACTTTATTTATTTTAGGTAGGTAGGCATGGGAACCAATAATGTACAACTCTGAACGTACGCGCAATAATGTACGACGTGATAATCCGAAGCATAATTACTTCCGATTATCATGCCGTACATTATCATGGTCGCGCATTATCAGGGCGTACAAAATATTGCAAATATTACAAAATTTAAAACTATTGTAATACATTCATCTAAGGCGTATTGTAAAATTAATGATTATAATTATCATGGACATTTGGAAATGAATCCGATCCGCATAGGCGATCGCTTACGTCCAAAAGCGAATCTACGGTGTTAAAAAATGTAGTTGTGCTAAATACTTACAATCTATAAACAACTCTCGTTGAGTTTCTTGCCGCATTCTTCTCAACTGAGTTTTTTCGGAACCGGTGGTGATTTTTAGGGTTCCGGAGCCAAAATGGCAAAAACGGAACCCTTATACTTTCGCCATGTCTGTCTGTCCGTCTGCCCGTCCGCGGCTTTGCTCAAGGACTATCAATGCTAGAAAGCTGTAATTTTGCACGGATATATATGTAAACTATGCCGACAAAATGGTATAATAAAAAACTAAAAATATTTTTTTTAGGGTACCTCCCATAGACGTAAAGTGGGGGTGATTTTTTTTCTCATCCAACCCTATAGTGTGGGGTATCATTAGGGGTTTGCTAAAACGATTTTTCGATTCATTGATTTTTTTGCGAAATATTCAACTTTATAGTGCAAATTTTCATGAAAATCGAGCGTCCCCCCGTCTAAAATCTAAACAGGTGGGTGAAAAATTTGAAAAAATTCAGGATGGTAGTAAGTATATCAAACTTACAAGGAAAACTATAACGGCTAAGTTTGCTTGAGAATTATTAGTAATAGCAGCCTAAGGTATAAAATATACCTAAACTTGGAAGATTCCATATAAAATACGAAATCCTTAGAAAAATATTACTTAATTTTTTCGCAATGGAATCCTATTTTAGGCGTGTCCGACACGCTCTTGGCTGCTTTTTTTTGACATTCATAAGTGCTTGTCATAGCCTTAATTGAATAAAGATATTTTGACTTTGATTTGGACACTGCGGTGCTCGGCTCGATAGACGTCGTGTAACTCGTTTTTAATGTGACCCCGCAATATATCGCTGCTAGAACGATTTTACCGGATTAATGTAAACATGGTCTAATATTGTGCTAACATCGTATCCTCTCGTCACTGCACTGTGTCACTGTGTCAACTGAACTGAGTCAATCAGGTTTTTTTATTGATAATATTATGATACGGATGACTTTATTCATTCATGAACTTTTAACACAAACAATGGATGACATATATAAGTATACGTACTAACTACTACGAGTGATTTAACCTCACCTTATTTTCGCATCGCGAAAATAATAGCTTGCTAGATTATTAATGTTTCTGTATTGCTATCCTTACTAATGTGCTTTACTTCTTTACTAATATTATAAACGTGAAAATATTTTACCTACTTCTTCAGGCTTAAGCCGTTGAACCAATTTAGATGAAATTCGACGTGAAGATAGTTCGATACCCACCCAGGGAAGGACATGAGATAGTTTTTATCCTGAAAATTGTACAACTCCCGCGGGATAGTTATAATATAAACAAAAAAAAAAACTTTAGAACTTTAGAAAATTAAAATCGCACCGCAATAAAAATGAGTCCGATAGTTAATATCGCGTTTTAAATGTTCTTAACGCCTTTTAATTTGTTATAAAATTTATAGTAGGTGCTTAAATTGATTTATTACGTTATTGGTCTGTTATATGCGTTTATTAAATGAAAGCAAATAAAACTTTAAGGCTGCGTTTCCACTAGAGATGTGCGAGGATGTGTTGCGAGGAATGTATTTTTCAGAAACCAATAGTAACGCTTCATTTAGGTACCTCTCTAGTGGAAACAGCTGAGTGGTGCGAGGATAGGTAAATAAAGCGTTTCTGTTTCTACTAGAGTAAGTTCCCTAAATAGGGACCATCATATCGTTCGTTTTTACTCAATAAAACTCAGATTATTTAAATTAGTTAAAAAAATAACTTATAATAATTTGTAAGATACTATAAATCAAAAATTAAAATTAAATAAAGAAATCAATTTTTTAAAAAATATTTAGTTTTTAAAAAATGTGGGGAAATTTGCCATTTCAAAAAAGCAGTTTAATATGGACCACTTGGTTTTATATGTCATGAGTTGTAAATTTGTGCTTATCCATTACAGAATCCGATAGCTGATGAAATTCGGAAAATTCGCTGTTGGACCCTTTCAGTCTCGCAATAGATGCTGTAGGGCGACAAAATAACAGTCCTCGATTGAAAAATACCTAATCGTAGCCACATTTTAGCAGTTAACTTTTTTCTATGGGGAAATTATAAGCCAAATTATTGATTTCATCTATTTTACTTGCCTTTTTCGGCTTTGAAACCATTTGGGCCAAAATTACCAAAAATTATAATATAGACCACTTAGTCATAATATGGACTACTGGACCATATTTGAAACCTTTGAACTGGTCCAAATTACGAAACGGTAAAGATAAACCGTTAGATTTTTTAAAAATATATATATCACTGATATAGTTATAGACTGCATGCCGAAAAATAATCAATAAAGTGACGTTTCTAGAATATAAAACAGTCAAGGGTTAATAGTCACAAAAAAGTAGTAATAATCCTACAAAACTTGTCAATTTTTTTTATCAGTTCTGGCAATAACCTCAAAATGGCAACAACAGACACAAACGCACATGTAGCTTAGCAGCTATCGACTGACGGGGCGCCGCGGGAGGGAAAAGCATCGAACGTAGCGAACTTTGAGCTGATTGTAACGACATCTACCGAAATATTACGGTGGTCCATATTAACAGACTGGTCCACATTTAGTGCAATTACTCTATAGCTTCACGAAAAACAAATTCCTCGTAACACATCCTCGCACATCTCTGGTGGAAATGCAGCCTAAAGCAAGCAATATTCTTACGCACAAGAACAAATAGGATTGTAGCAAATAGGATCCAGTAGGATAACCTTATATTTAGATAAAACGACGACTTAAAAAGTATTTAGGTAAGGTATAACATATGTGGCTAAGAAATGCATCTCCAAATGTTCCTGCATAGAGCTAGAATGTAGGTTTTTGTAAAGACTGTCGATAGAATAATTAGATTCTGGTGACATTTCTATCGATCACGCTAGAATGTTCTTCAAGTTCGTACGTTTGATTGTTATAGACACCAGGAGCAGCATCCTTCGAGTGGACACCTGACCAGCAAGCGATGATCCTAGGCTCGTATTTCTGGTGCTACCCGGTGACGTCTTTGGTGGGAGGCATGGCCGCTGAGCGATGGGGCCCACGATACGTGGTCTTCATTACCTCAGTTCTGAGTGCTCTGCTGACCATCGGAAGCCCAGCCGCGGCCAGGTTGCATTACATCGCACTGGTCGTCGCGCGATTTTTACTCGGAATTGCTGGTGTAAGTGTACTTAAACATGTTCAGGATGTTGCGTGAAACTGCCAAATATTTCATATTATTTTATTCATAAGGCATCGTCTGCAGGCCCTGGCTGAAATAAGATATTATGATTGTTTTTTTGGAGTCTTTTTGTATTTTTTATTTCAACTCCAAATTTCTTACTTTAACGGGTATCCCGTGAAACCATATCGAAAAAATAATGTCCAGCGGTGGTTTAGGGGTTATAGCACGCATCACGGATTACTGAGGACCTGGGTTCGATTCCCAGCGCTGGTCTCTTTTCCTGGTTTTTCTGTGCATCCATGTCTCAGTTTGTATTTTTGAAATAAGAAATGTTGATGCGTAATGTTGAAGTTAAATAATAATATCGTTAACCAAGTAACTATTCTTCTCTAAAAATAAACACTAGGACAGCTAACCAAAAAGGACCGACCACTGATTTTTTTAGAAAATTGGCGGGTCTAGTCTTGCAATTTTCATTAAAAAAAAACTAGATGTTTATTCAATCCTGGCGATGTAGCAAGGCGACAATGTTGCAAAATTACACTTTTATAATGTGAATATGCATTAACGAAGTAATACTTTTTAATCATTTAAGATATTTGTTACAGGGTTTTATCTACCCATCACTCCACGCGTTAGTTGCTCGATGGGCACCTCCAACCGAGAAAGGAAAGTTTATTAGCGCCATGATGGGCGGAACATTGGGCACTGTTGTGACCTGGTCTGTCACTGGGCCCTTAGTGGAGAAATTCGGCTGGGCATCAGCTTTCTATGTACCAGGTGCTTTGGCATTAATATGGTGTGCATTATGGTGGTACCTCGTAGCTGACACACCAGCAGATCATCCACGGATCAGTGACACGGAAAGAAAGTATATTTCAGATGCCTTGGGCGACAAGGTGCAAAAATCAAAGGTGAGTCTAGAGTATTAGTTAAGTACCCGAAAGTTTAAACGTCTGCGACTTTTTGAATTGCGATTTGTTAGTGAAGTAGACCGGTAGTTGCCTCATGATGGGACAACTCAATGGGACTAGTGGGACAGGCAGGGTATGCATATGTCGGCGGCCGACCGTAAAATCCGCCAGATTACGAAATTCCTAGCCATATCGTGAAATGGGGCCATTTCATGAATTGGCTAAAGAACATCCGCCATATCGTTCGAAACTCACCGTTTAACGATTTGCCTAGTGACATTTAGGCAGATCATGTAATTCCTAGGCATATCATGAAACGCCGCCATTTCATGATTTGGCTAGTTTAGGCAGATCATGAAATTCCTAGGCATATCATGAAACGCCGCCATATCGGTTCTGGCACTTCGCCGGCCGCTGCTGCGGCACGCTCGCTTCGCTCGCTCGGCTCGTGCGTAGTGGTCACAATTCATACTAACCACTCCTCGCTTCGCTCGTCGTACCAAAATGTTTCTTTGTTTAGCATATCACGATGTGCCCGGTATAAAGCTAGGAAAATCGACGAATGCGTTGCTCTAATCGTTCGCCGTATTGTTTCTCAGGCACATCGTGATATGCCTGGACAACTTTTAGGCATATCATGAAATGGCGCCATTTCATGATGTGCCTAGGAATTACGTGATCTGGCGGATTTTACGATCGGCCGCCGACACATATACTATTTCCTTAGCTCCATCACAAGACAACTCACGATTTAACCTCCTGAGGCCCACGTCAAATTTAGATTATAAAGAATTTAAAACTTAATGCCAATTAGTAAAAGTTGACATTTGCTTTGACGTATGTCGTAAATTTGGGACGTTGGGCCTTAGGAGGATTTAAGTATCATTTATAATTTTATTGGAAGAATAGCTCAATGGCAAGATGCGTCCTTCTCATGCTACGTAGCGTTTAAAATTAAAGTTCTAACTAACCAAAATGCCAACCAATGTAAATTTTGTGAAATTCGCTGGTAATTTAATAGGGATAAATGAAAGTAACATATATGTTTTTTGTAAAAATAAAATTGATTTCAGGGTCTTCCGCCGTTCAAGAGTATTGTGACATCGCTTCCGTTCTTGGCAATGGTGGTCCTCCACTATGGAAACTTATGGGGCTTGTACTTTATAATGACAGTGGGACCAAAATTCGTGTCAAGCGTATTAGGATTCCAGCTAGCAGCAGCTGGTGTCATATCAGCCCTACCATACCTGGCTAGACTGCTTTTATCAGCCATTTTCGGAGTGATCGGTGACTGTATTTTGGCGAGAAACTTAATGAGTACGACAAGGATCAGAAAGTTCTTTTGTCTGTTTTCTCATATTATTCCTGGATTATTTTTGGTGTTGCTTGTGTACGCGGGTTGCTCGACAGTGCTGTCTGTAGCTTTGATCACACTGTCCATGGGAGCCAACGGAGCGGCAACTCTAACCAACTTGCAGAATCATCAGGACCTTGCACCTAATTATGCTGGGAGCTTATACGGCATCGCCAATGCCGTTGGAAGCAGTGCGGGATTTTTCACTCCGATGATCACTGCCTATTTCACACGAGACGGGGTACGTTTGTTATAGCGTATATTATAGTCTACTAATGTAGTTTATAAATACTGATATTTATACTTTATAAAGGCTGTTTATAAATACTAATTTTCTTTGTGTGATACTTTTATTTTGAACTTTCTATGTATTATGTTATACTTTGCGTATTTCTTGTGACACTCGTACTAGTTTTATATGGTTATGATCACCTAATGGGTCGATCAAATTTTTCTTGTCACTCGTTGCTATAGTTTAGGTCCCCTGAGTCACTCTTTAAACCGTAAGTTTATAGGATAAAAAATTGCCAAACATGCATTTTTGTGGTAGTTTTAAGCACCTTTTATAATTGGTAATCTAATAATCATGTTACTATAATGTTACACAACATTTCTTCTATTAAACAGTACTACTTTTGTCCCCTCGCTGACGAGACTGAATAACAACAAGAAATAGTTGATCCACCATGCATTTTTGGTCACCTAATAAATAATATTTGTTCCTAAAATAGTAGATCTGTCACCTAAATTTAATCACCAAATAATTTTAAAACGGTTAAGTACCTAAATATTAATTAAAAATTACTTGAAATTAATATCGATCATCAAATAATTATATTGGGTTCCAAAATAGTAAAACTGAATTACCCACCAAACAATATAAAAATGTTTACCTAAAAATTATTTTTTAATCACTGAACAATAATATTAACTATCAAATTACGTGGCTAACATGCGGTTGTCCCTTTCTCTGGCCTTACGTTTCGTATTAGTACGATGGTGATGATGATGATTGATGATGATTGATGATGATGATGATGATGATTTTGTGCGCCGTGTTATTACGTGGGACGTCCAGACCGGTTTGAGTTGTGCATATGCGGCACGAGCCTGTTTATGCGCGCTTCGACATCTGCATCGGTTCCACCATTTGGGTCAACAAACAAGAATGTTCTATACTTATTATTAATTAATAAAAAGCTTGTAAAATAATGGCGTATCGCAACAAAAGCGTAGTGTAATTTGTTTGTTACAATTTCACTTAGCGGGTCAAAATTTGAATGGTTTGGCTGTATGTAAGTAAAACCGGGTGTTAGGATAAAATACCTAGCTAGCGTTATTTAGTCTTTACTTTCATTTGGGCAGTCCTGAACTTAGATAAACTTTCATAGTTCTCGGGCAAAATATCACACGTGTTGTAAAATGTAACTAAATATTTTGCATACATTTTGCGTAGACGCTAGCGCCATGCCGCGGTCATATAAGTAATATATTTTTTGGAATTCCTTGTACCCTATCACAAAAAAACCGGCCAAATGCGAGTCATTTGGTGTATGGGAGCCCCTTTAAATAATTATTTTTTTCTGTTTTAGTATTTGTAATACATAATCTGTGAAAATTTCAAGTGTCTGACTATTACGACTCAAGAGATAGAGCCCTGTAACAGTCGGAACCCTGCACTGCTTTCGTGAGGAAACCTGCACAAACCTGCGAAGCAATTCAATGGTGCGTTTTTTTTTTACGACTGGATGGCAAACGAGCATGTGGTCTCCTGATGGTAAGAGATCACCACCGCCCATAAACATTTGCAAACCAGGGGAATTGCAGATGCGTTGCCAACCTAGAGGCCTAAGATGGGATACCTCAAGTGCCAGTAATTTCACCGGCTGTCTTACTCTCCACGCCGAAACACAACAGTGCAAGCACTGCTGCTTCACGGCAGGATTAGCGAGCAGGTGGTGGTAGCAATCCGGGCGGACCTTGCACAAGGTCCTACCACCTGCAAAAGCGTGTGAAGTGAAGTTCCAAATCCGCACTGGGCCCGCGTGGGAACTATGGCCCAAGCCCTCTTGTTCTGAGAGGAGGCTGGGATGTAACAGATGGACGGACAGACAGACAGCGGAGTCTCACCAATAGGGTTCCGTTGGCACGTTCCCTAAAAAAAATGTACTAAAAAAAGAAAAAGTCGCTAAAAAAGACACTAACAACGAAAGCATTAGGTATATCGGTTGTAATATTCGTCTAGCAATCATAACAAAAATAGGCTGAATGAAAGAGGTTTTAAAGAAACTTAGAATGATGAGTACTGGCTGGTTAGATAATTAAAAAATATAATGTATGGAAATGTCATCCAGCTATCACCACTAGTCACATTTATTTGTATGTCAGTAATTTTTAAATTTATTGTCGTCTTCAGTTCAATAATTTTTAATGTAGAAGAATGGCGCTGTCTCATATTTTCGTTCCTAGATTTTTTTTACCGTACAAGGTA
>NC_133494.1:9172621-9187058 GCF_025370935.1 Choristoneura fumiferana
GCTACTTTTTATCCCGAAAAAATGCACAGTTCTCGAGGGAACAGCGCGCGATAACCGAATTCTACGCGGGCGAAGCCGCGGGCAAAAGCTAGTAATATATAAATAGTAATATCTATAAAAAATTATCCAAAGTAGGTATAGTTCAGAAATATGAATTGGTTATTTGTTATGTACTTAGTGAAGCTTACAGATGGTGAATTTAGATTTCCTGGACTTTACAAACATAGCTTGGATAAACTACTGATCATTTGCGGATTTATATATTAACTTATAAAGAGCTTTAAATAAAATCAGGGAACTTATCTCACAAAGGAGGCACATTGACATGATTCTTTTACAATTATAGGTGACTGTCCTGACCCAGCTAAAGCTCCTCATAAAAAAGCAAAAATGAGACGCGAAAGGACATTGGAAAAACTTAAGGAAAAGGGTATTGATATTACCACTTTAAATAACACCAACAAAAATAAGGAAAAACAAGTTGAAGATTTCATAAATGAATTGCCCAATGATGTGAAACTTAAACTTGAGGTAACATTTACATTATTTTATTTAAAAAAATATGATAATTGTTACATAAAATTTATCTAAAAGTTTCGAAACAGCAAAAATTTATAAGTTGGTTTCCAAAATAAACATCTTGAAGTAGTGAATAAACTGAAAGGCTACTGGACCAATTTCAAAAATTCTTTCACCATTAGAATGCTAAATTATTCCAAAATGCCATAGGCTATATTAATAAAGTACCAGAAAAAAATAGGGTTCCATACTAAAACATCAATAATGTATCTTAAAGTGTAAAATCATCGCATACGCATTTAAAACTTAGCTGCCGACAGGGGAAGTTGGAAATCCGAGGGAGAGGCCTTTGCCCAGCAGTGAGACATAGAAATGGCTAATAATAAAATAATCAATATCTACAAAAAACTTCGCGATACCATAATATGTCCAACTATTGTAGTTATGTCATTATAACTACTTTTTTACGTTTTAAAAGTTGATAGAAATGCCGGCCAAAATGAGACTATGTTATCCATACCTTTGCATTAATCCTTATCCAAATAAATAATTTCATATTCAAGACTGTTTCAATACCTGTAGATTACTTTTTTAATTATTCAAATCGGACATTCCATTCAAAAGATATTACGAACTTGAAAATATGAATTTAAAAAATAGCAAGATACAATTTACTCTACCTACGTCGACGCGCTCCGGATTCACGCGGGTATAGTTTTTGGGAAAAGGAGCTGAAAAATGTGGGCGAAGTGCCTTTGAGATCTTTTTACCTGACTGTCCAAAGGAGGGTTATTTTGAAAATTGTACCCGTGCGGAGCCAGGGTTGGGCGCTAGTAATAAATAAAAGAGGAATAGAAATGTTTCATTTCGTCCAGAGCTGATGTCACCAATTTTTGTCCTTTACTATTAATATTTCTTAGTTTTTTGTTTTTCTTTTACCCAGGTTAAGTTGGTGAGAACCGCTCCTGCATCGCCAGAATGGCAGGCAACCAAAAAAGAAACATTTGAAGTTTATTTCAAATATCAGACGGTCATACACAATGACAAGCCTGAAAAATGTACAAACTCAAAGTTCCTCGACTTTCTAGTGCAAAGCCCTTTGCTGGTAATTTTTTTTTATTAAATAAGTAAATAACCATGGCATGGAAGTACAAAAAAAAGCTGAACCGACAATGCTATGCAATAGATCAGAAAAGTCCTTCTATTCTCATACCTCCAACTACTCTTTCTTTTCAGGAAGAGCATAGTGAAACTGGCCCCCCATGCGGCTACGGTTCGTTCCACCAGCAGTACTGGCTCGACGGTAAACTGATCGCAGTCGGCGTCATCGACATTCTGCCCAAATGTGTCTCGTCAGTTTACTTCTTCTACGATCCGAAATATACAAACCTGACCCTTGGTACTTACGGAGCATTAAGGTAAAGGAAATATCGAGTAATTATACAAAGGGTTTAAGTAGCTTAGGACGTACTCATAATACCTTAACTGGTGACACCAATAACACCAGTCTGCTGTTATACACATTCAACATTCAATAAACCGTGTATGAAATGAAATTGGTTAACCGCTTAAGGTGAGGCACCCAAAATATTCCAACACTAAGCTTTGCCACATAAAATCCATCAACAAAGTAAAAATATAAACTGATAATAAAAAAATTAACAAAGCGACTGAAAATATAATGCTTTATCCCTAATTCGCTACATAAATGTAAATGTCCTTATAATTATGGAATAATTTGCAAACTTAAAATTTTTGGAGCTCAAATCTATACAAACAATTCTCACTAATCGGGTTTCCCGATTATTTAATACGCTAGAATAATATGATGAATAATAATGTTACGATTTCATTCACATGCATTAGGTTTGACAAGAAATCTAATGCCTCGTCTTAATCTCGCCTTATATTTCTGTTTCAGGGAGATTGCTTTCACAAGGCACTTGCACTCCCTGTGTCCAGAGCTACAATATTACTACATGGGATACCTACATAACTCCTGCACCACAATGAGATACAAAGGAAACTTCTACTCCCTCAGACTTATTGTGCTGAAACTTCAAGTGGTTCCCGCTAAAAGATTGCATTCCTAAGTAGAAGTACCCCGTATTCGCGGCTGGATCCGGATTTAGACAGTGTTGATTACAATCTATCCCTAAGAAGCGAAAAGAACTATTAACCTTTATTAGTCCATAAAGGTGTTATATATATATAACGTTATAAGAGAAAAAAATAACAAAGGATTGAGTTTGAAGAACAAAATGAGTTCAATATTTCGAATTAGTCGGTGCGAAATCTGCTATAAAACGGCTTATACTAGTAAGTTCATAATAGAATATTAAATTTAACTCGATGTGTTTCTGCCGTTTTTCCCTTCTAGTTGAATACCGCACTCTTGTTATAAAGTAGATCACTTTCTAAAGTGTACTTACATAACAACTTGTTTTGCAATGTATTTTAATAGTAACGTTAATAGACCCCCTAAAATTAAATTGTGTTGGTTATTTCTCCGAATCGTGTATCAAAATTGAGAGCATTTTTAAACAATGAAGCGAATCTGCCATTCAAAGTGTTTAATTACTTCGGACTAGTCATGTTTAATACGAATACCTACTTACATTTTTATTATAAATGCCATTCAATTTGATTTTGGACAAGTGCAGGTCAGGATTTGCATTAATACTTATAGGGAGGCCGGTATGCTAAAATCGGGTAGTTAAAGCGTAATAGGGACCTATTGGATTGTGAAGCTCAGGTGCCAAAACCAAAAGTTTGAGGTCCGCAGCAAGTAGCGCTCAACTCCGCGTTGAGATCACGCGCTAACGCTTTAAAATGTTGTTGTTTCACCTAGAGTAAGACAGGGCGCTAGAAAGAAAGCAAGAGCGCGCTAGCGGGAAGGCGGAGCTAGAGACATGTCACAGTAACAATATTGCAGTAAAATATCTTCATACAATGGTGAATTATTGCAGTATCTAAGTAGATATAACAGTAGAACATCTCCAGACCAAGATTATAATATATACAGCGCGGGAGGGCAGCTACCGCTAGGATATTATTTGGCGTTCCAAAAACGTAAATGTACATTACACTACACATTACGCTGTAAACTTTTTTACCGCCCATGGTGAGTACACAATTTTACGTCTTCACCTTGCCAGAAAGTGGGTTTTACCATACGCATAGCGGGCGGTAAAACTCACATTATGGCCAGGTGTGGCGTAATAGTACATTATGTCTTAAGGGCGGTTAATAAGAAATTACGAACGAGAGTATTAGAAGCTCAAAGTCAAAGACTGAGGACTAGGTCGATGTTCATAATTATAGTACCGCCCGTGCGACTTACAATGTTTTCATCACATTTGCGAGTAAAATTGTATATGTGTAAAAGAAAAATATTATTGTTACAAAAATTGCCGATACCGCTGGTGCAGTTCTTGGCAGCGCCAGCTACCAGCCGCCCTCCGCCTCCCGCAGCATGTGCCTGACATGCGTGCACGAGGTCCTCCTGCTAGTCGTGCAGAACCTGCGCGCGCAGCAGTATTAGTACGCGCAACAACTCATAACGCCAAAAAAAGGCCCTTAGGTTTTATTAAGGACTGCAACCAAGTTAGCCTGCAGCTTACGACACTGTTTACGAGCAAGTGTGATGAAATAGTATATTGTACAACAAAAGCATAAAACGAGCAATTTTACCCGAGACGTTCATATAGCCACCCGAGCCACGGCGAGGGTGGATAGAAACGTCGAGGGGAAAATGGGCTCAATGCTAGAGTTTTACACTCTGCTTTTCACTTCGCTTGCGAAGAAATGAAATAGCAATAGTAAAAATAAATGTTCACTTATTTTGTACCTTTTATTTTTCATGCTTTACTATATTAGTTTTATTGATTTATTTTCATCGATTTGATTGATTTTTAGGTGTAAAAAAATAAAAAAAATATGTAGAAACTCTTTTGTTTGTGGTTTCACACCTTGATTGCCTTGACCTTAGACGAAGATTCTACTTTATGCACTAGAGCATAAAAAGTTATTGTATGTTGCCTAGATGCAGCATGAACACGCACTTTACGAGCATGAGAAGTGAAATAGTCGATTGTACAACAAGAGCATAAAACGAGCCATTTTACGACGTTTACGATTTTAAGACGTTCGTTCCGGTACGGCGAGGGTGGATAGACACGTCGAGGGAAAAATGGGTTTAATGCTCGAGTTTTACACTGCTTTTTACTTCGATTAATTCGAGGAAATAGCAACAGTGGAAACAATGGTTCACTTACTATGTTTCTTTTATTTTTCATGAATTACTATATACATAATTCTATTTTTTTATTTTATTGATTTATTTTGATTGATTTGGTTAATTTTTAGTTTTATATAAATAAATAAAAAAGTTAAAAACTTTCTGTTTGTGGCTGGTTGACACCTGATTAGCTTGGTCTTAGACAAAGATTTTATTTTATGCACTAGAGCATAAAAAGTCATTTTATGTCGCTTAATCTCAGCATAAAAACGAACTTTACGAGCATGAGAAGTGAAAAGTATAATATCTATAGACTACAACATCAACTTGATTGGACACATTGAAGATTGGGTGTATTGAATAAAATAAAAAAAGTCATACAATATTGTGTTTTATTTTTAATACATACAAGTATGAAAATTCGCTTATTTTTAAGAACTCTCTCGTATCGGTAACTTTCTAGGTAGACGCGGATCTATAATTTCAGGTAGTATGCATTCCATGTAAAATTTTCTCAATTTATTTAATATGCTCTCCCAGAATCCTGTATCCTTTTCGATTTTTTCGAATAATATGCCTTTTGGAGTCCACACCACGAAGATACAGTATCTTTTTTTTGTAATATTTAACTGACCTTGTACTTGATAAAAGTAGTTGTGATTTTGCTTCAGTTTTATTTTCTGAGGATCACTTTCGTCCAACACACAGAAAGTAATTTTTTTCTTTAAAATAGCTTCTGTTGGCGTCATATTTGCCGCCGAAGCTGGGCATTTGATCTCCACAATTGTTTCTTCGTCTATGACTCCGTCGGGACTCGCGCCTAAATACTGGTGTTCCTCGAGGATGTATAACCCACAAGGTGATACTTGCACTCCTAGTGCAGCTTCAGTCTCTTTTAAAGCGATGGGCTCATTCTCATTGCCGTATCTAGTAGCATCGCTACCTTTAAAATTGCTATATAAGAGTGTTTTTATAATATTTTTACACGACGTGGCAGCTCTTCTCTTACATATTTGACCAAACACTGACGCAGTAAGGCGTATTTTTCGTTGTTTGATCCATTCAGGGTTCGTTGCCTGCCCAACGGTATCTTTTTGGATATTTTCAAGTTCTATTTTACTTTTTGAAAAGTCTGCTAAGAGTGCTTGTTTTCTTTTTTCGTAGTGCTCAACTTCCATATCTGGTTCTTTTTCGATATCACCGTAATGTTCATCGGGTCCTGCGATACGTTTTCTTCGTTTTGATTTTTTGTCTTGGCTTGATTTTCTTTTCGCCTTTTCTGCCTGCCTCTTCTCATACTTCTGCGTGTAAGTCCCCAGTTCTTCATTTTTTGTTAATACTTTACTCATGGTTGCTACAAGACTCCCGGTGTTTCTTTTTGTAGCAGCTGCGTAGCAACGGGACTCATAAGATCCACGAAGGGAGTAATTTATTCGTTTGCCTCCTATAAATTTTGCGATTAGTGCATTAAACTGCTCAACAATATTGTTTGTTTGCCCCATAAGGAGACTTTCGGCATTGTTTAAAATAGGACTTATAGCGGTGTATATGTCATACCACAAGCCACAATCTTTCATTTGGCCTATGAAGTTTTCTTCGCCTGGTTTCGGGCCATTACAAAAATATGTTTTGCAGTTGGCATGCTCACCAAAAACGTGGCAAGGCCCGTTTCGTAGGTCTTTTTTTAATTCATTTACTTTCTCAGTAAAAGTTTTCCCTTCCATTTTCGAAGAAAAGTCTATTGCTCCTTTAATTGCCTTTCGTAGTCGCAATATGTTATCATTTAGGCATTTCCTCATGATAATAGGGACAGGTCCTTGTTTATTTTCAGTTTTTTTTTGTCAAATTTCTCAATTTAGTGCAATAATTTCGTAATAAATGATTACTGCATTCTATTTGTGTATAGCAGTGGAGTGGCCATATGGCAATGCTTCGTTTAAAGCACTCATGACACTGCTATCGCCATCACCAATAAGTTTGGTGTATTTCAAGCCATGCATATTTATGCTGCATTTAAAACCTTCTACTACACCGTCGGCTTCCATTGCTGTGGAGCTACCAGACCAGTTTTTAAAACATTTATGTTTCTTGACCTCAATCTTTTTATTACTTGCAACAGCGCATACAGAGCAATAAGAATTCCGTATTCCTAAAAAGAGAACCTTTTTAGTTTCATACCCAATAATGCACGCTACCCCGGATAATGAATTATAATTGCTGGTACGATATGATCTTTTTCCCCACGATGCGTCCGCTACTACTGTGATGTAGGGAACGCCATCAGCGTCTACGTTTCCTTTTTCAATTGCCATTTGTTTTTCTTCGAGTCCTGCCTCAAACATGCTCTTCAAAGAGATATCTTTTAAAACATCCCCAAGCAACAAATTCTCTTTCCCAAATGTTTTCTCCGCTATACATGGCATATCTAAATGAGCGCAAAGCTCATCTAATTGGGAAAAGCCACTACCCGAACATACGACTGCTTGAACAACATTTTTATTAATTTTAGACTCTAGTTTTTCATTATTAAATGCTTCTTTTTTGCCACACATTTTGCATTTGAAAAGAAAAGTTGACTGGAATCCGATTCTCGACTCCTTCACAAAATCCATATCTTTAAAGCTGCAATTAAATGGACTATGATCCACAGCCTTCATTTGTTCAAATAAATATTGAACATTGAAAATTCGTCGACCTGTCATTTTACGTACGACTTCCTCATTGCTATCATGATCAAGTTCAATTTGTAATGATGGTGTCGAGGACGGAGTACTCGGACTCAAATTTCTGAAAGGAAAAAAAAGTTACGTTATATTTATACCATGCAAGGTTAAATCAGAGTATACGGTGAAATAAAAATATTTGATACTGCATTATGAGGCGTACACTACTACAGAAAACTTCTAACGCCGGTGACGCTATGCAAAAAATACGTTTCGATTTTCGGTGCCATATTGTGCGCGCGACTACATTTTTAATACAAGCTTTTTGCTGACTGTACTTGCATTTTCATCCAAACTACTTTTCCGTACCAAATGTGGAAGAAGTGGGTCAAATTCAACTCGCAAGATTTTACCTGCACATACATTCATAGGTACATACATTGCAACTATTGCAAGGTAAAAGCTTGTAAAATAATAATAAAAACACCAACCTGCTAAAATTTTGAAATTGAGGCGGAGGATCGGTATTGTTATCACTATCAGACTGCTCACTGGCATGCTCTCCGGTGCCAAGCGTACTGCACATGTAAAAAATACATACATAGTGAAATGACGTCAGTCGCCATTAGTCAAAGTAATAACAGAGACTACCAGAGGTAATACTTCGTTCGTAATACCTTACTTATCGCCCTTAATGAACAATGGGATATTAGTGCTATGACCTGTATAAGTGAAATAACAGAAGTGCGGTGTACATCGATCAAGATAATAAACTGAAATCATCTTTAATAGCCGTGTCAATATAGGTACGAGTAGGTACTAGTCTCAGTGCAGTTGCAGTCAAGAGCGAAAATAAAACTACAAGTGAAAAACGTAAGTAGCTGTGAAATAAGTTTTTGGTAAAAAAAAAAATCTGTTCAAGCTTTTTTTTTGCTGACTGTACTTTTTGTCGACTTTACTAGCATTGTTACCTATTAAACTACATCATACGAAATTTCAAGTCGATGCCATTAACCGTTGAAGAATTCCGTCCTGCGGAGACGATCCTGGCCGGACTACCAGGATGTCAGCTACCAGATTATTGTATTGTCACGCAATTCACATAAGTATACCAAATTTCAAGTCAATTCGACCACTGAAACTGAGTCAAATTCAACTCGCAGGATTTGAGCCTCACATACATACATACGAGTACATAGGTACATACATTGCAAGTTAAATAAAAGATTGTAAACTAGTAAAAATAATAATAAAAACACTAACCTGCTTAATTTAGAGGTTGAGGTGGAGGATCGGTATTGTTATCACTATCAGACTGCTCACTGGCATGCTCTCCGGTGCCAAGCGTACTGCACATGTGAAAAATACATACATGGTGAAATGACGTCAGTCGCCATTAGTCAAAGTAATAACAGAGACTACCAGAGGTAATACTTCGTTCGTAATACCTTACTTACCGCCCTAATACACAATGTGCTATTACAGTGCTATGACCTGTATAAGTGAAATAACAAGTTTGTGTGGTGTACCTACGTCGTACAAAAATAATAAATAAAGGTACGAGTACGAAAATTCATTTTTAATACAAGCTTTTTTGCTGACTGTACTTTTTGTCGACTTTACTAGCATTGTTACCCAAACTACATTTATTTTGTACCTATACCAAAAACAAGTCGATAACATTGTAACAGTTGAAGAGTTCCGTCCTTCGGAGACGATTCTGGCCGGACTACCAGGATGTCAGCTACCAGATTATTGTATTGTCACGCAATTTACATAATTATGCAAAATTTCAAGTCAATCCGACTGCTAGAAGTTGGTCGAATGCAAGATTTGATTACAGACAAATATCGGGACAGGTGAAACTAAATAAAAGCTTGTAATAGAGGACAAGGAAGAAAAATCTTACGCTACTGTCCTAGTTATAACTTACCTATTAGGATTAATGTTTTCTTTTTTATGACGAGCCGGTCCTTTTTTTTCCTACGAGCCGATAACCATAATCTTGTCTTCGATGATCTTTTCACTTCTGGAACAAGAACATTAATAATTATTTTTTATGGGAGCGCCATAGTTCGCATAGGTACTCTTTTCTCTTTTCTAGTAAAACCATAATTATTTTTTGTCCAAATCATCGTTTGTCAGTATGCGAGCCGATATATGGACCCATTTTTTATAAGTACTTGGTAATATTGACTAAAATGCATCTAGGTAGGTACTTACCCTGTTTATCCATTTTTGTAACATAAAAATGCAAAGTCCATATAAGAAAGCCAAGGTCGTCGAACAGTATGTGCACACACACCACCAGTATCACCAAGAAATATCAAATCCGTTATCAGTCCAAGTCGTAAGTAGTTAGATCGCGTTTATGATACGAAGAGAATTCACCAAAATAATATTACGTAACTCTCGCGCACAGCTGACGAGTCACTACTAACGAGCGACGCACGCACACGCAGGGCCAGCGTAAACCAAGGACAAAGGGCGGCGCGTACCGCCCTCCCCCGTACCGTTCCCCCGCGCTAGAGTGATTCGCTGCAGATTCGCATAAAAAATGTATAGTTTTTTTACTGATTTTCGTAGTTTCGTTCTCATTTGAAAACCACAAAAATTTCGGAAAAATGCTTTTTCTTATGAAACTACATAGTTTAGTCGATGCCGGAAATAGGTTTGACTTCAATCTGAACTATATTTTGGCCGTAGTATTTAACCGAACTGCACAGGGTTTTTGGCTCTTAAAATGCAAAACTTGTACTCGTTCTATTTTCTTTGTAATACCATTTCAAGAGTATAAAAACTAATTTCAGGCCTAGATATGCCTTATCTCATTGTATTTACAAAAAATCATGATGATGCTACTTGTTATTTTAAAATAAGGACGTAACTACGATTTGTATGGAGAATCAAGCTTGCTGCGGACTCTTAAGTTAATTTGTATGCCTTTTTGTGGGGGGAGAGCAAAATGTGGCAAATCTTCAAAATGGAAAAAAACATACAGTGACATGGAAATACTCGAGCGCATCAGACATTCATAGAGTAAGTATATCCCTTCGTCTGTCTGATAACCGATGAGGTATTAATTGATGGGTTGGTAGGTGGGGGTGGCCGAAAGAGGAGTAGAAAAAAAAAGTTATTCGAACCGCTCAGGTATCAGAGGAAATGTTAAGTGAACCTAAAAAAAATCTGAACTTTTTGAATTGACTGGCGATTTGGACGCGACCGTAGTGTTGAGGTAAAATTTTATATTTGACAATAAACAATCATGACAGCAAATCAGATAGAGATACAGCCAGTATTGTTATAAGAGCCGAAGAGTTTGCTTGAACCTATTCTAACATCCTCCCTTTTTGGCAAACTCTATCTCTACTAGTGTTAGATCATGACCGATTTTGAAAATGCAAGAAAGTGACATTGAAAATACTCAAGCACGTCAGTTTTTATACAGATGGTTCAGCTTGAATGTCCTGTCGTCCTAAATTAAAATCTAACAATTATATGAAGGGAATTCGTTGATATGAAAAATTGAAAAAAAAATTGTTTTCTTATTTTTTTATTACTGAATGTGATATAAAACGATATACATATCAAATAGTAGCGATGAAAAGTATTTTGACTCAAACAAAAGTTTTCGATATTACGTCTCTTCTTCTTTGTCGTGTCCGCTCTTGGTAGAGCGGTCGTGGTCCATTGAGGCGTCCGCGTTGGTGGTAAGGCGGACACAGCTCTCTGTACGATCTCCCACCTCCCTTCTGTTGGCAGACTGTCTGGCACAGTCAGATACGCGTTTCCTACAGCGGCCTTCACTTGATCAGTCCAGAGCATAGGTGATCTGCCGCGTGACCTGGTTCCCTCACCTTTCCTCCATTCCCTGCACGACTAGCCGCTCTATGGAGTCGCCATCCCGCCTGGAGACATGTCCAAAGTACTGCAGTATGCGCGACTGTACTATGGTCGATAGACGCTGTGGTGATGCCTACGTATTGTTGCTAAAATAATGAATGGCTTAAGACATCCTCGAATTAGGCAAAAAGTTCAATTTCTTTTTAATAATATTTAAACACTAGCCCCCAATTTTACATGTTTACTGGTTCAAAAATATTTTGACAAGTATATTCTTTTAATTTTTTACTAAGAATAAGCATGCATTTCAGAAATATTTCATGAATAATATCAGTAGACTGCTTTGTAACATGCCGAAATACAAAGAATATTCAAACGATATAAAACAGCCTGTTCCGGCTGCGCTCTAAAGGGGCAAGTAGCAAGCTGAAGTTTCACGAACTTTGGAGTATCCCGACATATTAGCGTTTGAAATAAATTGTTTGAGGCTCGAAAGAATGTCCTTAACAAGCCTAAAAGCGGGTCGTCATCGAAAATGACTGCAACAACTGATCGGGTAATCAAAAAACTTTCCACAGAAGATCCGAGAAAAATCTGGAGAGGCGATCAAAGGCGAATAAAAATAAAAATTTCAACAAATATATTCATGTTTCCACTGTTAAACGATGCTGAGAGAGCAAGTATTATATGGCCGACTCCCGTCTAAAAAAGCCGGTGATTTCGGGAAAGAATAAGACGGCGAGATTAGCGTTCGCAATTCGTCACAAGTCGTGGACAAGTACTGATTGGTCAAAAAATGTATGGAGCGACGAGAGTAAGTTTAATTTAATGCCATCGGATGGCATCAAGTACGTGTTGGCCAGTGTTGTTGTATTTCAAATAAGTCAATAGGTTTTGCCGTTGCACGGTAAAAAAAAATGTAGAAAACGAAATATGAGTGGTAATGGAGGATGAACGATGACAGCGCGAGTCCACATACACATCGTCGCCAGTTTTAAATTTATAACTCAATTCAATTCAATTTTTAGAAAAAATATAGCTCCATCGATACTATCGATGATTCCGCCAATGTCGAGGCTGAAAAAGACACTATCGGTTGGCCGTTGTACGGTAGCTTCGGTGTTCAGTACTCGGATGAGAACAATTTATAACTCGTATTGAAAATAGTAATTTATTATCTGGCAGATTACACAAACATCAAAACGTAACCAAGGAAACAAAAGCATAGACTTTTAGATAATATGAAATATAAAAGGATATAAACAAAAACCGGCCAAGAGTGTGTCGGACACGCTCAAAATAGGGTTCCGTAGCCATTACGAAAAAATTAAGTAATATTTTTTAAAGAATTTCGTATTTTATACGGAATTTTCCAAGTTTTGGTATATTTTATTCATAAACTACTAATAATTCTTAAGCAAACTTAGCCGTTATAGTTTTCCTTGAAAGTTTGATACACTTACTATCATCCTCAATTTTTTCAAAATTTTTCCACCCGGTTTAGATTTTAGAAGGGGGGGGGGGACGCTCGTTTTTAATGAAAATTTGCACTTTAAAGTTGAATATTTTGCAAACAAATCACTGAATCGAAAATCTTCCTAGCAAACCCCTGGTTTTAAAAGACCAATCCAACGATACCCCACACTATAGGGTTGGATGAGAAAAAAAAACACTTCCACTATACGTCTATGGGAGGTTATTGTTAGCCTATTCTGTCCCACTGCTGAGCAAGGCCTCCCCCCAATACTTCCTTCTATGGGAGGACCGTAAACATTTTTTTTTTTGATTTTTTATTGTACTATTTTGTCGCATAGTTACATATATTATCCATGCAAAATTACAGCACCGCAAAAACGGTCCGTTGTCCGATGAAAACAACGGACGTCTACAAGCGGCCTAAGAGTTAATTTATGGTGGGGGTTACATTACAGGATGCAAGGAGTATGGTTTTCTGACGCGCTTGAGTAAAACACAAAATCTCTTGGGCTCCCCTACTAATACGAAGGGTTTCGTGGTACCATATCAAAGTAGTTTTTTTGTATAGTATCCCCATTAACTTCGTTTTTTTTCATATAGCGGCCATAAGACGAGTAAATACCTAGTTCAGACTCTGTAAAAAAACTAAGTGTCTACCTGTTATGGTACAAAAGATAGCCCTGTGACAGATGCACAGACAGACAGTGGAGACTTATTAACAGGGTACAAAACCCTAAAAAGGTACCGAATTATCTATCAGAAAATGACATGACACATCTAAATACACACACACACACACATACAAATTTTATTTTATTCGCATCCAAAGAAAAGTGAAATTCAAAGGTTTTTAAAGTTTAGGACTTTAGAAGTAAGTTTTCTTTTTCAATTAAAACTATTGTATAACTTAATGTTTACAGTTAATTTATGTTGATGGAGCGAAAGGCGTCAGTATTCAATAGGTACCTATGCGTATGTTACAATAGTCTATTCACTTAAGAGTTGATAAAAATCAAGGCTCAACTCCATTACAAATGCGGCCTGTTACTTATTATTATCGATACAAATAATAATTTTAAACAATTATAAACTGTATAAAACAGAAAATACAAGAACATCCTAACGACACACCTTCGCCTCTAGTACCCTTAGTGTAAGTTTTCGGTTACAAAATACGTCTCGATCGCGTTCGCGTTTAAATCTCAATTTGTATGGAAACACGAACATCGCAAACGTTCCGCTAGAGGCGCTGTTCGTGTTTGTATACAAATTGAGATTTTAACGCGATCGAGACGTATTTTGTAACCGAAAACTTACACTAGGGGCACAGAAGGATAACATGGCCGTCGAGTCCGCTCGCTCTATTACGAACTGAGCGCGCCTGATCATAAGCTACGGCCATCGTACAGTTTGCGATAATTTAGCGACAGTCGCTATTTCGAGACGTTAGCGAGCGAGCGCTAATGAGCGAAATTCTAAACGACCATTTTCCTTACACGCTATGAGCCTGTAAGGTACTAGTAACACTTGTACTAGTAACAAAAAAATAGAGAAGGTATAACGCTATTTTTTCTATTTTTTTTCTTGTACACGCGCTGACAGCTCAAACTATCCAATCTCTTCAGTAATAATATGTAAGTACTATGGTATTATATTTGTTGTATTAAAACGGGCATTGGCATACATTTCAAATAAT
>NC_133494.1:9187158-9271426 GCF_025370935.1 Choristoneura fumiferana
ACACTCCGTAATCCAAAAATCCCTGATTGGAAACCTTCATAAAACTTTTTCTTCCAGTGCTATAAAAATTTACTAAAAATAAAGATATGAAACAGAGGCCGTATTGTCTAACATTTCTGACGCTCGCGATCGCAATCAAATGACAGATTTCGCATACAAAAACTGTTATGTCGTTTGATTGCGATCGCGAGCGCCCTTAGAGATAATCGAGCGCCACCCTCTTTGGACTTTGACTAAGGACTTTAGATACCTATATCCGACGATGACACTTGATTGAAGTTGACATGTCAAAACTGGGTGTAATGTTTGTTTAAAATTTGTATTATTTTACTATAATAGCTACAAATTTAAAATGAATTATATGCAAACGGTAAAAGTCAATAATCAGAAAGCCACAATATTTGTTATCGGTAAGGAAAAAAAGAAATACAGGGCCATAGAGATGCAAATTATTTAAATTATTGCACACAATATTTTGAATAAGTACATTTCATTCCACTGAACGCCAAGTTATGTTTAAAAACTTGAGCATGTGTGATGCCACACTAAGCGAGGTCCGCGCTTAGTTCATGCATATTCTGTTATCTTGTTAAATGTTAAAATTATAAAAAATGACGAGACTCGCAAAAACTCTTGCGCGTCTCTCTGGTTTTGTTAATCTTTTTGTCTCTTAATTTTCCGGGTCTAAATCAGGTTTTTGTTCGCAGGGGCCGTGCCCGTGCGGTTCAACCTGTGGATAATGATATTCACGAGCTGCTGGGTTGTATACATGCTCCGAGTCAATATGAGCCTGAATATCATAGCTATGGTTCCGCAAACCCATAGTACTAGTAACACCACGTTAGTATAACTCTCAATTCCGTAGCAATCATCTGTGTTTGTGCTTTTAAAGGAGCAACGGATCGATATGATTTATTGCACAAAACCAGTTGGAGAGTAACAGTTGGGAAGTAGCACAGGAGACTATTTTTATCACAACATTCCTCTTAGGCTACCTACGTGCCAGATTACAATTAATATAATATGAAAACACAAACAAAGCAAGACAAGAAGACAGACACGATGATAAAATAATACAAACCTATAATAAATTACTTTAGACATCTATAGATATGGGGTGGGTGGTATGTGTGTGACACACGAAAAAAACATAATCCTTATTTGTATCATTATAATTTCAGATCAGTATCACAATGTAACGCCAAAGACGCAATAATAAGAAATGTGACGCTACAACATGAGGATATCGCAGATGTTAGGCAAGCACCGAGAGAGGTAAGTGAAATAAAATAAATAGGTAATGTATAAAAGAGAATAAATTAAAAAAATATTTCTAAATGTCAATTAATGCAAAAGTAACATTGACGAACTCGTTATAAAATAGGCTCGAAACCCCGTATCGTCGTGTTACACATGTGTTTCAAAGTAGGAAGGTACTTTATTTATTTTAGGTAGGTAGGCATGGGAACCAATAATGTACAACTCTGAACGTACGCGCAATAATGTACGACGTGATAATCCGAAGCATAATTACTTCCGATTATCATGCCGTACATTATCATGGTCGCGCATTATCAGGGCGTACAAAATATTGCAAATATTACAAAATTTAAAACTATTGTAATACATTCATCTAAGGCGTATTGTAAAATTAATGATTATAATTATCATGGACAGGGATATTTGGAAATGAATCCGATCCGCATAGGCGATCGCTTACGTCCAAAAGCGAATCTACGGTGTTAAAAAATGTAGTTGTGGTAAATACTTACAATCTATAAACAACTCTCGTTGAGTTTCTTGCCGCATTCTTCTCAACTGAGTTTTTTCGGAACCGGTGGTGATTTTTAGGGTTCCGGAGCCAAAATGGCAAAAACGGAACCCTTATAGTTTCGCCATGTCTGTCTGTCCGTCTGCCCGTCCGCGGCTTTGCTCAAGGACTATCAATGCTAGAAAGCTGTAATTTTGCACGGATATATATGTAAACTATGCCGACAAAATGGTATAATAAAAAACTAAAAATAATTTTTTTTAGGGTACCTCCCATAGACGTAAAGTGGGGGTGATTTTTTTTCTCATCCAACCCTATAGTGTGGGGTATCATTAGGGGTTTGCTAAAACGATTTTTCGATTCATTGATTTTTTTGCGAAATATTCAACTTTATAGTGCAAATTTTCATTAAAATCGAGCGTCCCCCCCGTCTAAAATCTAAACAGGTGGGTGAAAAAATTTGAAAAAATTCAGGATGGTAGTAAGTATATCAAACTTTCAAGGAAAACTTTAACGGCTAAGTTTGCTTGAGAATTATTAGTAATAGCAGCCTAAGGTATAAAATATACCTAAACTTGGAAGATTCCATATAAAATACGAAATCCTTAGAAAAATATTACTTAATTTTTTCGCAATGGAATCCTATTTTAGGCGTGTCCGACACGCTCTTGGCTGCTTTTTTTTGACATTCATAAGTGCTTGTCATAGCCTTAATTGAATAAAGATATTTTGACTTTGATTTGGACACTGCGGTGCTCGGCTCGATAGACGTCGTGTAACTCGTTTTTAATGTGACCCCGCAATATATCGCTGCTAGAACGATTTTACCGGATTAATGTAAACATGGTCTAATATTGTGCTAACATCGTATCCTCTCGTCACTGCACTGTGTCACTGTGTCAACTGAACTGAGTCAATCAGGTTTTTTTATTGATAATATTATGATACGGATGACTTTATTCATTCATGAACTTTTAACACAAACAATGGATGACATAAGTATACGTACTAACTACTACGAGTAATCGAGTGATTTAACCTCACCTTATTTTCGCATCGCGAAAATAAGTAATATCTTGCTAGATTATTAATGTTTCTGTATTGCTATCCTTACTAATGTGCTTTACTTCTTTACTAATATTATAAACGTGAAAATATCTCTATTTGTCTGTTCGTCTGTCTATTTTACCTACTTCTTCAGGCTTAAGCTGTTGAACCAATTTAGATGAAATTCGACGTGAAGATAGTTCGATACCCACCCAGGGAAGGACATGAGATAGTTTTTATCCTGAAAATTGTACAACTCCCGCGGGATAGTTATAATAAAAACAAAAAAAAAAAACTTTAGAACTTTAGAAAATTAAAATCGCACCGCAATAAAAATGAGTCCGATAGTTAATATCGCGTTTTAAATGTTCTTAACGCCTTTTAATTTGTTATAAAATTTATAGTAGGTGCTTAAATTGATTTATTACGTTATTGGTCTGTTATATGCGTTTATTAAATGAAAGCAAATAAAACTTTAAGGCTGCGTTTCCACTAGAGATGTGCGAGGATGTGTTGCGAGGAATGTATTTTTCAGAAACCAATAGTAACGCTTCATTTAGGTACCTCTCTAGTGGAAACAGCTGAGTGGTGCGAGGATAGGTAAATAAAGCGTTTCTGTTTCTACTAGAGTAAGTTCCCTAAATAGGGACCATCATATCGTTCGTTTTTACTCAATAAAACTCAGATTATTTAAATTAGTTAAAAAAATAACTTAAATCAGTCGAAAATTTGTAAGATACTATAAATCAAAAATTAAAATTAAATAAAGAAATCAATTTTATAAAAAATATTTAGTTTTTAAAAAATGTGGGGAAATTTGCCATTTCAAAAAAGCAGTTTAATATGGACCACTTGGTTTTATATGTCATGAGTTGTAAATTTGTGCTTATCCATTACAGAATCCGATAGCTGATGAAATTCGGAAAATTCGCTGTTGGACCCTTTCAGTCTCGCAATAGATGCTGTAGGGCGACAAAATAACAGTCCTCGATTGAAAAATAATCGTAGCCACGTTTTAGCAGTTAACTTTTTTCTATGGGGAAATTATAAGCCAAATTATTGATTTCATCTATTTTACTTGCCTTTTTCGGCTTTGAAACCATTTGGGCCATAATTACCAAAAATTATAATAATATGTCATAATATGGACTACTGGACCATATTTGAAACCTTTGAACTGGTCCAAATTACGAAACGGTAAAGATAAACCGTTAGATTTTTTAAAAATATATATATCACTGATATAGTTATAGACTGCATGCCGAAAAATAATCAATAAAGTGACGTTTCTAGAATATAAAACAGTCAAGGGTTAATAGTCACAAAAAAGTAGTAATAATCCTACAAAACTTGTCAATTTTTTTTATCAGTTCTGGCAATAACCTCAAAATGGCAACAACAGACACAAACGCACATGTAGCTTAGCAGCTATCGACTGACGGGGCGCCGCGGGAGGGAAAAGCATCGAACGTAGCGAACTTTGAGCTGATTGTAACGACATCTACCGAAATATTACGGTGGTCCATATTAACAGACTGGTCCACATTTAGTGCAATTACTCTATAGCTTCACGAAAAACAAATTCCTCGCAACACATCCTCGCACATCTCTGGTGGAAATGCAGCCTAAAGCAAGCAATATTCTTACGCACAAGAACAAATAGGATTGTAGCAAATAGGATCCAGTAGGATAACCTTATATTTAGATAAAACGACGACTTAAAAAGTATTTAGGTAAGGTATAACATATGTGGCTAAGAAATGCATCTCCAAATGTTCCTGCATAGAGCTAGAATGTAGGTTTTTGTAAAGACTGTTGATAGAATAATTAGATGTTCTTCAAGTTCGTACGTTTGATTGTTATAGACACCAGGAGCAGCATCCTTCGAGTGGACACCTGACCAGCAAGCGATGATCCTAGGCTCGTATTTCTGGTGCTACCCGGTGACGTCTTTGGTGGGAGGCATGGCCGCTGAGCGATGGGGCCCACGATACGTGGTCTTCATTACCTCAGTTCTGAGTGCTCTGCTGACCATCGGAAGCCCAGCCGCGGCCAGGTTGCATTACATCGCACTGGTCGTCGCGCGATTTTTACTCGGAATTGCTGGTGTAAGTGTACTTAAACATGTTCAGGATGTTGCGTGAAACTGCCAAATATTTCATATTATTTTATTCATAAGGCATCGTCTGCAGGCCCTGGCTGAAATAAGATATTATGATTGTTTTTTTGGAGTCTTTTTGTATTTTTTATTTCAACTCCAAATTTCTTACTTTAACGGGTATCCCGTGAAACCATATCGAAAAAATAATGTCCAGCGGTGGTGTAGGGGTTATAGCACGCATCACGGATTACTGAGGACCTGGGTTCGATTCCCAGCGCTGGTCTCTTTTCCTGGTTTTTCTGTGCATCCATGTCTCAGTTTGTATTTTTGAAATAAGAAATGTTGATGCGTAATGTTGAAGTTAAATAATCGTTAACCAAGTAACTATTCTTCTCTAAAAATAAACACTAGGACAGCTAACCAAAAAGGACCAACCACTGATTTTTTTTTAGAAAATTGGCGGGTCTAGTCTTGCAATTTTCATTAAAAAAAAACTAGATGTTTATTCAATCCTGGCGATGTAGCAAGGCGACAATGTTGCAAAATTACACTTTTATAATGTGAATATGCATTAACGAAGTAATACTTTTTAATCATTTAAGATATTTGTTACAGGGTTTTATCTACCCATCACTCCACGCGTTAGTTGCTCGATGGGCACCTCCAACCGAGAAAGGAAAGTTTATTAGCGCCATGATGGGCGGAACATTGGGCACTGTTGTGACCTGGTCTGTCACTGGGCCCTTAGTGGAGAAATTCGGCTGGGCATCAGCTTTCTATGTACCAGGTGCTTTGGCATTAATATGGTGTGCATTATGGTGGTACCTCGTAGCTGACACACCAGCAGATCATCCACGGATCAGTGACACGGAAAGAAAGTATATTTCAGATGCCTTGGGCGACAAGGTGCAAAAATCAAAGGTGAGTCTAGAGTATTAGTTAAGTACCCGAAAGTTTAAACGTCTGCGACTTTTTGAATTGCGATTTGTTAGTGAAGTAGACCGGTAGTTGCCTCATGATGGGACAACTCAATGGGACTAGTGGGACAGGCAGGGTATGCATATGTCGGCGGCCGACCGTAAAATCCGCCAGATTACGAAATTCCTAGCCATATCGTGAAATGGGGCCATTTCATGAATTGGCTAAAGAACATCCGCCATATCGTTCGAAACTCACCGTTTAACGATTTGCCTAGTGACATTTAGGCAGATCATGTAATTCCTAGGCATATCATGAAACGCCGCCATTTCATGATTTGGCTAGTTTAGGCAGATCATGAAATTCCTAGGCATATCATGAAACGCCGCCATATCGGTTCTGGCACTTCGCCGGCCGCTGCTGCGGCACGCTCGCTTCGCTCGCTCGGCTCGTGCGTAGTGGTCACAATTCATACTAACCACTCCTCGCTTCGCTCGTCGTACCAAAATGTTTCTTTATTTAGCATATCACGATGTGCCCGGTATAAAGCTAGGAAAATCGACGAATGCGTTGCTCTAATCGTTCGCCGTATTGTTTCTCAGGCACATCGTGATATGCCTGGACAACTTTTAGGCATATCATGAAATGGCGCCATTTCATGATGTGCCTAGGAATTACGTGATCTGGCGGATTTTACGATCGGCCGCCGACACATATACTATTTCCTTAGCTCCATCACAAGACAACTCACGATTTAACCTCCTGAGGCCCACGTCAAATTTAGATTATAAAGAATTTAAAACTTAATGCCAATTAGTAAAAGTTGACATTTGCTTTGACGTATGTCGTAAATTTGGGACGTTGGGCCTTAGGAGGATTTAAGTATCATTTATAATTTTATTGGAAGAATAGCTCAATGGCAAGATGCGTCCTTCTCATGCTACGTAGCGTTTAAAATTAAAGTTCTAACTAACCAAAATGCCAACCAATGTAAATTTTGTGAAATTCGCTGGCAATTTAATAGGGATAAATGAAAGTAACATATATGTTTTTTGTAAAAATAAAAATTGATTTCAGGGTCTTCCGCCGTTCAAGAGTATTGTGACATCGCTTCCGTTCTTGGCAATGGTGGTCCTCCACTATGGAAACTTATGGGGCTTGTACTTTATAATGACAGTGGGACCAAAATTCGTGTCAAGCGTATTAGGATTCCAGCTAGCAGCAGCTGGTGTCATATCAGCCCTACCGTACCTGGCTAGACTGCTTTTATCAGCCATTTTCGGAGTGATCGGTGACTGTATTTTGGCGAGAAACTTAATGAGTACGACAAGGATCAGAAAGTTCTTTTGTCTGTTTTCTCATATTATTCCTGGATTATTTTTGGTGTTGCTTGTGTACGCGGGTTGCTCGACAGTGCTGTCTGTAGCTTTGATCACACTGTCCATGGGAGCCAACGGAGCGGCAACTCTAACCAACTTGCAGAATCATCAGGACCTTGCACCTAATTATGCTGGGAGCTTATACGGCATCGCCAATGCCGTTGGAAGCAGTGCGGGATTTTTCACTCCGATGATCACTGCCTATTTCACACGAGACGGGGTACGTTTGTTATAGCGTATATTATAGTCTACTAATGTAGTTTATAAATACTGATATTTATACTTTATAAAGGCTGTTTATAAATACTAATTTTGCTCTTTTGTGTGATACTTTTATTTTGAACTTTCTATGTATTATGTTATACTTTGCGTATTTCTTGTGACACTCGTACTAGTTTTATATGGTTATGATCACCTAATGGGTCGATCAAATTTTTCTTGTCACTCGTTGCTATAGTTTAGGTCCCCTGAGTCACTCTTTAAACCGTAAGTTTATAGGATAAAAAATTGCCAAACATGCATTTTTGTGGTAGTTTTAAGCACCTTTTATAATTGGTAATCTAATAATCATGTTACTATAATGTTACACAACATTTCTTCTATTAAACAGTACTACTTTTGTCCCCTCGCTGACGAGACTGAATAACAACAAGAAATAGTTGATCCACCATGCATTTTTGGTCACCTAATAAATAATATTTGTTCCTAAAATAGTAGATCTGTCACCTAAATTTAATCACCAAACAATTTTAAAACGGTTAAGTACCTAAGTATTAATTAAAAATTACTTGAAATTAATATCGATCATCAAATAATTATATTGGGTTCCAAAATAGTAAAACTGAATTACCCACCAAACAATATAAAAATGTTTACCTAAAAATTATTTTTTAATCACTGAACAATAATATTAACTATCAAATTACGTGGCTAACATGCGGTTGTCCCTTTCTCTGGCCTTACGTTTCGTATTAGTACGATGGTGATGATGATGATTGATGATGATCATTGATGGTGATGATGATGATAATGATGATGATTGATGGTGATGGTGATGGTGATTAATGGTGAGATGATGAGGATAATGCTGGAAACTTCGTTATTTTAAATTTATTCAAATTAACATCCATCATCATCACCATCATCATCATTGATGATAACGAATAAAATATTGTTATTGTTTTCTTTTTCAGAATGGTTTTGAACAATGGCGTCCAGTATTCTTCGTAGGTGCATCAGTGTACATAATTTCTGCTATATTCTTCATATTCTTTGGAACTGGCGAAATTCAGAAGTGGAACTTCTCTGAAAAAGATCAAATCGACACTGATAATAAACAGAAGAATGGTGATCCAAGGGAGTTAAAAGATACCCCATTGAGTGTAGTTAGTACTTAGTAAAATTACGAGGATGATGATGGGTTATGATTTTTTCTGCTATTTCTCAATTAAGAAGACTGATCGACGTGCCGTTGTCGTCGATCAATATTGTTAACTATTAGATTCTTTTAATGTTTTTATGACTAATTCATTAAAGTCGGTCATTGACACGCTCAAAATCTTAATTGTTTTATAATACGTTATGTCATTAAGTTTTGACGCCTAAATTTAGCTGATAAAAGAATCATTACTTGCATTCCGATTCCGAACACTTTTACAATTGAGTATTTTATCACTAAGCTAAGGCTTTTTAATTATAGGTAATTTAGAAATAAAACTATTTGTAAAAGTATTTTTCAATCATGATGTAATTTAATCAATCGTTTGACAAAATAAATATTTATTTTATATTTGTAAAAATAATAGACTGTGATGTTATTTATTTACCAAATTGTGACCAAATCTAATTGATGTAGATAGCCACGTAACGTATGATTAATGTAAGTTTTTTGTTCCGATTGGTCATAAACACTCGAAATTTCATTTACTTAATATATCACTATTTTCATTGCATTATATTTCAATTTGATCTATATTTTAATAACGTAGCTATTATATGAGTATGTAATATAAAGGTACAGTCAAAAAATATAGTATTAATTAATTATGGCTAGCTGTGTAATAATAATGTACTTAACGGAACACTCACTGTTTTGTAATTTCGATTTTAATGTTGTGACAAAATAGTTTTAATAGGTGTTTAAATTAATTTACTTTTGTTCTTACTGCTGTTAAAAAGCAAAAAAAAACAACTGGATTATGGTTTTACCGCTACAATTTATGAGCCCATTACTTCTTAGAAACAAAAGATCATTATAGAAAAGTATAGCTATGGTGGTACTTTAACAAACCAAAATAATCCATAACTAACCCTCGATTCTTCAAATCTCAAAATAGTCTACTCAAAATGCATAATTAACTACTAAATCGAAAACACTACTTTACTATTCAGGTCATTTAAATACCTACTTAAGTTCCTTATTAGCTGTTTATTTTTTTCTGCGTATATAATCCATCTCTTATATCATTTAAGATTAAAAAAAATCAAAGGCTATATGAATGATTAAAAGAAAAACTTCGTAACTCGAAGTTCTGGACCACATAAAATTATACCTTTTTCACGTCAAACTAAAACAGCACCTATCTAGTCCTAATCATAACCTTCAATAGAATATTTTGTGTTTTTTTTTCAGTAAGATCTCGAAATTCATCTTAAAAAATGCCATCGTATCTACACACAAGTTTTAATAACGAGGAGAATATTATAATCTAGTTTTGATTCATAGGTGCCTAATTTAGTGCTGCGTGTATGTTTTTCCAAATGCGAAAAAATGTTTTTTTCACTAATATAATTGCTTACAGTGTTTTTTCTTTTACTTGAATTTCACATGTAAGGAGCAATAATGAGGCAGAATATCTGGTTTCACTTGACTTATAAATCTTTTATACCGAGTAGAAAAGCGGTTTCGGTTTCACCTTAATTTAGTATTATCCTGCCTGACGGATTTGTGAATAAACATACTTCCTAATATTGTAACTTTAGCTAACTGGATTGATGACATTAATACGGTAACACAGATAATGAATAATGCTTAACTATTGGGTAAACTCTGATTGACACGTCGTGCGAAGTCGTAGCTTCCGAGTTAACTTGATAGCCAAATATTATTCACTACATCTACCTACTATATTTTGTTCCTAATTTCTATAGAAACTTTATTTGTACTGACTATAATAATAATAATACCTTGACGATTAAGTATGTCACGCATGTCTCAGATACATGGTTTAGATTTCTTTCGTGGCAATAATTTGTAATTGTGCTCTTATAATCGAAACTTTAATAGAGAAGTAGGTAAATTATGACAATAAACAAACTCGATGTTACAGTGCATGAATTTTATTAACATCCCTATTTACCTGTTGCAAAGATAAGATTTTCCAATTAAGTAAGGTGTGTTATTTTAATTTTATGTAATTATGTTCAATAAATAATTATTACTTATTTATTTTTTATAAAGTTCATAATGATGAAGTAAAAAAAAATGAAGTAAAAAGCTAAGTAGATAATTATAATGTTATTCTTCTTCTTCTTCTCCATTACTCTTTCTCCAGTGCCTCTCCATTACTGAAGGTCGCCAGTCAGTTTCTTAAATTTTTCCTTATCCAGAGATAGTCTGAACATTTGTTCCACGGTCTTGATGCCGGTCCATTCTCTGATATACGAAGCCACGACATTTTCGAAGGACATTTTAGAGGAATCTCTAACCCTCCGCTTCCCTGCCACCTTGCCTATCATTATAGTTTGTAATAGATGGTATCTGTCATGACGCAGTACATGACCCAAATAGGCAACCATCCGCCGCTTGACAGTGCGTGCCAGCTCTACACACTTCGCCATACGTTTAAGAACGGAGCATTCGACGATAACACCACATTTCGAACACATCTAGTCTCTTCCGCAGGTCGCAATCGCAATCCATAAAGCACAACTGGCCAGATGTAGCACTGCAGGAGCCTAGTGCGAAGTTTTATAGATATTACAGCTGCAGACTGTTTAAACTTTCCTCATTGTTTCGAAAGATGCCCGGGCAGGTGTACTTACTGCCTTTTCGGCGAAATATGTTTCGCCAAATTTCACTTAGCAACCAACCTTTCGCCGAAGTTTTATTTGGCAAAGTAATCGTTGGCATAACTGTACTTCGAATTTTTCTTATTTCGCAACATTTTTATACTGCAAAATTTTACTTCATCATACTTTTATGTGGCAAATAATTATGTAGCAAATGATTGGCTTAGGCAAATAACAAATGGGCAAATAACATTTAGCCAATTTTTATATTGCAAAGTTTTACTTTAATTAGATTTGTGCGAGCGAGCGAAGCGCACGAATGAGCACGTCGTGTTGAACACGGTCGAAGGTTTTCTGGTAGTCAATAAAGCAAAGGAACACATTCTGCTGTATAAGTATCCCGGCACTTTTGAATAATTACATTAAGGGCAAACTGTGCCTCTCTCGTACCCATACCAGCACGGAAACCAAACTGACATTCCGCCAGCCGATCTTCGCATTTGGCTTTTATGCGATTATGGATTATGGTCAAGAAAGTTTTTTAAGACATGGCTCATCAGGGTCATGGTACGAAATTCCTGGCATTTTTTAGCGTTTTTCTTCTTAGGAAGAGTGAAAAAGGTAGAAACCAACCAGTCGTCAGGTATATCACCGGTATTGTAGATGTAGTTAAAAAGGTCTACAAGGACAGCTACATTTTATGATTCTAGAAGTTTTATTATCTCAACATTGATGTTATCCGGGCCAGGCGCCTTTCCAGTCTTAGCCCTCAGTAAAGCGCTGAGCACTTCTGACTTCAGTATACTTGGTCCCGCCACGTCTTGTCGGTCAACCAGAGCACGTTAGGACTGGTCGCTAAATAATTGTTGTATGTAATGTGCCCATTGATCATTCTTTTTCTGAGGATCTAGAATTATTTTTCCTATTTTTTTTATAATGTAATTAGCGCACCCAGTCTTGGTGCCCAAAATGAAGCGTAAAAAAGGACGCCAAAAAGGATTCTCTAGCCTAGCTCTAGACGTGACATAAAAAAAATGACAACCGTATGCATCTGTACCCATCTCAGACTGTACCCATGCAATGCTTTTTGTATCGGAAGCAAAAATGACAACCTGTGTGCTGCTGCCAGGCTGCCAGGCCAGAGCACGTTTTTCGGTTGTTTTATATATAAGCATCAATGACGTGTCTTTACTAAGATTTTTACTTATATAATATAAAAATATAAATAATATAAATCTCTACTGACTCTACATTTTGAGTTCACTAAAAATATAATATTTGAATTTTCAAGTGGAGCGAGAAATCGTAAAGCAAGATATCAATCGAATGTAGACGAATAAACAAAGTAACGTGTACTTAAATAAACACCTGAAAAAAAGTGGTCAAAAAACACAAATTTAAATCCGTTCTACGGAGAAAGAAGGTCAGCCCAGTCAAGTTACTTTCGCATTTATTTCTTACCTTAAGTTTTTACGTTTATATTTTTTCCGCTTCACAGGAGTGGGTATTTACCTATATTATGTTTATATTTGCATTAATTAGGTTCTAATCTCACCAAACATCTTAATTAACATTTAATGGTAAATTCTTGGTTTTTTGTAACATGCATTGTTATAATGTATAAAATATGCATGTAAAAAAACAAGACCTTGAATGACGCAGTCGCAATCTATGCGGCCATGTATACTTTGCTGAAGTTAGCAACCAATATCTTTATAAAATTTTGATATACTCTTTCATATAATCTTGCTATGATTAAATTAAAAGTTCGTGCAATAGTAAGTATTGCGTCTAAAAATATTTTATTTTCTGTATCTTCTAATTCCAAAGTTAATAGTAAACTCTTATTTACAGGTAGGAGTTATGATATTTCTTGGTTATTTTATGGTTTACGTGGTGCGATATAATATTTGTGTTCATATTGTGGACATGGCAAAATTGAAGTACCGAATTGAAGTTAATGTTCAAAATAAAACTGATCTTAATTTCGAGTATACCGTGGAATTATATAGCAGAGATGGCGCAGTAAGAGCATAATCTTAATCATTTTTAAGGGTAGTATAGCATATTAGGTATCAAATATACCTTGATTATTTTAGTACTTAGATTGATTTAAGATTTAAGTTTAAAAAAACAGTGCGTTAAGGTAGGTACAAAAGTGCGTACCTTACCTACCTATTGATATAGAGTAAAGTAGGTTAGAGAACGAATGTAGAGCTGATAATACCGCCACATACAAATCGGTAGCTGATACCAAAGCTGATACCTACTGGCCAAAAGTAGGTAGGTAAGCAATTGGCAGTGCAACAGGTATTGTGCGTATTGTAGGCATTGTGAATTGTGCGGGCTTGAAAAAAAGTACCCAATAGCATTTATACATATTTTAACATATTTTGCTAAAATTACTTGAATTAACTTAATGACCTCAAATCTTAAATCTTGATCGATTAGGATTTCAGGTTATTTAAGTTCATTTAAGTAACATAGTTTCAGCAATCGAAACAGAATTTAAGTTCGCTTCTACTGATCGACCTATGTTTCAGACTATTTTGGACTCTATGAGTTGGGATGATATGGCTATAGCGCGGCTATTTTCAGCTTATCACATCGGTTACTGCATTTGCTTCCCAATTTTTCATACAATGGGGGACAAGTAGGTTCAAATTTTAGATGTACCTAATGCTATTGTAGGTATTCAAGGTATTAATTGGCTTTAATGTGTTTAGATTGGGTCCAACATGGGTAGTTGGCATAGCCGGATTCACGTCTGGAGTTATGAACTGTCTGACTCCTGCTTCAGTGTATTACAACTATTGGCTTCTGTTTGTCGTTCGGATCATAGAAGGATTTTGTGCGGTTAGTTTACCTGTCGAGAGGCATTATATTAATTGCATGCATTAAATATTACGCTCGTTTTCGAAGAGACACCCGTTAAGTTGCCACAGTTTCTCTTTTGAAATCTGCAAAGAGGTTACTAGCATTATGTCAAAATTGTAAGAAGCAATCTGTTATGATTATGATGTCTGTTAAGTGTTAAATACGGCGTTAACGTTGCAGCCTCCACGGTAAATTTATCGTATATCAGTATCAGGTACACATATTTCCATTGAAATGGGGTCGCCAAAGACACAACATCGTCACGCGCATCTTGTCGACCTTACCCCACTATGTGGCAAGGACTTCGTAATTTAATGCATGCATTTTTTATAAAACATATCGAAACAATAATTCCGCAATTTAATAAAATAAATAAAATGTTTATTTAATTTTGAAGCTAGGGTGCTATGCAGCCGAGTATGGTTCAGTTACTAAGGCATTGGGTGCCGCCAATTGAACGGAATTACTTTATGTGGGCTTATTGCGGTAAGTCGCTAGTTGATTATGGAAAGCTATTAGAATATACTGGTATTATTTCTGTCTGAATCACTTAGCATTTTTAAGCCCCGGTGCGAGCTTCTTTCAGCGCCTTTGAAGAAGTCTACCAGCGCTTTCGGAAAGACGATCGTTGCCAAAAATAATACGCTAAATTTCGAAAACTTAGCTTAGCCTTAGCATTGAACTTAGCTTTGCCTTGAACGCTAATGTAAGTACACGTAACGTTGTATTACTATTAACCACTATTAACGCTTATTATACACGTTTGACGCACTCAGCGAAGCCTCGAAACAAAATTGGCAGTGAATATATTAAATTATAAACATTCTCATTAAACAAGTGGAAAAATTGGTGGTAAAGTGTAGAAATAAATATCAGGCACAGAATACGATACTTACCTAGGCTTTATCACACGAGTTTTGTCCAGAGTGCCTACTAATATTATACTGCTGCTAGAGTGTCCTACTAATATTATAATGTGAAAGTGTGTGAGTGAGTGAGTGAGTGAGTTTGTGAGTGTGTGAGTATGTTTGTTACTTCTTCACACTGAAACGGCTGGACGGATTTGGATGAAATTGAGCAAAAAGTTAGTTTATAACCTGGATTAAAATATAGGATATTTTTTATCTCGATATTCCCACGGATAGGGATAAAATCTCTAAATAACAACCGCTGGGCTTAGAGTCAGAAAATTTGGCATGGGTGTTTTAATTTAACGTCAATGAAAACCACGATGTAATTTTAGGGAATTCCCACGAGAATTTAATAAAATCCCGCAATTTCAATTCAACTGATTTACGCGTGCGAAACCGCGGGTTAACGCTAGTTTATACATATTTTTCTTAACTTCTTGTTACAGGCAATGTACATGTATTTTAGTTTTTTTTTTCAGGAACAACGACAGGGACGTGTTTCACATTCTTTGCTTGCGCAGCAGTTCACTATTATTCTCATTGGCCAGTAGGATTCTACACTTCGGGTTCATGTCAGATTCTATGGGCTATCCTGTGGGTCTTAATAGTAACAGATAGCCCTAGGAAGCACAATTTCATATCGAAAGAAGAATTGGAATATCTGGTAAAGACCGTTGGAGCTGTCTTTGGTATAAAGGTCACAAAATTACTTACTCATTGTCAATAAATCTTAAGTTTACGAATCGATAAATGATAATAGTGAGCATTTTTCTCTTGTTAGGTGACAAATGCTCAAATCCCTTGGCATTTGATATTAAAATCGAAGAGCTTTTGGGCTTTGTGTTGCTTGAATTACGGCTACGCTTGGATGATTATTGCTCTATGCATTCATGGGACACTGTATTACTCCAGAGTCGTGGGATATAGCCTGTATAGTGTAAGTAGCATTACGTTCATGGAATGATATGAATATAATGTAACGATTTTACAGGTCTTAGGTTTGTGCGCCTTTGCTTTAGGTAATCTAATTAGTAGGTATGATTACCTACAATGTGCCTTAGAGCCCGTTCCCACTTGTCGGGCGTCGGATCCGTTTTGTGTTAGTGCCAGTCATTTCTATAGAAAATTGTATCGGATAAATGTAAATAGCTTCATATAAAAATGTTCTGCCACTGGAAAATCCGATTTAAATCCGGGCCCGGATCCGACAAGTGGGAACCAGCTCTTACAGTACGGCGGTCGCGGCAGAACGAACTAACGCATAATCGCCATGTAATTCTTGTAATACTTTAGATAGTTCATTCAGTGTTTAGGCCTATACTTGCGATGATATTTTCGTAAAAACTATAATTTTTGATTTCAAATGAATCGGTTTAATCACAGGAAGGGTTAAAATTTCAGTTACTGGTTTAGAGAAGCTATATTTAAAACTCTGTTATAAGTCTAAAACTATATTATAGGCTGCAGCGCTAACGGGACTACCATTTTTCTTCCGCTTAGTGCTGGGAACCATCGTTATGCATACATTTCACTGGTATAAATACAACGAAAATATTACACGTATAAAACATATAAGGAAATACATCGTCATTGTATGTAAGTGAAAAAAAAGCATCTTTCGTTACACCTTTTTTTATCTTGAATGGGTTGTCTTGTATACCATACTTAATGCAAGTAGGTACACCGGAGTGGTTATTTATCGCTTACCTGAATTTTATATGCCATAATCTAGCCATAATATTGTATCGTTTTCCATAATTTTCATTTCCATAAAGTATTTATTCTGAAATAGTATTACCTTCAGAGTCGATATTAAACTAACCTAACCTACTGCATCCTATAAGATGACATTAAAAAAAATCCTGAAAAAGCACGGTTCTATTCTATATATTTTATAGCAAACGTTGGTATGGCAAGCGAAATTTCAGGCAAATGAAATTCGGGCAAGTAAAGGTATACGAACCGGAGCATATTCAATTGTCAGTCTGTTGAACGCCGGCTACTGCTAGTGAACATAATCGTTTTGGATTCTCACTCCCTTTTAAAATATATTTCTAAAGAACTAAAAACAATTACTTACCTCACCCGCCACCTTGCGATAGCTAAATCTATGCAAAAAATCTGTAATTCTACCTTGTAAAAACACACACAAATCATACACATCACACATGAACAACTGAGCACGGTGAACTGTTGTGTTGCTCTGAAGATGAACTCTGGTTGAGTTCGAAACGCTTCAGTGTTCTGTGGTGGTGGTGATAGTTGGGTTTGTGTGATTTGTGTGTGTTCTTACAGTGTGGACGATGATATAGCCGCTAACAACTCTCTTAAAAATTTGGCAAAGGTATATGTGTTTCTTCATAATACCGATTAGTAAATGATATCTGTATTGTACTGTCAAGCTCACGTTTCTCCGGGCCTACTGGTGATGAGTACTTGGTTGACCACGAGCGTGGTGCCCGGGCCCATACTGCTGACCATCGCCGTGGCACTCACTGCTGCGGGCATGGACCTAACTCTCGATCTGTGCTACGTGAGGTTCCATCTTCCTATGTACAATCCAAAGTCATTCGCGACCCACGTGGGACCTTTTCACAGAAAATGTCATAGTATCTATACCTACTACCTACTGTAAGAATATTCTATGGTGGGTCAAGTCAGGAATGAAATGTTTCCGCTGTGTTAATAATACTTCGTAAATACTTTGTACCTAAATACTCATTTATCGATACTCAATTATTTGAATAGTAGTGCTTAAATATGCACTACTCAAAACTCGTACCTAAAAGGCCGGCAACGCAATTGTGACTCTTATGATATTACAAAGTGTCCATGGGCGACGGTAATCTCTCACCATTAGACAATCCGTTTGCTCGTTCGTTAGCCCCCTATTCCATAAAAAATATGGGACTTCTACTTAAGACGCTGTCAACACCAAAATGCCCTTGAGGATTCGGGATTTTGGCTCCGCCTACTTGCGCCCAGCGCTATTCACAAGTGAGCGGCGACGAAACAGGCCCTAAGTCATCGTTAGATGTGTTAGTTAACTTAACAGTAAAGTAAACATGTACCTAAGTAGTAACTAACAGTTTTCTTTATATTTACAGGAAATATCTCCAACTTTCGTGAACCCCATACACACGGTTATCAAAATTATTGGAAACACTCCGGGAATAATCGTATCGTACTTAGTTGGAGCAGTTATTATGAAGTTTCAGGTAATAATGATTTCAGTTACATTAATGCTCGCAGATGGTTGCTGGGGCCGAAAGGTTCTCGAGTGGAGACCGCGGGCGGATTGGCAAGCGCAGCGTAGGACGTCTACCAACGAGATGGACGGATGACCAGCAGGGCTGGGCTACTACGAAACTCGAAACTCGAAGTTCGTGTCGTACCGTCCCTCTCGCTCTCGTATTAAATAGTATAAGTGTCAGAGGGACCGCACGACACGAACTTCGAGTTTTCGTAGTAGCCCTGCTGGTTAACGTCGCTGGTTCACGGTGGATGCAAGCCGCTTCCAACTGAGGCAACTGGAGGTCTATGAGGGAGGCCTATGTCCAACAGTGGACGTCCTATGGCTGATTTGATGATGTATTGATGATGATGCTCGGACGGAGACGAATTGGAGAGTGTTGAGAAAGCCATTTTGCCTGTCTGAGGTCAGCATGCTGCTGCCAAATGTGGTGTAGGTAACTGTCCAACTTTATTATTATTATTATTTAGACATCTGTAGAGGTGTCCCACTGCTGGGCAAAGGCCTCCCCCATGTCCTCCACTCTACCCGTTCTTGGGCGATCTCTGACCAGCTGCGAAGAAAGGCGTCCAGATCATCCCGCCATCGACGCCTGGGTCTGCCACGCCGCCGAAGTCCGTCTAACTGTTGTTTAATAATAAATTTAAACGTTTGTTCTAGAATTCTGCGTACGTTTGGAAGCACACGTGGTGTTTTCATGCTACAGTGCTGTTCCTAAGTGGATTGGTGTTCCTCTTATGGGGAGATACCAATATACAGCCATGGAATGCCGTTAAACACATGTAACTGGTATTCTGGAGCATGCAAATTGTTAAAATTCGAAGTGATTATTGAGCTTTATACCTTTGTTTTAGTCCACGAAGACATCGAATAAAGCCAGTGGCGTCTCTCATGTCAAATATTATGGAAGTGGACGAGGAAGAAACTTCGTAAGTACCTATCTTGATGTGCGCGTTTTGAAAGTTCTAAGGGGAAACATATTAAGTAGTTATAGGGTTTGTTGTGAAAATGTTCTAGTGTGGGTGTCAAATTTGGGAGGTTAGACTAGACAGGCACATTAGACAATTTATTTACCAGGTACTCGTATAGGTTCCCCTCATTTATGTTACTTTATGTTTTCAGAACCAGACTCTCAATTCAGCAAAAGAAAATTAATTTCTTGAGTGGACCATTTAGATCATCACAAATAAAATAAATAACTTAACATCGCAAGTGCGTTTTAACGTACCTACTACCTACCTATAACTTATTTATTTCATTCAATCAACTAAGTAGTATTTTCGATGCTACGAGTTTACGAATAATGATATGTATTATCTACCCACTGAATGTAATGGAGGATAATTATAGTACTTAATGACAATAGGTGAACGGATATTAATGATTTCTCATCTTTTTAAAGACTGTATAACGCCTAATGTTGAAAATAGCCTATAATAAATGGCTTCGAGAAAAGTATGGTAGTACGGCCGTGCCTTTGTTTTTGTTTTGCTCGACTTGGCGGGGGCACTATCGTGCTCGTTCCCCTATATTTATAACAACTTTTTTGAATTTAACTTACGTACACTTAACCTTTCTTTCACACCTACCTATCCGATTTAGTCGAGAAAATCGAATCGAATGTTTTTTTTTATATGGCATTATGATATATAAATATAATCATTTCAAATAGAAATCATTTATTCGTGACAAAGTAACGTAGCATAAAAAAAGTTATTAAAAATTAAGAAATTGCCGGTCTCGCGAACGGCGCTGTTCTTCCTGTACCTATATTATATTGGTTAAAAATGGAAAATGCCACTGAAATCTGACAGCCTGTCTGACGTCTGACATGACAGCAGCCAAAAGTGACAGATCAGTTTGATTGACTGTCTTGTCTTTCTGTTTCTGGTCTGGTTTCTTTCTGCCTTGCCTCTTGTATTCGCTACAAGGAACTTCAAAGAGAGCCAAATTATATTTTGTTCTTCTTGGCTGCACGCACGACTTTGCATCAACATTATAAATGTTACACAGCATCGTTGAATATTATGCCGATAATGAAGGTTACAGGTGTGGGTACTGTAAGAGTCCTAATACGAATTTTAGTCATGGTGAGTTTGTCATATTTATTTGACACTTTTAAAAGTACGCGTAAATATATCTTAAAACGAAATTGATATCATAGGTATGTGGGCGCATTCCATGACAGTTGCTGACTACCAAGATCTCATCGATAGAGGCTGGCGACGGTCCGGAAAATATTGTTACAAACCAACAATGGATATGACTTGCTGCCCCATGTATACAATAAGGTTTGTACCAAAAAATAACGCGACTGAGACCGTACGCACACACCAGGCTCCAGTTTCTCGAAACTTACAAGTTTAATAATATAAGTGTTTTGTCTCTTAAATTGCACAAGAAAATTAAACAAAATACTTATATTATTACTTGTATGCTCCGAGGAATGGAGCTCAGTTGGTAGAATTATATTGGAAAGATCTGCCAGTATACTTCTACCACATGAATATTAGGCAGTGACTGAAATCTATGTAAGTGTAAAAATTAAGTAACTTTGATAACCAGCTAGCCAAGCTAGTGAATCAACTATGAAGCTAGGCTGAGTTGGTTGCACATATGTTTTAATCATGAATGTTACTCTACGCTTGAATTTATAAATATTATATACATATGGATTTAAGAATGTTGTTGTTGTAGTATACGTAGCTGCTTGCCCTGAGGGCTGGGCTGCTAGGCAAAAATTCATTGTGTTCTAAAATTTGCTTAAGATCACAATAAGTTTCAATGACCAATTGGTCAGTCTCATTTGAGCTTATTGGCTCGATTTATTTATAATCTTTTTCTTACTGTAATTGTTGATTAATTGCCCAGCAGTAGAACACCATATAGGCTATAAAAAAAAATGTTGATAGATGCCGAGCACTAGAGTTCAAAGCTTCAAAGTCTCAAAAAAAAGTATTGAAGAGGTTCAACAAATATTTGGCTGGACAATCTGAATGTGACAAGCAACCCAGAGATAGCAGCAGGAAGATGTCAACTTGCAGCAGTGAGACAGACATGCTAGAGTCCTTTGGAGAGGGTGCAGAGCAGTTTGTGGAGAGTACTCAAGAGCCGCAGGATATTAATATCAACAATATTGTCAAAGCTGATGACGAGTGCTGCAGTGAAATGCAGAAAGGTGACATAATTTAGTCTTCAAATATTTTTTAATGCAAAATGAATAGGCCGATATCAAATCAAAATAATTACATACAATTTAAGGTGTTGTTACAGTTCCAGAGTCCAGTCAAAAGCTAGAAAAAAAACAAGATATATGTCAGCAGAAAGAAGTCAAGAAAGGTATGATGATTCACTATAGACTATTGTATCTTCTCCATTTTATTTATATTATAATGAATACTAGTATTCTTTTCTAAAAATAATTTGAGTATAATACTGTACTGTACTGTACTTTATTGTATTTGTCACTGGCCTGATTCCATAGTATGTGCATTTTATGTATATTTTTCACTATACAACATAATTTGTTTAATCTCTGTGTTGATAAATGAAATAATGAATGGAATTTGGTATGAACAGAGATGATGTGTATCGTTATTTATTATAGTTTAAATATATTAGGGATGGACCGAAATTCGTTTTACATTCGGTTTAACCGAATTTCAGCGGCTTGAGCCAAACTTCGGCCTTCGGCCAAAATTCGGTTTAAATGCCGAACATTCGGCACTAGAAAAAAATAACCTACTTGTACTATTTTGACTGAAATTAAAAGAAAGCATGTCTGTCATAGCAGTAAAATATGCAACAAAAATTCAATAAACCAAGTAGTTACCTATTCTTTTAATAAACATCTTGATTACAATTCGTAAATTGGATTAAAAAAAAGTTTTTGGTTCACAATTTTCACAAACTAACTTCAAACTAAGCATTGAGAAACATTAAGTGTTTTTAATAATTAAAGGGTGTTTTAAACAATCAGATAATCTGTCTATTCGTATTTAAAATTCACTAGAGGCACTTTGTTTATTGAACCGAAGTCCAGCCGAAATTCGGCCGAGTTTTTTATTTTTACCGAATGTTCGGCCGAAGTTCGTATTCTCTATAATCCATACCAATATTATAAATGCGAAAGTGTATTTGTGTGTTTGTATGTATGTTTGTCCGTCTTTCACGTCGAAACTAGTAGTAGTTTATGGGCCAGAGAGTGACATAGGCTACTTTTTATCCCGAAAAAATGCACAGTTCTCGAGGGAACAGCGCGCGATAACCGAATTTACGCGGGCGAAGCCGCGGGCAAAAGCTAGTAATAATATAAAAATAGTAATATCTATAAAAATTATCCAAAGTAGGTATAGTTCAGAAAATATGAATTGGTTATTTGTTATGTACTTAGTGAAGCTTACAGATGGTGAATTTAGATTTCCTGGACTTTACAAACATAGCTTGGATAAACTAATGATCATTTGCGGATTTTATATTAACTTGATAAAACAGAATGTTCAAGAACAATTGAAGCTTTAATAAATCAGGGAACTTATCTCACAAAGGAGGCACATTGACATGATTCTTTTACAATTATAGGTGACGGTCCTGACCCAGCTAAAGCTCCTCATAAAAAAGCAAAACAAATGAGACGCGAAAGGACATTGGAAAAACTTAAGGAAAAGGGTATTGATATTACCACTTTGAATAACACCAACAAAAATAAGGAAAAACAAGTTGAAGATTTCATAAATGAATTGCCCAATGATGTGAAACTTAAACTTGAGGTAACATTTACATTATTTTATTTAAAAAAATATGATAATTGTTACATAAAATTTATCTAAAAGTTTTGAAACAGCAAAAATTTATAAGTTGGTTTTCAAAATAAACATCTTGAAGTAGTGAATAAACTGAAAGGCTACTGGACCAATTTCAAAAATTCTTTTACCATTAGAATGCAAAATTATTCCAAAATGCCATAGGCTATATTAATAAAGTACCAGAAAAAAATAGGGTTCCATACTAAAACATCAATAATGTATCTTAAAGTGTAAAAAAGTTGCCATACAATATCTTTCATCGCATGCGCATTTAATTTAAAACTTAGCTACCGACAGGGGAAGTTGGAAATCCGAGGGAGAGGCCTTTGCCCAGCAGTGAGACATAGAAAATGGCTAATAATATAAATAATCAATATCTACAAAAAACTTCGCGATACCATAATATGTCCAACTATTGTAGTTATGTCATTATAACTACTTTTTTACGTTTTACAAGTTGATAGAAATGCCGGCCAAAATGAGACTATGTTATCCATACCTTTGCATTAATCCTTATCCAAATAAATAATTTCATATTCAAGACTGTTTCAATACCTGTAGATTACTTTTTTAATTATTCAAATCGGACATTCCATTCAAAAGATATTACGAACTTGAAAATATGAATTTAAAAAAGAGCAAGAGATACAATTTACACTACCTACGTCGACGCGCTCCGGATTCACGCGGGTATAGTTTTTGGGAAAAGGAGCTGAAAAATGTGGGCGAAGTGCCTTTGAGATCTTTTAACCTGACTGTCCAAAGGAGGTTTATTTTGAAAATTGTACCCGTGCGGAGCCAGGGTTGGGCGCTAGTAATAAATAAAAGAGGAATAGAAATGTTTCATTTCGTCCAGAGCTGATGTCACCAAATTTTGTCCTTTACTATTAATATTTCTTAGTTTTTTGTTTTTCTTTTACCCAGGTTAAGTTGGTGAGAACCGCTCCTGCATCGCCAGAATGGCAGGCAACCAAAAAAGAAACATTTGAAGTTTATTTCAAATATCAGACGGTCATACACAATGACAAGCCTGAAAAATGTACAAACTCAAAGTTCCTCGACTTTCTAGTGCAAAGCCCTTTGCTGGTAATTTTTTTTTAATTAAATAAGTAAATAACCATGGCATGGAAGTACAAAAAAAAGTTGAACCGACAATGCTATGCAATAGATCAGAAAAGTCCTTCTATTCTCATACCTCCAACTACTCTTTCTTTTCAGGAAGAGCATAGTGAAACTGGCCCCCCATGCGGCTACGGTTCGTTCCACCAGCAGTACTGGCTCGACGGTAAACTGATCGCAGTCGGCGTCATCGACATTCTGCCCAAATGTGTCTCGTCAGTTTACTTCTTCTACGATCCGAAATATACAAACCTGACCCTTGGTACTTACGGAGCATTGAGGTAAAGGAAATATCGAGTAATTGTACAAAGGGTTTAAGTAGCTTAGTACGTACCGTATCATAACTGGTGACACCAATAACACCAGTCTGCTGTTTACACATTCAACATTCAATAAACCGTGTATGAAATGAAATTGGTTAACCGCTTAAGGTGAGGCACCCGAAAATATTCCAACACTAGCTTTGCACATAAAATTCCATCAACAAAAAGTAAAAATATAAAGTGAATAATAAAAAATTAACAAAGCGACTGAATATAATGCTTTATCCTAATTCGCTACATAAATGTAAATGTCCTTATAATTATGGAATAATTTGCAAACTTAAAAATTTTTGGAGCTCAAATCTATACAAACAATTCTCACTAATCGGGTTACCCGATTCTCTATACGCTAGAATAATATGATGAATAATATGTTACGATTTCATTCACATGCATTAGGTTTGACAAGAAATCTAATGCCTCGTCTTAATCTCGCCTTATATTTCTGTTTCAGGGAGATTGCTTTCACAAGGCACTTGCACTCCTTGTGTCCAGAGCTACAATATTACTACATGGGATACTACATACACTCCTGCACCAAAATGAGATACAAAGGAAACTTCTACCCCTCAGACTTATTGTGCCCTGAAACTTACAAGTGGTTCCCGCTAAAAGATTGCATCCCTAAGTTAGAAGTAACCCCGTATTCGCGGCTGGATCCGGATTTAGACAGTGTTGATTACAATTATCCTAAGGAAGCTGAAAAGAACTATATACCTTTATTAGTCAAAGGTGTTATTATATCATATAAAACTTATAAGAGAAAAAATAACAAAGGAATTGAGTTTGAAGAAAAAATGGTTCAATATTCGGAATTAGTCGGTGCGAAATCTGCTAAACGGCTTATACTAGTAAGTTCATAATAGATATAAATTTAGCTCGATGTTTTCTGCCGTTTTTCCCTTCTAGTTTGAATACCCACCTTTGTTATAAGTAGATCACTTTCTAAAGTGTACTTACATACACAACTTGTTTTGCAATGTATTTTATAGTAACGTTAATAGACCCTAACTAATTAAAATTGTGTTGGTTATTTCTCCGATCGTGTATCAAAATTGAAAGTCATTTTAAACAATGATAGCGAATCTGCCATTCAAGAGTGTTAATTACTTCGACTAGTCATGTTTAATACGAATACCTACTTACATTTTTATTATAAATGCCATTCATTTATTTTGGACAAGTGCAGGTCGGATCTGCATTATACTTAGTAGGGGAGGCCGGTATGCTAAATCGGTAGTTTAAAGCGTAATGGGGACCTATTGGATTTTGAAGATCAGGTGCAAAAACCAAAAGTTTAAGTTAAGTTTGTATGCCTTTTTGTGGGGGAGAGCATGATGTGCAAATTTTCAAAAATGGAAAAAAATACAGTCACATGGAAATACTCGAGCGCATCAGACATTCATAGAGTAAGTATATGCCCTTCGTCTGTCTGATAACCGAGAGGTATTAATCTGACGGGTTGGTAGGTGGGGGTGGCCGTAAAGAGGAGTAGAAAAAAAAAGTTATTCGAACGCGTCAGGTATTCAGAGGAAATGTTAAGTGAACCCAAAAAAAAATCTGACTTTGAATTGACTGACGATTTGGACGCGACCGTAAGTGTTGAGGTAAAATTTTATATTTGACAATAAACAATCATGACAGCAAATCAGATAGAGATACAGCCAGTATTGTTATAAGAGCCGAAGAGTTTGCTTGAAGCCTATTCTAACATCCTCCCTTTTTGGCAAACTCTATCTACTCTAGTGTTAGATCATGACCATGATTTTTGAAAATGCAAGAAAACGTGACATTGAAAATACTCAAGCACGTCAGATTTTTATACAGATGGTTCAGCTTGATGTCCTAGTCGTCCTAAATTAAAATCTAACAATTATATGAAAGGAATTCGTTGATATGAAAAATTGAAAAAAAAAAATGGTTTTCTTATTTTTTTATTACTGAATGTGATATAAAACGATATACATATCTAAATAGTAGCGATGAAAAGTATTTTGACTCAAACAAAAGTTTTCGATATTACGTCTCTTCTTCTTCTTTGTCGTGTCGCTCTTGGCAGAGCGGTCGTGGTCACATTGAGGCGTCCGCGTCGGTGGTAGAGGCGGACACAGCTCTCTGTACGATCTCCCACCATACCCTTCTGTTGGCAGACTGTCTGGCACAGTCAGATACGCCGTTTCCTACAGCGGCCTTCACTTGATCAGTCCAGCGCATAGGTGATCTGCCGCGCGACCTGGTTCCCTCCACCTTTCCCTGCACGACTAGCCGCTCTATGGAGTCGCCATCCCGCCTGGAGACATGTCCAAAGTACTGCAGTATGCGCGACTGTACTATGGTCGATAGACCTACGTATTTGTTGCTAAAATAATGAATGGCTTAAGACATCCTCGAATTAGGCAAAAAGTTCAATTTCTTTTAATAATATTTAAACACTAGCCCCCAAATTTTACATGTTACTGGTTCAAAAATATTTTGACAAGTATATTCTTTTAATTTTTTACTAAGAATAAGCATGCATTTCAGAAATATTTCATGAATAAATATCAGTAGACTGCTTGTAACATGCCGAAATACAAAGAATATTCAAACGATATAAAACAGCCTGTTCCGGCTGCGCTCAAAAGGGGCAAGTAGCAAGCTGAAGTTTCACGAACTTTTGGAGTATCCCGACATATTAGCGTTTGAAATAAATTGTTTGAGGCTCGAAAGAATGTCCTTAACAAGCCTAAAAGCGGTCGTCATCGAAAATGACTTCAACAACTGATCGGGTAATCAAAAAACTTTCCACAGAAGATCCGAGAAAATCTGGAGAGGCGATCAAAGACGAATAAAAATAAAAATTTCAACAAATATATTCATGTTTCCACTGTTAAACGATGCCTGAGAGAGCAAGTATTATATGGCCGACTCCCGTCTAAAAAGCCGGTGATTTCGGGAAAGAATAAGACGGCGAGATTAGCGTTCGCAATTCGTCACAAGTCGTGGACAAGTACTGATTGGTCAAAAAATGTATGGAGCGACGAGAGTAAGTTTAATTTAATGCCATCGGATGGCATCAAGTACGTGTTGGCCAGTGTTGTTGTATTTCAAATAAGTCAATAGGTTTTGCCGTTGTACGGTAAAAAAAATGTAGAAAACGAAATATGAGTGGTAATGGAGGATGAACGATGACAGCGCGAGTCCACATACACATCGTCGCCAGTTTTAAATTTATAACTCGTATTGAAAATAGTAATTTATTATCTGGCAGATTACACAAACATCAAAACGTAACCAAGGAAACAAAAGCATAGACTTTTAGATAATATGAAATATAAAAGGATATAAACAAAAACCGGCCAAGAGTGTGTCGGACACGCTCAAAATAGGGTTCCGTAGCCATTACGAAAAAATTAAGTAATATTTTTTAAAGAATTTCGTATTTTATACGGAATTTTCCAAGTTTTGGTATATTTTATTCATAAACTACTAATAATTCTTAAGCAAACTTAGCCGTTATAGTTTTCCTTGAAAGTTTGATACACTTACTATCATCCTCAATTTTTTAAAATTTTTCCACCCACCGGTTTAGATTTTAGAAGGGGGGGGGGGACGCTCGTTTTTAATGAAAATTTGCACTTTAAAGTTGAATATTTTGCAAACAAATCACTGAATCGAAAATCTTCCTAGCAAACCCCTGGTTTTAAAAGACCAATCCAACGATACCCCACACTATAGGGTTGGATGAGAAAAAAAAAACACTTCCACTATACGTCTATGGGAGGTTATTGTTATTGTTAGCCTATTCTGTCCCACTGCTGAGCAAAGGCCTCCCCCCAATACTTTTTTCTATGGGAGGCACCGTAAAAAAATTTTTTTTCATTTTTTTATTGTACTATTTTGTCGGCATAGTTTACATATATATATCCATGCAAAATTACAGCACCGCAAAAACGGTCCGTTGTCCGATGAAAACAACGGACGTCTACAAGCGGCCTAAGAGTTAATTTATGGTGGGGGTTACATTACAGGATGCAAGGAGTATGGTTTTCTGACGCGCTTGAGTAAAACACAAACAGCCTTATTCATAAAAAATCCTTAATTGAGGTTTGATCGGTCTGTTACTTAGCAGACTGATTAAGCTTGTTAGACGGTTGTCAAGAAGTATGATTCATAAACGCTTGCTAGCAGTCTGCTAGTTGTTGAGCTGCTGATAGACGGATTAGACGCGTTATGTTGGCCACCTTGACAAATCAAAGACAAAAAATGGCCTAATCGATAATTTAAAAAAAAATTGACAGCAGTGACAGCAAATTACCAGGAAAAAAAATAAAAAGCGAGATGTTTGTTTTCCCGCCATTTCCGATCCGCATGTTTATGTTGTGCAAAAGCCATAATTATGTTAATCATCCTTATTTTTTTTCATATTTATTGTTGCTAATTTAGAGGATTTTTAAATACAAATTCCTGAAAATAAATTTTCCTGTTTTTTTTTTAAATCTGCGTAGCCCTGCCTTCACTATAAATATCTTCGGTACCTATGGTTTTTTGCTCTAGTCAAAGTCAGCTGTTCAAACTTGTGGCGGCCATTTTGTGACTTAGCAGAGAGATAAAGGAGGGTCTACGGTCCTCTAACTTTAGCAGAGCCTTGATCGACTGATTAGCGCTAACAGACGTTTATGAATCATGTTTTTTGGCATCGGGCCTTCAAGGAGCCTTCAAGGAGGCTCTAACTTTTTATGAATAAGGCTGAAAATCTCTTGGGGCTCCCCTACTAATACGAAGGGTTTCGTGGTACCATATCAAAGTAGTTTTTGTATGGTAACCCCATTAACTTCGTTTTTTTTTCATATAGCGGCCATAAGACGAGTAAATACCTAGTTCAGACTCTGTAAAAAAACTAACAGCCTTATTCATAAAAAATCCTTAATTGAGGTTTGATCGGTCTGTTACTTAGCAGACTGATTAAGCTTGTTAGACGGTTGTCAAGAAGTATGATTCATAAACGCTTGCTAGCAGTCTGCTAGTTGTTGAGCTGCTGATAGACGGATTAGACGCGTTATGTTGGCCACCTTGACAAATCAAAGACAAAAAATGGCCTAATCGATAATTAAAAAAAAAAAATTGACAGCAGTGACAGCAAATAACCAGGAAAAAAAATAAAAAGCGAGATGTTTGTTTTCCCGCCATTTCCGATCCGCATGTTTATGTTGTGCAAAAAGCCATAATTATGTTAATAATCCTTATTTTTTTTTCATAATTATTGTTAATTTATTGTTGCTAATTTAGAGGATTTTTAAATACAAATTCCTGAAAATAAATTTTCCTGTTTTTTTTTAATCTGCGTAGCCCTGCCTTCACTATAAATATCTTCGGTACTTATGGTTTTTTGCTCTAGTCAAAGTCAGCTGTTCAAACTTGTGGCGGCCATTTTGTGACTTAGCAGAGAGATAAAGGAGGGTCTACGGTCCTCTAACTTTAGCAGAGCCTTGATCGACTGATTAGCGCTAACAGACGTTTATGAATCATGTTTTTTAGCATCAGGCCTTCAAGGAGCCTTCAAGGAGGCTCTAACTTTTTATGAATAAGGCTGTAAATGTCTACCTGTTACGGTCAAAGTTTAGGACTTTAGAAGTAAGTTTTCTTTTTCAATTAAAACTATTGTATGACTTAATGTTTACAGTTAAATTTATGTTGATGGAGTGAAAGGCGTTAGTATTCAATAGGTATGCGTATGTTACAATAGTCTATTCACTAAGAGTTGATAAAAAAATATAAAATCAAGGCTCAATTCCATTACAAATCTTATCGATACAAATAATAATTTTAAACAATTATAAACTGTATAAAACAGAAAATACAAGAACATCCTAACGACACACCTTCGCCTCTAGTACCCTTAGTGTAACTTTTCGGTTACAAAATACGTCTCGATCGCGTTCGCGTTTAAATCTCAATTTGTATGGAAACACGAACATCGCAAACGTTCCGCTAGAGGCGCTGTTCGTGTTTGTATACAAATTGAGATTTTAACGCGAACGCGATCGAGACGTATTTTGTAACCGAAAACTTACACTAGGGGCACAGAACGATAACATGGCCGTCGAGTCCGCTCGCTCTTTCGGTCTGGGCGTTGGACGCGTTCTGACTTGAGTCCCTGGTATCACGAACTGAGCGCGCCTGATCATAAGCTACGGCCATCGTACAGTTTGCGATAATTTAGCGACAGTCGCTATTTCGAGACGTTAGCGAGCGAGCGCTAATGAGCGAGATTATAACGACCATTTTCCTTACACGCTATGAGCCTGTAAGGTACTAGTAACACTTGTACTAGTAACAAAAAAATAGAGAAGGTATAACGCTATTTTTTCTATTTTTTTTCTTGTACACGCGCTGACAGCTCAAACTATCCAGTCTCTTCAGTAATAATATGTAAGTACTATGGTATTATATTTGTTGTATTAAAACGGGCATTGGCATACATTTTCAAATAATTATATAGTGATTTTTACCTACTCAATAGTTATTACCAATAACTATTAAGTCAATAGTTGTTACTTATAATTGTAGCTATTTACTGTATGTAATTTAATTTTTCAGCCGAATTTAACTCTGAACAATAAATGCGTTAAAACAATATAACTGGATATTTTAATTGAACACCAACCATGTACCAACTAACTTCAGGATAAATAATTAACAGGTTCCCTACTGTCTCGAAGCAATGTGCGCGTTCTTTGACACGTCCCCATAGTAATGATAAATTATGTACCTACCTACCTAGTATCCCCATAGTAATTTTCATTGGTTATCTAAATGTGGTTCATGAATAAAAATAATATAATATAATACGTAATAAATTCATTAGTTATCGAAAGAACAACTGCATTATTTACATAACTTTGCGGTTTTTTTTTATTGGAAATCAGGTTTTCTAGCGATGTTTCTTCGATAATGTTCCATCAAATCGGTTGAACTTTGAAGTGATAAATTCGGGGTTTTCCAACTTCTTGTGTTCTTTTTCATGTATTTTTTTCTTTAAGTTTATACTTTAAGTAGTTTATAAGTATTTTATTTGTAAATCATTGATTTCGAAAAAAAATGGGTTTCTGACAAGTTTCTTGCAGCGCATTATTCTTGGCAAGATGGTCTTTCTGAATGTGCAAAAGGGCGTTTTCAGAAAAAAGTGTACCCTTTCTTTTTTTTAATTTTGGAAAAAAATATAGTTTATGCTACTTAGAATCAAGAGCACAATCGATTCCGATTGTTTAAAAACCGGCCAAGACCGCGTCGGACACGCTCAAAATAGGGTTCCGTAGCCATTACGAAAAAATTAAGTTGTATTTTTCTAAGGATTTCGTATTTTATACGGAATCATCCTAGTTTAGATATATTTTATACCTTAGGCTGCTATTTAAGAGTAAAACTACTAATAATTCTCAAGCAAAGTTAGCCGTTATAGTTTTCCTTGAAAGTTTGATATACTTACTACCATCCTGAATTTTTTCAAATTTTTCCTCCCACCGGTTTAGATTTTAGAGGGGTGGGTGACGCTCGATTTTAATTAAAATTTGCACTTTAAAGTTGAATATTTCGCAAAAAAAAACAATGAATCGAAAAATCGTCTTAGCAAACCCCTAATTATTTTAAAAGACCTATCCAACGATACCCCACACTATACGGTTGGATGAGAAAAAAAAATCACCCACGCTTTACGTCTATGGGAGGTACCCAAAAAAATTTTTTTTTAGTTTTTAATTGTACCATTTTGTCGGCATAGTTTACATATATATCTATGCAAAATTACAGCTTTCTAGCATTGATAGTCCCTGAGCAAAGCCGCGGACGGACGGACAGACAGACAGACATGGCCAAACTATAAGGGTTCCGTTTTTGCCATTTTGGCTCCGGAACCCTTAAAATTGACCCCAAAAAAAAATCAGTTTTGCAACGTTTTTTTCATGCGCTCAGTATGGGCTATGGGCGTGACAAAGCTGACTCATAAAATTCTATATAAAAAGATGGGGACATTTTTTAAACGATCGGAATCGATTGTGCTCTTGATTCGGAATAGGAAAAAACCATATATTTTTTTCAAAATTAAAAAAAAAGTAAGGGTAGGTAACACTTTTTTTTAAAACGCCCAAAAATGAAGCGTAAAAGAGCCCATTGCGTCCTATATTTACGCAATATACGATTTTAATTTAAATTTGATGAAAATATTTTTGTGACCTAAACATAATATATTTAATGATGTGGCAATTTAAATAAGTCAATTTTGAAGAGGGAAGTCACTTTTACGGTCGTATTAGAAACTTTAGGTAATGCGTGATTTGTCATATGAAAAAAGTTTTGTAGATTATTTATTTTAAAAAAGCATGACTTGTATGTAAAACGAAAACTAATGAATTCCCCACATTTTATCCGAAACTACTGGAAAAATAAAATTATGCTTTCTTTCATTAACTAATTAAAAAAAAACACGGTGTAAAGTAATCTTTACTTATGAATAGATTTATGCACTTATAAGTCCAAATTAAAAAAAAAACGCCATAAGGCATACAAATAGCCACAGTTCCACATGCAGTATGCTTCGTCGATATTATTCTGTCGTAATTGTATAGTTTAAATATAAAAAGTGCACTGAACTCATTTGCCATTGAACAGCCCCGATATTTACGGATTATTCAATGTCAGTTTTACATTCCAATTCCTATAAAGTTAAACCGCGTAATGTGAATACAGAGGCTAAGTTTTATGGCCTTAAGTTGCAATCGAAATAAATCCTCATGGCAGGCTCATAACTTTTTAAGAGGACGCTAAACCGGGATCTTGTCCTTTATTCCATAGCAGCCTCTCACGTCAATACGTGATATAAAAATAAAAGTTTTTAAAATGAAAACAGTTTATTAAATAGTATGTTTTTCATTTTTTTTTCGGTTTATCCCACACTAGGCAAAGCCTGTCACGTGGCAACCAGAATTCGGGGTACAAAATATTTACTTTACTTATTTTAAACTAAACTCGAACTCGACTTTTTTAGGGTTACGTTCCTACAATAAATGCCAAAAACAAAGAAAAAACTTAGTATAGTGACAAAAACAATCGAAAATGAGACCAGTAGGTTCATTTCCAGAGATGATCTTGAGGTTCTCAAGTCATGCGCAAACAGTTAATAAGATAAATACTAATATACTTGAGCTTGCAAAGATATAATAAGTATCTAAGCTCCGTTTGGGTTCAATTCCCGAGAAAACACGCCCTGCTAATGACTGGATTGTACCTGGTAGTGCCTGGCTATATTTGAACATGTGTGTGTTTATTGAACTGGTTAACTTTAGTTCAGTCGCTAAGTCATTCCGCGATAGGTTGGGTACTTATAGCACTTGGAGGCTAGTTTGCTTCTTTGTAAAAGTACTTGAGTACCTATCTTAGTTGCTACCGCGAAGTTATTTTTATCGGGGATAAAAGTAATTTTACTCTCCGGTTGAGGTTTATTTATAAAGCTGGGCAAGCAATAAGTTTTTGTACAATATTGGCAGGTATAAGGAATTACTTATAATTGCATTGTTAGTTAAGGAGACTTCTCAAATAAAAACGGCTCTATCTAATGATCAAAGTATAAACAAATTTAGAACTGTTTTGTTTTAAATTATTCATTAGTAGTCAGGTTATTTACACTGAAACAATCCACAGTATATGTACAAATGACGTCCATGTTGGTTGACATAACGGTGTGTGTGCGATTAATTTTCCCGCAGCATGTAAAATTATTGCTAAAATAGGTTTGATGTCGTATAGTATACTATTGAAAATTATGGATTCAATGAATAATGTTTGTTTATATAACTTGGGAAATCGTAAGTTATTAAGGTGTTGGGTGTTTGAAGTAGCACGCGACGGCCCGCGACGCGAGGCCTCCGCGCCGCAGTCCCAGCGAGACCGGCGCGCGCGCACCCCGCTGCCACGAGCGCGCATTCAAACAACCTTCGCAAAGTGCGGTTCATTTGTTGACTTCGTTGTAAAGTGACAAACAACTGCAGAATGAAGCTCCACATAAAACTATTTGGTAAGTTAACTTCACTCATAACTTATTAAATTTAATTTTCCATTAGGCTTTTAACTGGGTCTAGGATTTGTCGGAGAATTACTTAGGTAATTACGCGATTGATCATTTTCTCATGTAATTAACGATAGCTCCTTAATGACTGAGTTTTTAACTAGAACCTCAGTGTAAGTTCGTCCTGTTTAAATGAGTAATATCTACGGTCATTTCATTAGACTTGAATAGTTGTTGCTGAAAATATCGTTTCGTAGCTAGATAATAGTAAAATGTTTATGAGAATCATAAAAACTGCACATATTATTAAATTAGCCGTAAAAGTATAAAGTCACGCGCGTCAATTTCTAAAGTACCTAAGGTACGTAAACAAAACATGTATGTAGATTTCACTGCAATTCCCGAGTGACATTGACTCAATGGGTTTAACGTGTTCCCAGTTATCGAGAATTTAATTAGAAAATTGTCCATCGAGATGCATTTCCGAGTGGGTAATTCTGTTGATGCCGGCACACACGACATTGTGCTAATGACTTGTCGAATGTGCAGCGGAAAGGACGTTTAATATTTATAACAATATAAGGATACCATAACTTACACTTAACTTACATTATTTGCACTCTCATTAGCACTTATGTAGGTACTAAATAAAAAAATACTTCCATGAACGCCGTTGGAAAATGTTTTCCATTGGATATTTTTTTGCTGAAAAGGTGTCTGAAGGACGACCTATTTTTCCCAAGCTTTGTTTAAATGCGTACCTTTTCGTTGTTAAGTAGCCAATGAATCGCAGTGCCTCTTCACCGAGCCGGTCTTTTGCGTTGCCTCCGCCCTTGGGTGAACTGTAAAATCGCAAAATGCATAGTTCCGTCACGATTATACTGCCAATTCTATAGAGCCGAGCCTCTGGTTGACGTAATACAGCGTGAATGTATACATAGGTGTGGAACCACGAAAATACAAGCGTCAAAACAATAATAGAAATCTAGAGACGAGTCAGAAACTGGCACTATCCGTGTTAAAGAGGAACTTACTTAAAAGTAATTGTTGTTGAAACTATTCAAGTAGTACTACTTAATATAACCTAAAACCTTCACAAGCGAAAGCTTAGGCTTCGAATAGTATTCGAGTATATTGTGATCTACTTGCTTTGACATTTCTAAGTTCTAGTCTGCAATAAATATACTGTTAAGTACTTTTGTACCTATAAGTATCGCTGTTGCGTTCCTATGACCTTCTTATTGGACCATGGACACATTCAAAGTGAATCACTATCGCAATGTCGAAACGTTGGTTTCATTGGTAATATTTATAAGACAAGACTTCTAATGTCATGTAGAGCCCGAGTAGAGTCTCTAGGTACTTACAGTGGGTAGTTCCACGGTTACCCAAGGGTAGCCATATTGTTTATTATTATTACGGCCACATTTCATGATTGTATTCTACTTGTAGAATTAACCACTGTACCTATTACGTGTATCAACAGTTACCTTGGAGAGGTTACTGCGTTTGAGATCATAAAGAAATAAAATGTTCATTTTTGCTAATAGGATGAGACCGGAGTCGTCGCTTGAAAAAGCGGTAGCAAAAACTCGCATCGTACCTCGTTTTTGTGAAGCCTGAGGCATTATAGGTACTATGTAATATTGCTCAGAGCAATTTAGTTAAATGGCATATACTTAGCAGCAGAGGAATCCATTTTCATTCTAAAAGTCTAAAAAGTTCAACATTTAATCAATTAAACAAAACAAAACAAGTGGGGCATGGTCCGACTAGTTTCGGGCTTTTCAGAAGACGTTCTTCATTATATCTCACGAAAGCTTTCATAAAATTACAAGCGAAAATATGTTTAGGTATACAAAAATTTACCAACTGTCTTAAAAAATCATGTTACCGCCGATATGCACTACCTATCATGACGGGTACTGCCCTACTAATAGGAAACCTGAATGCCTGTTTGATATCAAATGGCATACCTATTGGTACAGAAAACACCAAGCTAGCATACATAATGTCCAAGTGTCAATATTTTGTAAAGCTATACCTATTATCCAGACACAAGAAACGATACTTTGATGTTCGGTTGTTCTGTCATGATATAATGCGCGCGTTTAAGTAACAGTACAGTCAGAGCCTTAACACGTCTTTATTGTGAAGGGCTTTAGAGCGTGGTTCGCTGCTGAGCATATTGGCCGCTTCTTTTTGTTTTGATGCTAATATTGTACATGCACCTAAAATGCAGCGTACAGTCGACTACAAAGAAATCGATACGTCCACAATTAGATACAAAAATTACAAATTATAATTTTGTATACGTCTTTATCTATTTAACCATTGACATCGTAGGTATTTTTTTTATAATTTTAGCAGTATCCATTTTCTTGTTAGTCTACTGTAGGTACTTGTAAACGAACGCGTAATCTATACATTTAACATAAGTTATTCTTGTTAAAAACCGACTCCAAAAAAATAAAAAATAACAAAAAATAAACCGACTACAAAACCCTTGAAAATATTTTTCTGGGTACCTACTAGCTCAAGGTCGGTGCCTCAGCACGAGCCATCAGGAGAGGAGTGGAGCAATAGTTTATACCTCACCTATATACCTGTATCCCTGCTGTTGGGTCGTGCTGAGTCACCGACTTTGTCTTTCTTTATTTCTCACTTTTTAGTAATTCGTAGCCAAAGTACATCTCACAACGATTCCATTAAGCCCAAACACGGCTTAGTTACATATTATAACAGAGTTCCGTTGCCTACCTTCCGGCTTCAGCATCAGATCAGTTCGAAAGAATCATTAACTTAAAGCTTCTTCTTAGTCGCTTATCCAGGTATATTAATCATGATCGTTTATAGTTAAACGCGCGAGCATATTTACTTAGCTTTGACGAGTTCCATTGGTCATCTACGGTCTTCTTCATCAGGTCCATAGTTTTACCAAATGATGCTCTCTGAATGTAAATGCTTTTCTTAATGCTAAAAATGCCAAAATCGCCATAGGTGTGCCTATAAAATTTGAGGTTTGCCGTCGATTTCCCTAGGATTCCATCATCAGATCTTAGAATGGAATAGAATAGAATATAAATAGAATAGAATAGAATAGAAGACAATTGACTGAGTACCTAATCGGTGAACATAGGTACATAAATAAAATACAAACATTGGAACATAGAACCTCCTCCTTTTTTGAAGTCGGTTAAAAATCTAAATTAAAAAAATCTCTTTAGCTAGTTTAGCGATTAGAGGAATGTTTTTTTGGACTCGTAGTCGTTTCTATGGTAGGTACAGTCAAGTGCAAAAATAAGTATCTATTCGAACCACTCAAAAATATTTTACTACGGCCTTATTGCGTCGGAATAAGAGTCTGTAGTACTTATTTTGAAACTTTGAATAAGTTCATATTTTTACACTTGACTGTATCTAGAGAAGGTGCCGTGCGTGAGAATTATGAATGAAATTTAGTCTTAGCTTATCTTTTAAGTACTAACTTTTTAGGGTAATGGTATAAATTTTTATTTGACCTGAAAAAGCTTTCCTGAAATATATCGAAAAACTAAAAACTCGTTTTTTTACTTGGGTACTCTATCGTATGTGCGAAGTGTGTACGTAAATAGAACTACTGCTCTGCTTGCATTAGTAGCTAACCAGCTAACCTAACCTATCGACTATTCAGTTCAATTGTTGTTGGGTTAGCAGGTAGGGTGACGAATTACGAATGAAACCGCGGCATAACCCGCTGTAATGGGCTTCTCTACTCGCGTCAAATGAATGACGCACGCTACCCAGTTATCTTTTTACTGTCATAATCTTACGATACAGTGAATCGAGGGTTACGAGATCAAAACAGCATATGGCCGAAGATTATAAGTTAGCTTAGATAAAGGATTTCATGACGCTTCATCCACATTGATAGTCTATTTTTATATACAAGTAGTTATTCATACTCGTCATAGTTGTTTTATAGGAAATACGCTTGATATGAATCCGGAATAACCGAAATATGACTGCCATAATTTTAGAAGTCATAACGTAATGTTTGTCATAATTATTGTTAGTCATGAAAAAAAAACCGCTGAAACCGTACATTTTTCATATTTTTTTAAATGGTCACCTGTAGAACTATATAGGTTAGATTAGGTTTGTTTTATAATAATTCTGAAAAATAAAAGGTTTCAGAGAAAAAAAGAGTTAAGTATGTCAAACATTACATTATGACTAAAAATTTTCTACCAGTCGATATAGACCTCATCCTGCGCCTGAGTGAGTTCATCTGAGTAGGAACTCATGAAAAAATGTTCTTTATTACGTTGACAAAGGTTTCAGGCGATTTGGTGAATGTTCAGTGTACACTATGTTCTCAGTGTAAAGTTTCAAAAACAAATAATTAAAGATATCTCGCATTTCCACACCAAATTTTATAGATTTTTTTGTACACAAGTCACAGGTTTGCGAAATATAAATCCATTCCACCGTTAACCTCTCGCATGTCGGAAATAAAAAAAAAAACATTCAAGTCTCATTTGTTTCAAAGAATACAAATTCTACAGATCATAATAAAAAACAGAAAAAGACTAGCCGTCACCCGCGATTCCGTCCGCACAGAATTCGTTTATCGCTATCCCGCGGAAACTATGCAATTTTCCGGGATAAAAACTATCCTATGTCCTTCTTTGGGACTCAAGCTATCTGTATACCGAATTTCATCTAAATCGGTTCAGTGGTTTAGACGTGAGGAAGAAACAAACAAACAAACCGACTTACATTTCGCATTCATAATATTATTGCGATAGCGTCAAACTTGGCATAGTATCTGTGTTTGGATATATACGAGAGGTTAAATGCATCTTAAATTTGAAAAGCTCTAATTCGTTGAAATCTGTAACAAAAAAAAATGAAGCTTAAAGAATCTTAAGATGCTTAAGTAGGCTGTCGGTACCGTTAAGTATTTAATTAGTGGTAAGAAAGTTCAAGTGCCCGATATACTGTGTCACATAGGTATTGAGGCATAAGTGTCATAGTGGGCCAGAAAACAGAAACGCAATGCTTACTCTCCACGGACATTTATCTAATGCAGGCTTGAAGTGTAAAAGTTAAATATTAGATATTTAACGTTTGGTTACGGGTGGATGAAAGTTACTACACGTGCATGATTTTATGTTTAGTAGATTTTATTTTTAACGGAGGCGTATAAAATCATTGGTTCATACGCCAAATGGCGTTTGGCTATTGACTTTGGTTTTTGAAATTTTGTTTCTAACTGTTAGATCTGTCTGTCTGTCATCTTATTAGAACTGACTAAATTGTGGATGCGCCGTGTTCCCTTTTTTGTAGGCAAACTACATGATTAATTTAATATCTCTTTTATTAGAATCTCTGTTCGAATCATGCTACAGATTAAACAAATATACATCAATATACGTCCCACTGCTGGGCACCTAGTGTAGGTACAGTCACCAGCACCAATATCTGATACAACAAGCGTGCATAAATATCTGATAAGATTCTATTTCTAGGGCCGGAAGAACGTGTCAGATATTCTTGCACGCTCCGCTGTGGCAGATATTAATGCTGGTGACTATACACAGTACCTATCTAGCTTCCATGCGAGCTCAGTGCGGGTCGCGAACTTCACACGCACTATTTATACATCAATGAACTGATTCACAAATGCTTACAAATTTTCTTGCAATCTTTTCCTTCAATGTTCATGGTAATTTCACACACATAGATAAATTCAGACTAACTTTGGTGCGAGCTCAGTCAGCAGTTTTTTTTTAAAAGATAAATCATGACGAGTTTACTTAATCCAAGTAATTAATCACAGTAGCGTTCTGGCGCCACTCACACATTGGCGACCAATCTGGGCCTCTTTTCGAAATCGCTAAGCTATATGATATATTTAAAAGCTACGCGCTACATCGGTTTAGGATATTTTACTCTTATTCACGTATTATGCATGTTAGGACCATTGTAATGGTTTTCTCTCACCTCTGCACCTCTTCTGTGTCTCTTTTGAGTTGTCGAATAGAAACGCAGGTGAGCAGGAAGATGAGCTGGAGCCAGCGCGGGCGCCGCTATGGCGCGCAGTTGCTGCATTCCTGCACTTTCACCGGTGGCTGATTCAGAATAACTTTGTAATTTACTCAAACACCCAGTGCATTGCGTGCTGCAAAACGATACCACCTTCACCAACTGCTTCTGCTACAGGCAATCTACTTGCTTATTAACTAAGCGTCACGCCAGTTTTCCAGAGACTCTACCGTTACGCAAATATTCGTCGCCACTCATTCAATTAGACACCATGATGCGAATGACTGATTCGGTCATTTGTTTATAGACGGGTCCGTTAAGCACCGCTGCATTTGAATATGCAAAACATTGCAATCTTCATTTATTTTGACGTTGATGGATTTAGCTAGACTGATCAGTGATCATGGTTGCTTTGAAAATATTTGTTTAATGCTTCGATTAATGAGCAGCGGCCTATAGTTAAGTAATAATTACTTGTAGGACTTTCGCGAAGTGTTTCACGCCTGGTTAAATTAGGTTTCAATGATTTATTGTGGATAATAGTGAGGAATTTTGTCATTCGGAAATCTAGCTTGAAACCTTGAAACAGTATGGCATTTAACTAATTAATAATTATGTCATCTTGATCTCATAGCCGTAATAATTAGGTATTCTACATTTTGTTTATTATTTGGCACTTGCTTTAAATCTTAAATGGAAGAGAACTGATAATAGGTATATAAATATTAGTTAGTTGATCGCAGTAAACCTTATTTAGAAATTTGTAGAAATTGGATGCTTATTTTGTAAGTTACACGGTTACAGGCTGAGTACAAACTAAAATTTCTTACGGAGACAGAATTGGCTAAGTAAATTTTTTGAAGAGATGCAGATTTTTCTTTCGGTGGTCTTCGTCTTAAAGAGTGAGGAACAGTAGCTCTTTAATTTTCTTTCCCTATCGTATAACGTTTTTTTTTCGATTGAGATAAGTATTACGATAATTCTCGCTGTTTAGGAGGGGTTTTCGTTCGTTATGGTGAGTATTATCAAATAAGAAACTGGACCTATCTCTTCAAAAACATGATGATGTCTATGTACTTTATCAGAAGGAATCTATTATAAGTACAGTCACCAGTACCAATATCTGACACAACAAGCGTGCATAAATATCTGATAGGACTCTATTCCTAGGGCCGGAAGGACGTGTCAGATATTTTTGCACGGTCCGCTGTGGCAGATATTAATGCTGGTGACTGTAGGTACATACTGGAAAGTTTTGACTTTTGATGGGAAAAAGCCCGCGAAGTAGTTCTATGAATTAGCTAGAATAAATGTTTTAATAAATGATAATTGCGTGAATCGTATTAAATAACGAACAGTATATCGAGGCTGCTGGTGATATTGAGTTAAATATATTTTACTACTTCGTCTCTCGAATCGATAGAAGATAAAACTTGCAAAGTGAGTTCAATTGTTTAAATAAATAAGGAGTTATAAAAACAAAACTTAAAATAAATAAATAAATATCACGGGACACTGAATACCAATTGACCTAGTCACAAAGTAAGCAAAGCTTGTGTTATGGGTACTAAGCAACGGATAAACGTACCTAAATAGATAGATAGATACATACTTAAGTATTTCTGTACTTCTTTTGTTTTTATTTGAGTAAATAAATAATAATAAAAAAATACATATTAAACACCCAAGACGCGAGAACCAACATTCGTATTTTTCATAGGTACACTACACATATCTGCACCGACCGGGGTCGGACCCGGGACCTCAAGCTTCGTAGTCAGGTTCTCTAGCCAATGGGCTATCCGGTCGTTCAATAATAAAAATAAATAACAAATTAATTACAATTAACTAAGATATATTTTCGTGTCAAATGAACCTGTAATTATTGTTTTTTGTCATATAGGTACTTTTTATTTTGTTGTATTTGTCATTCAATTTATTTTCCTCATCCGTGCATACCTGTGTTTGGTTTGCTTAGTCCTTTACAACCTTATTCATAAAAAGTTAGAGCTTCCTTGAAGGCTCCTTGAAGGCCCGATGCTAAAAAACGTGATTCATAAACGTCTGTTAGCGCTAATCAGTCGATCAAGGCTCTGCTAAAGTTAGAGGACCGTAGACCCTCCTTTATCTCCCTGCTAAGTCACAAAATGGCCGCCACAAGTTTGAACAGCTGACTTTGACAAGAGCAAAAAACCATACCGAAGATATTTTTAGTGAAGTTACGCAAAGATTAAAAAAAAACCAGGAAAAATTATTTTCAGGAATTTGTATTTAAAAATTCTCTAAAATTACTGCTACTTTACTAGCAATAAATATGAAAAAAATAAAATTAGGATGATTAACATAATTACGGCTTTTTGCACTTAAACATAAACATGCGGATCGGAAATAGCGGAAAACAAACATCTGGCTTTTTTTTTCTTCTAATTTGCTGTCACTGCTGTAAAAAAAAAATTAATTATCGATGAGGCCATTTTTTGTCTTTGATTTGTCAAGATGGCCAGCATAACGCGTCTAATCCGTCTATCAGCAGCTCAACAACTAGCAGACTGCTAGCAAGCGTTTATGAATCATACTTCTTGACAACCGTCTAACAAGCTTTATCAGTCTGCTAAGTAACAGACCGGTCAAACCTCAATTAAGGATTTTTTATGAATAAGGCTGTTACAGCCTTTCAAGAAGTATGATTCATAAACGCTTGCTAGCAGCCTGCTAGTTGTTGAGCTGCTGATAGACGGATTAGACGCGTTATGTTAGCCACCTTGACCAATCAAAGACAAAACAGAGCCATTTGACAGCAAATTGGCAGGAAAAAAAAATAAAAAGCGAGATGTTTGTTTTCCCGCCATTTCCGATCCGCATGTTTATGTTGTGCAAAAAGCCATAATTATGTTAATCATCCTAATTTTTTTTTTCATATTTATTGTTAATTTATTGTTGCTAATTTAGAGGATTTTTAAATACAAATTCCTGAAAATAAATTTTCCTGTTTTTTTTTTAATCTTTCTGTAGCCCTGCCTTCACTATAAATATCTTCGGTATGGTTTTTTTGCTCTTGTCAAAGTCAGCTGTTCAAACTTGTGGCGGCCATTTTGTGACTTAGCAGGGAGATAAAGGAGGGTCTACGGTCCTCTAACTTTAGCAGAGCCTTGATCGACTGATTAGCGCTAACAGACGTTTATGAATCATGTTTTTTAGCATCGGGCCTTCAAGGAGCCTTCAAGGAGGCTCTAACTTTTTATGAATAAGGCTGTTAGTGTTTAACTGCTATGCTGTGTAAGTTTCTTTGAAATAAATAAAATAAATAAATAAAGGGCAAACAAATTAGCCAGATTTTGTATGACAATATTTACACTCCGTCCCACGTTTATTAATTGTCAATTCTGGTGACATCAGGAATACTGACCGGACCAACTAATGGCCTTCTGATGTCATCAAAATTGTCTCTAAACTTGTTTTTGCTCGCTCAAAGCGCATGAGATGATACGAGGCGGTACGAGTTTTAAGAGATCATGTTAAGCACAACGACATGTCATGTCATGACATTTAGATTATCTCAAGTACCTACTTACTATGTGCCTGCCTGGTGACTTCGCGTCTCGAACACAATCACATTATATTCGAAGATATCAATTAAGTACTTAGTTGTAACCATACAATGACAATGCCACAACAATGGACGAGAAACCTTTGTTGAAGTCGGGCTCAGAACTACAACTGGGAATTAATTGGTTAATGTCGGTTATAGGCATATTCAAATTAGTGGTTGTGTCAAATGTTTTGTAAAATTGTTGTGTATCTGTTGGCTAAGAGGACCAACCTACTACCTGAGTTAAAATAAGTACTTAATTTTGCCATTTCTTTATTTATTTAACGTGCCGCCGTAGCGCACATACTTATTAACGTTAATCTTGGAATAAATATCCTTTTCGCTCACACCAAATAATTAGAAACACTCCCATCACAACCGTCTGGTGTAAACACATATGTGTAGCGTTGCTAAGCTCACCGGTGCAGATAGGCATCAACTGCAAAAGCACGGAATTGCAATTATGTTATACTTACATATGGACCTTATCTTTTTAGGCAAAGAAAGTCGATATTCACTTAATGCGTAGTATTTTGTGTCATTATTTGGTTACTGGACAGGGTGTGTTTATTTGAATACAACGGAATCAAAATAAGGTCAAGAAGCAGCAAAAGTAAACAAAAGCGTGGGTGTGGTCTGTCACTTAAGGTCAACAAACACTTAACGTTGACTATGGCGGGTCATTAAGAACACTTAGTCATCTTTGTCAGGTATAAAATAAGCTTATAATTGGGTTTGTAAAATATAGCGGGAAATTAATACATTAACTCATTGACCACCCATTAAACACACCCATCCCATTAAATTTAAATTAAGGGAGGGTTGAGATTAGCTCTGGCCCAAGCACAAGAACCTTAGCAACAGTCAATAAGAAATACATAAATATATATTTTTAAATGTTCAAATCAGAGAATATGCCAAAGTTCTTATGATAGGCTGTAAATTGTTTTTTGTGACTCTACCTTTGTTTCTCAACTACAGTGTTGAGTGCTAGACTTACTTTAGTTCAAATAGCTACTGATACAATAATAATAATTTTGAGTGTATTTTGTAATTTTGGCATTTGATTTCAAAGTGGTCACTAATTTCACTTTGTACGTTTCCTTTGACAATTAGTTCATGAGTAAATCGATCTAGTTCAAACGATCTTGCCGGTAACAAGCTTTCGCTTCACCTCGATATGTTTTTAATCATGGCTTATGTTATTGCCACCTGTCTGTTGGTGTGCTGCCTGGTTGTTGGGTTCATATTCTTAATTCTAATGCGAACGAGTGCAATGCTCTGCGATCGCTGTTCATTTGTTATTGACATTCAAATTGAAAGTTATCATCTACGTGCGTGTACGGAGTGGCACAGTATAGACCAGTAACAAATCGACGAATAACTCGACTGCGTCCGAATTTGCACTCGTACAAGTCAAACAACTCCACCTGAGGCCGTATTGTCTAACGTTTCTGACGCTGGCGATCGCAATCAAAAGACAGGTTTCCCATACAAAAACTGTAATTTGATTGCGTTCTCGAGCATCAGAAACGTTAGACAATACAGCCTCTGTGTTGTCTAATGTACGCACGATGACAATGTCAATCAACTTTTGTCAAACTCACTGTATGAGAAAGAAATAGCGAATGCGATTGTCCTTGCGAATGTATATGATTCTCAAAGTTGTCCGGACCACGCTGTATAAAGAAGTCACTTAGTTCGAGATTCAGATTACCTGCCGCTACTGCTACCTACTAGATATTAAGTGATTAGGTACACGGGACAAGGCATTCCCGTGGACATCACATGGTTTATACTGATTTTTGTACTTATTTGTGACGTACTAAAATACCGCGTTAGACAATATTTTTATGCATATTACATTTGCCTTTTTTATTATTTATTATTGCAAACATGGCTAGAATTATAGATACATAGGTATACATGTGACGCCCTGTTAAGACACAGCGACAGCAGAGGGCCAAATTTATTTTGTTACCAATTCAGTCTTAGTGTTGTTAAAGTATAGTGACCAACGACGTCAAGACACCTGATTCCGTATAATGCTTATGACCAAACGGATCAAACTATGATTGTCTGCCGAGCGTAGTGATATCTTCACAAGCTAGGTTTGTTCAGAGATTCTCTTGCTTTCCCGCGCTCTCCCACTCGTAATGTGAGTCCAAGCGAGAATTTAAGAACTGAATGCGGACAATCAGGATGCTTATGAAAAAGTGTGGTGTGTGTGGTATTGGTTACTGGGTTTATACTATGTAAGTGGTTGCAAAGTGGTAGCACTTTCGGGTTCCACGAGGCCGTCCACTTCAATTCGACCGCCAGCTATTTGCTAAAACCGAATACCTTCGCGTTTATTTTCCGTATTCGCAGAGCCCCTGTGCTAATAACGAACTGACCTCAGCAACTAATATTAATTATTATTATGACCAAAACTGGACGAGCTCAATGTGAAATGCGAAGACGTGTTTACTATGATGAGATGAATTACATAATGCTTTAAATGACATTGGAAGTCGATGAGGAAAACCCTCAAATTTATTGTTGCGGTGCAGATTCGAGTTACATTGTACTTAACTACGTGGGAGACAACAAGACCAGGTAAAAGTTTTTAAAGATGCAAATGATCAGTGTTAATGAAACCTTGCCCTCAATCGCATTGAAGTCATAACTTTATTTATTACGTAGAGCTTAAATACAAGAGTTTATTGACATCTTAATCAGCTGCTGTATCAAGTTTTAATTGTAAAACTGAAGAGTTATTTTAAAATATACTTACCTATGGCATGTAATACCGCTGTTGCTATTTAATAAACAGGGATCGGAATAAATGGGCGCCATTACTCTCAATAATATGGACGTGACTCTAAAGATTAATTAATTGATTTCTTACCTGTAATTTAATTTGTATACTTCGCAAGGCAGTAATAAATAAATTAAACAGAGACTTTATTGTATAGATTTATTAAAGTAAATAAAAGGTAATTTTGTTTGGTAAAAATTTTCCTTGGTACGTTTATTCCTTTTCACATCCAAAATTTACGAGCTGAAAAACTCCGTTCTCAATCCACTGAAGTTAATGGAGCAAACTTAAGTAAGTAGTTTAATGGAAATATTGTCAATTTATAATTATTGTCGAGCCAATAGTATTCCGAGTCAATAGACATTAGCCCTTTAAGCATTGGATGACAGTTTCAATATCTGGATTTCTTTTAAGGATTGTAAGTATTCAGACAGATCAGGTGCAATTTCGAATTTCACGAAAAGTTTTACGTTTTGTTTTTTATGAGTACCTGAGATTGTCACAAAATCTCAAAATCTTAAGGACATAGGTACTGATTGTTAACACTTTAACTATCTTATCTTTGTCTCGTGGCATCGATATGTTTATTCTGATAGGTAGTTGTTTTTGACACACGCGACGATTCTAATCTTTAATCTTAATCGTGATGCACTCCTCAAGTAGCGCCGATTTTGAGAGGCTTGTTAACGTGTTCTTTAGGGATCCGTTCCCAGAAGGTGCCAACGGGACCTTATTACTGGGACTCCGCTGTCAGTCTGTCTGTCCGTCCATCTGTCACAGCACAGGGCTCTATCTCTTGAGCCTTAATACTCACTTGAAATTTTGATAGATTATGTATTAAGTCCCTACTGTGGCCGCTATAACAACGAATAGTACCAACTAAAAATAAAATAAACCCGAATAAATATACAATCTAGGGTTCTTCAAGGCTAGCGTGAATAGGCTATTACTGAACCGGTGAGATACACTTGGCCTCATCTGCATAGGGGTCAATCACGGTCAGTTTCAAGTAAAAAAAAGTTGAAAATTATAGAGGGTGGTCATACAAAAAACGTGTTTATTTTCAGCATTTTTTGGTTGCTAAGCGTTGCTAGGTGGCCAAGGTGACAGCCGGTAGCTGCTAAGGGCAACACGAATGACCCTATGTTGTTTGAATGTTTACCTACCTATTTAGTTTGCTATTTTATTGGTGTTTAATAAAACCTTCTAACGAAGGTTTAGCACATTACTAAAATGGCTAACACATGTATCTGATCTGATGATGAAATTAGACGGTAGCCATAAGAACTCTGTACCTAATAAAACGACACGACGACCGCAGCGAGTTTGGAATCGTTTGATTCGTCTTGACTAGTACTTCGGTAACCAGGAGCAAAAAGTACAGTCAAGAAAAAAAGCTTGCATTAGATCTTTTAACTAAAACTTAACTGAACTGTTTTTAAGTACCCTTGTAGTTCGGAACTCTTCATGTACGAGTCCACGTTCGATAGTGTCAACGCCGGCTTATCATTATCACGAGACTTCTGCTTTGGCTTGTCATACACGTTATTATGCAAAAAATGGCTTTTATAAATAAACACATTTTGAATGCTTTTCAAATTTTGATTAGAAACAACACGGAACTTTAAAGAATGTACTCGTAAAACATACAAATGCAAGTATTTTGTAGCCCGCGCCTTTGCCCTCATCGTGCCCTCATCAGAGAAAAGTAGCAAAATAAAGGCTAATGATATATAATTTGTCTGCAGATGTTGTCCCGGCGCGGTTCAACATCGCCGTGATGATGTTCTTCGCGTGTTGGGTGAGCTACATGCTTCGCGTCAACATGAGCGTCAACATCATCGCCATGGTGGCCGATGATGCCAACTCTTCCTCGTAAGTATCATGTTATTAACCCCCTCACAGATCTAGTAAATAATGTTTTTCCATCGTATTTACTAGATCCGTTATTCATACTAGTGAAAGTTATATCAAAAACCGTAATTTCTTCTTACTTTAATAGCTACCTAATTAAATTCATAGTTGAAGAAGATTAAAACGAAAACTAATAGGAAGGTAGGTATGAGGGCGAATAGGTATTTAAATATTCGCCAATATTAACGAATATCCCGTAACGTCGAAATGAAAACTTTTTCCTCAAGTCCTTGCAAAACCTTCAAAGATTTTTTCAACAGTTGGCAGCATTTTAACATAAAATAATTCTGAGAGGAGGCCTGTGCCCAGCAGTGGGACGTATACAGGCTGGGATGATGACGATGATGAAGTTTATTTTATTTTTGATTATGTTTAATAATAATAAAATCGTTTATTTACTCCACCACAATTCCAGTAAATACAATCGTTAAATTTACACATTACAGTAGCATTAGGTACAAGATTTGTGCGGTGGAGACTGGTGACTAAACTAGGGAAAACCTGTATGTCAGATCACCAGGCCTCCGAACCCCTGATGTCTGTAGTAATGCTTTAAAATTTTAAAACATTATTTTAATAAATGATTGCATGTCTGAAAGTGTCAAATAAGGCTGATCTAAGTACACTACGCCACTAGTATGTGGTCAAGCGCATGGCTAAACCTAAACTAATCATGATACTATTTTAACAGAGATTTTGGGGCAATTGGTGTGTTGTCATCTGTAACATTTTTTGCCAGTTAATCGTGAAATAAAAAGCTTCCTAAACACCTCAATGAGAGCCTTGCGTTGTTTATAAAAGCATCCATTAACCTACATAACTTATCTCTAATGATCCAATCATTGTAATTGGCAAAAGACCTTAACGAATTATCCGGGCTCGACCCTGGCCATACACGTGATGAAAACAATTTTAAAGGGTATTCAGAAAAGGTACTCTGTGAAGGTAATGTCAACATTGAAATGACTTTCATAAGGAAAATTTTACACAGGAAATTGACTTAAAAAGGCGTATAAATATGTGTCGGAAAAACGTGTCTTTAATAGGAATTGGTCGATTGGTAACTAACTATAATAGATATGACTATAGGTACTCTTTAATCAAACATGACAATCTCTAGAAACTGCCTTACTTCAAACCTCAAATGCTTCTTTCGACGACAAAAAAGTAGCTCTCCAAGTCTTCATACCTAACTCTTATGGTGCTGTTGCTTTAATGATAATTTTGCAAAAGGAAATACAAAATTCAATAGGTAACAAACAGAAAAGTATAAAGTACAAAAGGCGGACCTATCCCTGAAGGGATCTCTACCAGTCAACCTTTGAGTGATAGAGAGGAGCAATCAATAAGGGAACAACAAATACTCTTAGAGAGATTGTTTTTTCGTATTAATATGTTTGTAAAGCCATTAAATAACGTATTTTTATTTAACTTTGGATTAAAAAATTTAACTCATTCAGAGCAGAGCTATGATTACCTATAGCTGGCGGTTTGTTGTTTTGAAATTAAAACTACATAACACATTAAACAGCTATTCTATTTCCTACAAGTTTAAGGCAGTGTATTGTATCTACCACTTTGTTCGTAATTTTCCAGAGTCAAATCTCAATGTGAAGCCATTGTGACCGACGACAGCGCGCTGCTAGACAATACGAGCTCCACAATGATCACGAAGCGGCAGCTGCGGCAGGTAAACTGCCATTTCGCTAACAGAACTGTAACCTTCTGTCTATTGTACCAGTTAATTTTGCCGTAACAATACCTAACCATTCGCACGTAACGGCGTTTGCTGTTTTGCTTCATGTTAACACGTAGAATATGTACAAATGTACGTATACATACAATGCTGGTGCTACTTATGTAAAGCAATTGCTTCGTTTTGTTTATATTTACCAATATTGTTGTAGTAACATTGATTACGAGCAATCTATTTTACTGTCGGCAGGTTAAAATTCAGAATTGTATGTTAGGTAACTACATTCATTGATGAATAAAGTGTTCGTATACAACCTGGGCAGTGAGTGAAAAGGTGGCTACGGACTTGCACCTACATTGTATTTAGTTTTTCCATTGTGCTAAACACTTGCTTTGCAACGTCTCTTACTCTAACATGTGTTCCTGAAATTAAATTATGTGAATATACAAAAATGTAGTTAGTACAAAACAGTAGCAATCTTAGTAATATATTTTTTATCTTTATTGGCTACATTATATAATTAATGTAGGTGCTAAGGAAGTAGTTTTATCTAAGAATGTTCAAATATTATGCAATGCCTCTACTACATTTGATCTGTTAATATTGACATTGTAAAATAATAAAACAAACTGAGGAAGTAATATTTCTGACGTTACAAGATTGTACCTACTTACATTAATATATTTATTCTGATTTGAAACAAACAACCAAACAACTTCGCATTTCAATTATAAGGAAGAGAATATTGTCAATTGAGACCATATCATTATTAATATCTTACCTTCAATATCATACAAACAATTTTATGAGTAATCTAGCCATCAACTTCAATCATAGCTAAAACTGGTATATTTAAAAAAGTTTAAAATAAATAATATAAAAAAATGATTTATTATACAATCAACCTGAAGCAAAATACAATGTTCAATGAGTATGGAATCGATTGAACAAGTACCTAACCTGTTTAAAATATTATGTACATAAATACTGCCGCCGTTGATTTTTTTTCTCACTAAACCGTCGCTTTGATTCTATTGGAATAACGAGATTAGTACAGTTGACTTGACACTTTATAATTTTATTAATACATATATGGCTAACGAGTAATAGGTATACTTGCTCGCTGCTCGTTAAGTACATGCTGGCAACTGGCAATGAGCGCTTCCACGGTGCTACTATTCTTTTACATTTTTTTTTATCAACAGCCCGATGGCGTGGTAACCTTCGAGTGGACACCTCAGCAACAGGCTTATGTCCTCTCCGGCTACTTCTGGGGCTACGCTATCACCTGTCTGGTCGGTGGCACAGCGGCAGAGATGTGGGGCCCTCGCAAAGTTGTTTTTATCACCGTGCTGATCAGTGCCTTACTCACCGTGATCTGTCCACAAGCAGCCAGGCTACACTACCTCGTATTGGTTGCAGTACGATTCCTAATCGGACTAGCAGCCGTAAGTAAACATTTATCTTCGCGCGTGGCTTTTTTATGTTAATATTTATAGCACGGCTGCTAAGCAATAAAGTCTGCAAAGTCGTCTTCATAGCCATACTGATCAGTTGCCCTTATCACCGCATTTGTCCTCAAGCAATTCAGTTTATACTACAAAGTTGCAGCATGGCTGCTGTAATTACGATTCTTAATTGGTTTTGCAACTCTAACTGACCATTTGTCAACATCAACGCGCATTGCAATTTCTTAACGCTGATTTTCATGCAGAACCAAACATTATGCAAATTAGAAATAATGTATAAACACTCTTACTTATTTATTTGATTACGGTAAAGTTGTTTACGTCCGTCGTCAGAAGCTACTCAAAACGGTGGGACCACTTTGTTATTTTACTAGTTGTAATAAGTAATAAGTACCTACGTACTCTGTGGTTTTACGTAGAAATCCATATCTCTTGTTTATTTATAAAGTAGCATGCAAATCTACCTAATCTATCAAAAAAGCCGTGGTGGCCGAGTGGTTTGACCTATGGCCTCTCAAGCAGAGGATCGTGGGTTCAAATCCCGGCTCGCACCTCTGAGTTTTTCGAAATTCATGTGCGGAATTACATTTGAAATTTACCACGAGGTTTACGGTGAAGGAAAACATCGTGAGGAAACCTGCACAAACCTGCGAAGCAATACAATGGTGCGTGTGAAGTTCCCAATCCGCACTGGGCCCGCGTGGGAACTACGGCCCAAGCCCTCTCATTCTGAGAGGAGGCCTGTGCCCTGCAGTTGGACATATATAGGCTGGAGGATGCAAATCTACAGTGGATTTATCGTTGTAGGGTTTCCTGTTCCCCGCCCTTCACGCCCTTGTGGCTCATTGGGCGCCGCCCACGGAAAAGGGCAAGTTTGTAAGTTCCTTGTTGGGCGGCGCAATTGGTACTGTAGTCACCTGGTCACTGACTGGGCCCGTCATCGAAAGTTTCGGATGGGACTACGCTTTCTACATACCAGGTATGTACCTAGGCTTCTTTATTAACTATTTATCTCAGTTTTACATCTTAGGGTGCGTTTCCAGAAAGAGATTACTGGGTTGAAATTCACATTTAGGTATCACATGGCCAAGTGGTTAGTGAACCTGACTACGAAGCTTGAGGTCCCGGGTTTGAATCCCGGCCGGGGCATATATTTGTATGAATAATACGAATGTTTGTTCTCGGGTCTTGGATGTTTAATATGTATTTAAGTATGTATTTATCCATATAAGTATGTTTATATAGTACAAGCTTAGCTTAGTTTGGAACTAGGTCAATTGGTGTCAAGTGTCCCATGATATTTATTTATTTATTAATTTGGCTCTGAATTTTATTTGCTATTACGGAATGTTTCACGAACTACAAAAAGTCTTTAAGTTGAAGGTAGTACTAAAACGGTTTGTTTGTCTTCAGGAGGGATAGCTTTCGTTTGGTGCGTGCTGTGGTGGTACCTCGTGTATGATTCGCCGGTGCAACACCCACGCATCTCGGATAAGGAGAAGAAGTACATCCTCGATGCTATAGGTGATAAAGTACAGCAACACGGTACCAAGGTAATGACTTTTGAAGTGTTAATTAATTAAGAACAAAAAAAAACAGTTTCATGTTACAGAACTATTTGATGCCAAAAATATGTCGCGTTCGGAGGCGATGTTACGTCAAATATGTTCAGTTCACGGGGTGTTTTTTTTAGATATTAACTTTAATGGTATAATGAAAGTAGGTATAACTAACACTTTTCTAATTATCCAATTCTTCTTTAGGCAGTCAGGTAAAAATTAAAAGTAATTTTCATTGTTTAAGTAGGTATAGATATAAGTCAGGTAGGTATATTAGTTAGCATAAAAACTAGCCAGCTGATCGCTTTATCGCATTGAGACATAGTTTGTCAAGTGTTGAATGACAGTAGGTACTTACGAGTGTACTTAGCCACGAAAGAGCGACAGTGCGCCCAAGGTACTTTCTCTGTACTTATTATGCGTAAGACTTTTATGGGTTTTCCAGTTTCCGATGTCTTATGCAACTTTCATTAATTTCAGGTCGTTCCCCCATTCAAGAGCATTCTCACATCATTCCCGTTCCTAGCTATGGTGGTTCTCCACTACGGCAGTAACTGGGGCTTGTATTTCGCGATGACCGCTGCTCCCAAGTTTGTGTCGAGCGCACTAGGATTCAACTTGACGTCGACTGGCACATTGGCATCACTACCGTACCTTGCCCGGATGATCTTTTCTTTGGTCTTTGGCGCTATTGGTGACAGGTAAACACAGACATCTTGTGAAAGAAATTGCCAAAATTAATTTGTTGACTAATCAATGTGCTTAAGTATTTCAAAGCTATTTATTAAAGTGCTTGCAATACCCATTGAAATTTCAACATCTATTACAAAGCATTTAGCAAGAGCTTTACAAAAAGTATTATTATTTATTACATTACACGCAGTCCATTGCAGTGTGCCACTAAATTTAAATGTAAATGAAGTGCTTCACAATTGAATTTACACAGCTGGAAAATATTGTTTTCTTGTCTTTTGTGTTAGGAAGATGTGTCACATGACTGTTTCACATGCGTTTTTGGTGCTATTAACACAAATTATTTAAATAAATAAACTGTAGTGCCTATACTAAATATTAGATAACAATGTTGTTGATACATCATACTTTCATTGGCTGCCTATCGACATGATGAAGCAATCTTTGTATTCATTTATCTATTAAATTCGAAGACAGCTAGAAGTGTCCATAAATATTCAGGTCGATTTCAAAATGTTCAGCTTTTACTTTCATTGCGGTAGAAAGTACCTACCTAATTACTGCCGAATTGCTAATTACAATCTAAATCATCTTTACAGGATCGTCAAACAAAACGTGGTGTCAACGACATTTATGCGCAAATTCTTCTGCCTGTTCTCTCACATATTGCCTGGCATTCTTCTCATCGGTCTGGGATTCACCGGGTGTGCCCCGGTCCTCTCCGTCGCACTAATTACGTTCTCTATGGGATCGAATGGAGCAGCAACATTGACCAACCTCGTGAACCATCAGGACTTGGCTCCAAACTATGCGGGAACTTTATACGGGATTGCAAACGGAATTGGAAACACTGCTGGGTTCGTCACGCCTCTCGTCACAGCGCATTTTACTAAAAATGGAGTAAGTTTATTTAAATTTTTTAAGCATTTAAAATTGACAAAATAAATCTAGAAAAACAAACGAGAAGGTCATTCACTACAGTTTTCTTTGTTTCGGTGTTAGTTACGCCTGGTGACGTGCAGCGTCGTCAAGTGATCTACTTTTGTTTCTGCGGCACAAGTATCATGATTACATGATTTATTGTAAAAATATTAAATATTTGCCGCATCTTGTTACGGAACCCTTTAGATACTGCGCGTGGCTTGACACCTTGACCCGTTTTTTTCTAATATGATGATGACATAAATCTTTTTGAATCATAAGGGAAATTTAACGTACCTACCTAATAATAGGAATAAAAAATGTGGAAATAATTTAACTGACATCTTAACACCATAAATATCTAATTATGCGGCCCATTATGACTTTCAATTAAAAAAAATACCTTTCTGCCGCTTATGCCACGTACGTACCTGCGTGGCATATGTACCTACGTAGGTAGGTAGGTACATGTAATCAACTAAGGTTTAATTAGTATACCTACTAAAGTATTATAGGGTGAAAAAATTAATAATAAAATCAGGGGAAAAATAAATGTAATCGTAGTTTTGAAAATTGGTACAGTTATACCTTGCGGTATCCAGATGAACATTTATATTATATTTTTCCGATAAATTTCGTCATCTTTATTTTTGCTCCACGATACTTTAGGAGCTACAGGGTGTATAACATAAACATCGGAAGCCATAGCAAAATCAGGAGAAACTATGTTTTTCACGATATATCGTGCGCCCACTACTCAGCTTGATCTTAACAGCCATCGATACTCGCTTTTTGTAAAATCCAGCACCAAGTCCAAAGCTGATCTCTCCTCTCTCCCCCTACTAAAGGGTCAGCAAAATATCACGCATTTCAATTATTCCACCAAGTACAAGAGTGGATGGGTAACGAAATGCCTCCCGAAATGTGGGGTTGGAAGCGAGGAGCTGATGGAACGCTGGAACCAATTACCACCACTGATCCTCCAGCTCCTCAAACCGTGCTGACTTCAATTTTTTGTCACTGCAAAATTCGTTGCACTGGAAAATGTGGATGTCGAAAAGCCGGTATTAAATGCAGTCTAGTATGTTTCGGCTGATTACGCTCTGTACAAACGGTGTAAAGTCCAGTTCATAAACTTGTGAGCAAAAATTTGATCAAAAATATCTGAACGGCGCTTCAGTGTGTCCGTTGTGAGCAAATTTTTGCTCACAAAGTTTATGAACACAAGTTTCGCAGATACTATAGAAGAAGAAGACGAAGATGTCAATGTAAAAGACGATGAATAAAGACAAACTGATTTGGTTTTTCTATTCTTAAATAAAAATTTAAAACTTCGTTTTTAGGGTTCAAAGAGCCATGGCAAAAACGGAGCCCTTATAGTTATTCTGTCTGTCTGTCTGTCTGTTTGTTTGTACTGTCTAATCTTTAAAGACTGAAAATTTTCAAAAATCTCGAGTCCCCGCTCGCTCTGGGTGGAAAAATGAAAAAAATCAGGATGGTAGTAGTATATCAAACTTTCAAGGAAAACTATAACGGCTAAGTTTGCTTGAGAATTATTAGTAGTTTATGAGTAAATAGCAGCCTAGGGTAAAATATACCTAAACTTGGAAAATTCCATACGAAATCCTTAGAAAAATATCACTTAAAACGCAAAAATGTGCACGCGGCTTCTAACCCTAGATTTTTGAGCGTGTCCGACACCCTTGGCCGATGAATAAAGACAAACTGATTTGGTTTTTCTAATTCTGTTTTTAATTCTTAAATCGTTTACTTTTTAACATCTATTAAAACTCACACAACCTAACCAGTAGCTGTAACTGTAGCTCCCAAAGTATATTGATCGTAGAGCAAAAATGAATCACACATTATGACCAAATTTTTAGGAAATTTTATGTAAAAACTTTTGTCCGAAGTAATCTGTAAAAAGTACCTTTACCTTTATAACTGTACCAATTTTCAAAACTACACGAAGCTTTTCCCCTGATTGCCCATATTCGGCTTTATTTGATCCTATTATTATTTATTAGGGAAAAACACAAAAGGTTACCGAGTTCTATGTAGTATGATAATCCCCCTCATGACAATAATTATCAACAGTTTTCTCATAGTTCACTAGGTAATAAATTATTCATCAGCATCACTATCAATAATCACATAAAAATAATTGCAGAACGGCTTTGCGGAATGGCGCCCAGTGTTCATGACAGGCGCTTCGCTGTACATTGCTGCGGCGCTTTACTTCATATTGTTTGGCACCGGTGAGACGCAGGAATGGAACTACATGCCAGTCGTGGAGGAAGACGACAGAGACAAGCGGCCTAGCGCGAGCTCTACTGACACCACCGTCACAATTCCCGCTAAGACGTAGGTTAAACTTCGTAGTAGGTTTAAATGATACGTATTTATGTTAAGCTATCGCCACAGATGATTTACACTACACTAGTAGTATCGCTTGGTTTGGAATTACATATTTGTCCAATGTACAGTTTACAAGTAAACATATAAGATTAAAACAGCATCTTAGATTCTACCCTAAAAATAAAATTGGCCATGCTGTCAAATGAACAATATTTTTTAATCAAACAAAATACATATAACTATTTAAACACTAAGATAACGATATCCGATAGGTAAAAGAAAATTTATGCATAATTAGCGTCAAATATAAGGGAGCGAAGGTGTTCAACTATGGAACACGTTCTATAGCGCTCTTGACGATAGACTATGATTATGAACAGCTTAAGCTTTGTACTGTACTTGATTTTATATTTGACGCTGACTGAACCTACATGAGTAAGAAAGCGAGTCTGCATTTTAGGATTTTGAGGATTTCTTTTTAGTATAGTAGAATAGTGGTTTTTAAAAGATCCGTACATTGACATTTACACTCTTTGTAATGCAAATAAAAGGTTCATTTATGGTTCATTTTCTATTACATCTGTAAGCTCCCCTTGTTAAAATGTTATGTTATATTTTTTTAATATAAGACCTAGACAATTATACTGAGGAATTTTTAGTTTTTAAGTAAGAAAATTTACTAGCTTTTACTTTATTTCTTTTGTATAAATTCAACTTACTTATATTTACTCTATTTCTGATGTCAAGACTGCATTTTATTCGGGAGGCTTTCAGCGGAAGCGGATTCTATCCCGTTTTCCGCTACCATCGAATATGCAGTCTTAGGGGCTGTTTCACCATCCATTGACTAGTGTTAACCGACGGTTAAATGTGATGCCGTCTCCGTCTATTCGAACAAAACAAATAGAGACGGCATCACACCTAACCGCCAGTTAATAGGTAATCAATGGATGGTGTAACAGCCCCTTAGAGTGTTATTATAACTATAACTTATTCGACTACAACTGATCATGATCAGTCGATGTCCATGACAGTTTGTCTATTCAGGATAACATTGGACTCTAGAAGGTCACAGAAGCAGGGGTTCTAAATATTTTTTGTGAAGTCGTACCTAATAATGATGATGACGATGATGAATAAAATAAGTAATAAGATGAAGTCATAATTTTGTTTACTTTGTAAGTAGATTAATGTAATGTACTTACAAAATAACACAATATTAACCCGTAATTGGCTACATAATATCAATTCGATTTATATTTATACATAATTTTATAACTGTGTTTCGTGGACTCATCCGCTCTCATTCCTTGTTTAAAAATATTCTATGCGTAGTTTCTGCTATGAAGTTTAAGCTTTTTTCAATTCCAAATTTTATCAAATTTGGTGCAGTGAAAAGTTAACTATTCGTATATGATTAAAAGTCGTCACATTTTGATCCAAGCTGACGATTAAAAATTATTAATAATGTATAGAATATTACTTGAGTTAACAATATTATAAAGGTCCCGTTTCCTGCAGAATGTTCTTAACCTCTGCCTCTTTATTTATTTTATAGGAAGACGTTTCTGTTTTTAACAAAATAGGAAAAGTTTTTTTATTGTATTTTAATTATGATATGGAAAATAGTAAACTTAATCTCAATAATATTAATGCGAAAGTTTGTAAGTCTGTATGTTTGTTTGTTACCTACCACTTCACGTCTGAATCGCTGAACCGATTTAGGTGAAATTCGGTATACACATATTACAAGCCCCGGGGAAGGACACGAATAGTTTTTATCTCCGAAAATTGCATAGTTCCCGCGGGATAGCAATAAACGAATTCTACTTGAACGGTGTCGCGGACAACAGTTACTTAATGAATAATTGAAACTAATATTGACGTCTTCGATATTTTAATTAGAATTAAGTTTGGACCGTACACTAAAATTACTTCCTAAAGCGTGCATTATAAAGAGCCTATTTTCCTTCTGTCCATTCCTATATTTAACAGACTGTAATTTCAATGATTTTTAATCTTCAAAAAGTCGATGTCATTTTGCCTACTGCGCCTGCGTACTGACATGGTGCTGACTGCTGAAGCTACCGAACACCGGTTGTTTCAACCCAGACAACAGGGACTATTACTGAAATTTTCTCCCATCAGAGTGCAGCACTAGCACAAAACCGTAAACAGTTTTTTTGAGTATCGTTACTATCGATATAAATATCATGTTATTTTGTTACTAATAAATATATCATGATTTCTTTAAGTACTAATACCTACTCTTTGGTCATGATCTGTTATGGCGACAAAATATAATAAAGAAAACTGACGTTTATCATGGGTTTGCGCTAGTGTCGCCCCCTGCGTAGAGTTTTGGTTACTATGCCCTATTGGCGGAATCATCGATACCGTTGCTCTATTTCTATAATTGAATTGAATTAGTCGATAACATTGACTGTTGCCAAAAATTACAATGCCACAAACTTATTATATGATCCAGAAAAGGTGCCTCTTCTCATACAAGCTTTAATTTCAGTCAAATCCTGCTAATCAAATTTCGCCTACTTCTAGTGATCGGGTTGACTTAAAATTTAGCATGGCTTGACCGACAATGCAAGTATAGTCAACAAAATGGCTAACAACAAAACTAATTTTAATTTAGTGTTGCTGTTGCTACTATTTACAATACTATTTGTTTATAACAGCGGCATTAGTTAATTTTGCCCATAGGTTCAGACGAGATTGTGGCACTTTCCGTGATAGTCCGTGTCATCGACGCGATTGCGTCAACTCGACACCATTATAGAAAGACGATATTTTCGTGCAAAATGATCTTAATTATTGAATTATTGTGAGCCTTCATCTACAATATTTATTCAGAGCATTATTAGTAATGGAAATATTATTTTTAAGATTATAGAAATGTAAAAGGCTCAAAGATAATTTTGAATCAGGATAGCACTACGCTAGCTTTGTTGATTGTAAAATTACCTATATTATTTAAATATTCAAATGACTGTGATGAATTTAAGCATGCACGTAAATGTAATATTTTTAAAATAAATGTGTAACTATATACACTGAATTTTTCATTAGTAACCTTTGTACTTGAATTTATTATTCTTTCAAATTACGTGGTATAAGGCGGTTCAATAACTGAACAATAAAAACTCTTAAAATCAGAATCATTAAAGTTGTTTAATGTAGGTATTTTTAGTAAAATATAATAGGTACAATCATACTTACATTATATACACAGGCTTACCTACCTTTAAGTCAATAATATAATATATTTAATATTTCTCTTACGACGTACATGACACATAAAAATCATAGGTTTACGTATTTTTTGAAGACACGACATCTTATTTTATTATAAAATCTACAGATTGAAGCCCGCGACAACGATTAGCATCCCTACAGAGTGGGAGTTACATTCATACATTGAATTATCGATCTACTACATTAGCTTTGCAAACTATTCTTACGTCTTTGGAAATACATCACCAAAACAACTCAGGTTATGGTTACAGAAATACTTTCAGGCGGGATACACAAGACACTGCTACAATATACCGATAAGTATATATTTAAAAACACGAAACATTAAACATTTATATATTAAAGATAACATATCTTCTTGAATATCGTTCATCAATGTAAATCATTACGGTAAAACAAAATCATCATTGTGATCTTCGTAGAACTGCGATCAGAAATATATATTTGAGGATTAACGAATCCCCAGCGTGTTTTCTTACTTCCAGAAGTAAGCGTAAGTCTTAATATTTGATGCAACATTAAGCTGCTTAGTGATTATATTTCACAACTATATTTTTGATCGCAGACCGTCTCACCAATGCGCTGAGCATAGCTGGCTGTAACGGCAACCTTCACGTAGGTATAATTTACTCTCTTGTGCCTCAAGTAGTATTCACACATATGATTCCGACTCTGTATCGGATTCAGAGCAGTCCAAAGCTATAACGTTTTGGTCATTTTTGTCTGCACCATTGGGAGGGTCCCTGTACAGCGGCGGTACGGACTTTGATCGTGATGCCTTGTCATCTTTGTTCACGTGAACCGGTGGGAACTTCTTTAACACCCTTTGATACACCATCTTCCTCGGCGGCACCGGCGGAGGCATGTGTGGCGGCTTTTTGTTATTATTCTGTTCTTTCTCCGCAGCGTGGTATTCAGGTTGCACTGCTGATGGAGTAGCTTTGTAAATATCTGACGCAAACATATTGGTCGACTTCTCTTCGTGGAAAATGTCTCGTCTTCGATTATAGACTGACGTGTAAAGTGGCTCAATGTATTGGGTCGTGTAGCAATTTTCGAAGGAGCTCTCGCTGGCTGGTGATTCAGTCGATCGGCTGTTGAACGAATTCTGAGGCTGATATAACGTGTCACTACTGCTAGAATCAGTGTGCAGTATTATGTTTGCCAATGATTTTGATGCGTTCAACTTGTTGTTGCTATAGTTACGATGCCTAGACTTCTTGCCCTCATCGGAATTGTTATGCATGTTATCCACGTAGGAGTATATTTTTTGTAGTGGATTCATGTGCTTTTCTCGTTCTCTCTTGTCAGATACTGGAGTGACTGTACAGTTCTTAGTGCACATGTGAGCCGGATCAAACCGCCTTTTGCGACAGTTGTTCACATTTGTCATGGCATCGTAATTGCCATTTCGAATTTTTTCATTACTGCTGTTGGATTGTCCGTCTTCGCTGACTTCTAAACTTTTTGTCCTTGCAGCTTGACGAGACCAGTCGTTTCTAGTAAAAATAGTGGCTGCCGGTGTCACACTGCCATCATTATTTTGGGGAGAATCTCCATGTTTCTTTGTCATTTGTCCGTAGACATTTTCTGATTTACTGTTGTAGTTAGCGCTTTTCTTCTCCCACCCAGTGTAAACTCGCGAATAATTAGCATTAGCTAGTATTTCTGCATGGGTGTGGTACTGATTTTGTCTCTGTATACTTTCTGTGAACATGGCCAAGTCGTGAAGGTTACTGTACAGGATATTTTCTTGACTGGAAACTATATCTCTTTTATTGTCAATTGATTCCTGCTTTACTTCAAGAAGGTTATCTGAACTTTTTGCTCTGTTAAAGTTTTTATTGGTTATCGTTTTGTCGAGGTCTTGTGTTTCTGAGAACATACTGTAAACTTTAGAGGTTCGAGCTGCCTTAGAAATGTTGCTTCTTGGTGGCTTCTGTGGCTCTAGGCCTGTAATGTATTTTGCTGGACTTTGGCCGTAAATGTCGGCTGTGGAACGTTTAACGGCAGATTTAGAAACATAATTTCTTTCGTCAATATTATTCGAGATTCCAATATTTATAGAGTTGTGAATATAACGTTCTCCCAGATACGGTGTAGTGTAAAGTTCCTCCTTGACAGTGTTATACATTTCTGATTTATTAGAATACACATTTTGCCTGTGAGATATTTGAGGGAGACCGTTCACATTATGGGTTTCTGCTGAGTACCGCGAAACCATTTTATTGTCCTGCTGCAGATTACACGTGGGTGCCGAAAGACTGTGCAGAATATTGCGTGGCGCTGGACTGTTTCCTCCGTTGCTGTTAGAATCGTCTTCTGATAGTGTCAGCCCAGAATCTCTGCTCAAAGACAATTTCTCCTTGCGTGGTGAAGACAGCTCCATCGAGTCGAGTGAAATTCCCACCGAATGAAGGCTATCACTTTCTTCAGCGCCAGAGTCTAACAACGCGTTAGATGATTCAGGGCTGCCACTTCCCAGGAGACCTGCTATTTGTGGGCCGAATAGCGCTTCAGCTTTTACTATAAGAAGTTCGACGACCATTGGCACTGCTTTGGGAGCTTTGTCACAGGGAGTGTTGGGCCACAGAAGGCTCGGACCCACGCATACGCCAAGGTTCATCGGGCACATGAGGTTAATGTTGGACTTCTTAGCGATGGCTTGCAGTAGACACACGAAGTAAGTCAACATATTGTAATGAGATTTCGGGAGTTTCAGCAGCAGCGAACGGACGGCATTTACTTTTTCCGTCTGTGGCAAACCTGCAACAAAAAACATGGTTACTTTAATAAATGTGATCTTGTAACCAAATCGCATTCCTTAATGTACCTAGTTACTCTGAAAATACTACGCATTAAGCCTCGAATTGCAATAGAAGTCTTGATTGCCTTGTATTTAATGTTTATTGCACTAGTTTAAATGGATTTAATGCCAAGGTTGTCTCTTGTTTGCATTCATCATTAATTTGGGTCACAATTAAAGATCAAGATGAACTTACTGAGTAGTTGTAGCCAAGCGGGGTAGAGGTCGGCAGAGAGAAGTGGCTGCGGCAGCGCGCGGAAGAACTCTTTCACGAGGGCAGCCAGCAGCAGTACGGGCGCGCGGTCTAACTCTGCGCAGCCCTCCGCCCAGGGGCCGAGGGTATCCAGCTGGAAATTTAAAAAAAAATATTGTTACAGCCCGGTCGAAAGTTGTTAAGTCAGCTGCCACGTTAATCGGCCAAAGAACGAATCGTGAAAAGTGCTTTCTAAATTTAATCTCAATTTATCATGAAAGATGGGGAAAGATAATGTAGGTCACTCTGAGCAACATTTCACGTATTGCTTTGTGGTTGCCTGTCCCGAAGCAATGTGCAGCGTTCTTTTGACACGTCCCCATAGTAATGATAAAGTAATGTAATATCCCCAATGTAATGTCACCATAGTAATTTTCATTGGTTATCTAAATGTAAAGAATAAAAATATACAATATAATACATATATCACTGTTTCACTATTTATCTCACTATTTATATCACTGGCTGTGCCTCATGGGACAGGGAACCTGTGAACCTGTCAAGCTAAATTCATTACATAATCGACATTGCTTTTTCCCTATGCAGAATGAGGCTAAAAACCTAGTTTATCGGCAAGTTCGGGTACTTCAAATGCAGATCTACATAATCATAGTGGTAACATAATTCATCTTACACTGCTCCGCTTCCTTTCGGGTATGTGGCAAAGTTTTAAGCTTTTGTAAGTTCCATTGGCTCTATAATCAGAGACCTATCGAACCGATAATCGAGCCTTGTACCTAACCCATAAACGGTGAACCGTAAAAGTGAGTAAGTATATACCTATGTTAATTGAAACAAAATATATTTCTGTATCAGATTTTAAGACATCTAAAGTTAGGGCGATACACATTTTTCGCTTGTTGCTAAGTTCTACCCCTTTTGAACAAAGGTATGTACATCAGACTAACAATGGTTGCAATGATTGATCTGACTCATAGCGACCCGTGGGTCACTAATTGTAAAACGTGGGTTGATTTTAGAATGCGACGCGAGAGGTCTGTTTGACCACATATAGAAATGTCTTTCTTACAACGTTGACTCATCAGGCTGTAAGTATCCCGGATGACGCATCGGTATGGAACCTCTTTTATGGCGTTTTATTTTGAATAAATTATACTAGAATTGACATCCTACTTAAAATTTCGTGTCTCCATAACGTTAAAATAAAAGCACCATAAGCATACCAGAAGCTGCCATTTTGTTGGAAGTAGGTACATACTTACTTTTTCAAACCTTGGTTTTTCTTTCTCAACTCAAACACAAGGCCACATGGGTTATTCTTGGCATTCACATGCTCCAAATCAAAACCGTCTTCATTTGACAGCGTTTGCCTTATTCTTGACATCTGAAAATGTAATAAATAATTGATCCAACCATTACGCTAAAACCGGTTCCATACATATCTAAGTTTTAATCGGACTTGGTAGCGAAACAACATCATTTCAAAATAAGTAAATGAGGACTAGTTGTGGCACTGTTGTGTGAAAAATTACCTGAATGGCGTGTGGTCTCTCAATTCCCTGAAGTAGAGTTGGCGGAGCGTCCCTGGATATTCGCACGCAGAGCGCGAACTCACTCGCCGGTCCCAGTCTCCCATCTCCTTCATTTTCTCCCTCAGCTTCCACGTCACCCTCCCCTTCTGTTCCACCATTTTGCATAACATGCAAAGCTTGACGCACTACGCAACCAGCGCTCATCTCTGGACCCACAGACACTGTCTTGCACTGAAAAAATACAGAATCACCCATTATTTGTTTGTGTAAATTGCCTTTAATTTCATATTATTTGTTTTCATTAGCAATGCGTTGACTCCACGTACCTAATCTGAGATTTTTCCTACCAACTGGAACACCGAGCCACGCAACCGGTTGGGTTCTTCCGTGGTCCACTTGGTATGACTCGTCTTTTTATACTTACAAATTTTATACTTATATACTTACAAATTCAATGGAAGACGTTGAATCTTTGTAGAAGATCTGAATGTTTGTAGACTTCGGTTCTGTGGCCAGCTGAGCGTTCAAAGCGCTCTGAACTTTCCTAAAACAATCAAAAGAACGTTAGTTACGGCGGTCTAAATTAAAAGTAGCTAGTATGTAGAGTAGACGACGTTACAATTAGTTCGATATCCTTACCTGTACCAAGTATCTCTAGCGGCTTGCGTAGGGTATGTGGCAAGATAGTTTGCGACTCCGGTAATCGTCGGCCATCCTATAAGGAAGCCAGTGTCGTCGCCGTCTGGCAACGATATCCAGATCTCGGCCAAACGGACGCATTCTTTTAATTTAAAACAGTTAGTTCCCCGCGATTTCCCAACGAGCAGTAAGTCGCTGAACAGGAACAAATGACGATCTAGCGGTGGGGATGTGCTTCCCAAGGGGCCCAATTGGACAGGTGCCTCCATGATGAAGGTGCGTGGTGACAGCGAACTCGTGCTTGCGCTGACAGTTCCGCCGATATCCAAACTTGGCCTCTTGCGAAGGCTCTTCGATTTCTGGAAATAAATAATAGTCTTCTATATACACATGACTTACATACAAATTTTATAACACGAGTTGATTATAATTTTCCGACGAGAAAAGAGAGTCGCTTTTAGTTCTAATGTATTAAAGTTTTGATAAGAAATCATTTAAAGTGCAAGGGTGATAGTGAGTGGATGACCGAATAGTACCTAGGGTTTCTGGTCTCTCGATCTTTTTTTTTCTCGAATTTTCTCGTGTTTTCGAATCTTTTTATTTATAAAACCTCAATAAAAACCATTAAATACAATATTTTTTTAAATCCTGTGACGTTTTATTGCACCATAATCATAATTTTGTCGTACCTTTACGAAGCAGTGTGCAAATGTGCGAGTATGTGATTGCGTACACTTACCCACGCGCACGTTTACCTCACCCACATGACTAAATATGTATGTATGTCCATTTCTTTGGTCCACGCTGCAGCCTCAACGGCTGGATGGATTTTAACATATACCTAAGGAATTCTTAGATTCGTCATAACTATCGGAGACACATAGGATCCCTATATATTATTTTAGTTCACAAGAAATATACATTTGACGGTAGATTAAAAAAAAATGTATCGTAAGTATCAAAAAGTTGTGAGTATCTAATTAAAGCTAATAATTACCCATTCTAATTAAAGAAACAACAAAAAATATACTCAAACATCAAAAAATCATGACTAAAATCGAAATTCAAATTGAAGTCGGTTCTAAATATGAGTATGAAATAAAACAATAAATTTTAAAAAATAAAAAAAAACATCAAGTTAATTTATTGAAGTTGTTAGACTCTCAACACCTAACAACTAACAACAACAACTAACAACTGGTAGCATGGTGTACGGTTGTGTCACTCTGAAGATGAGCTCTGCTTGAGTTCGAAATGCGTCAGTGTAGTGTGGTGGTGGTGATAGATGGGTTTGTGTGATTTGTGTGTGTTCTTACAGTGTGGAGGTGGAGGAACTGCATGAACACGCATATTTTGCATAAGCTTAGCTATCGTAAGGTCGCGGGTGAGCAAGGAAATTCTTTTAGTTCATTAACATCAAGTTAATTTCGTGAACAGCTCAAAAATTCTTAGCAACGGGTCCCAAGTAGTTCCAACTATTGAACTTTAACTTAGCTACATATAACAGAGTTCTAGACCACCAGACTTATTTTCTTCCTTTTCGTTTTTTTATAATTAGTCGGGTTCGGGTCTTTTCATTTTTTTGGTACTTTTACTACCTCTTATTTAGGTAAGGCAAGGAACAATAATTAAAATCATACGTAATAATCGAAACTTAAGAATAAACTGAACAGATTGACTATGTGCACGAGAGTTAGCGGCTTTTGGGAGTACAAATGAAAATCTCTATAAAAAAATTTTGCGAGGGTAAAAGGAGGAAAGGAGGGGTTTTTTTTTATCTAGGTAATTTTAAGTAATATTTTATTTTAATTATTCAGCCCCCAAAAGCCATGAATAGCAAAAAACCGCATCTGGCGAATTTAAATTTGGAACTCGAGAATTTTCAAAGTCAAATTTTTCGAGTTTTTCTCGACTTCGAAAAAGCTCGAGCAGAAACCCTACCGAATAGTCATCCTTCTTAAACATTTCTAGTTACAACCTACAATTGCCAACGGCCCCTTCAAATTAAATTGATCAATGGTACGTGAGAATGTTCACGTTTATTATTATTATTATGAGAAGGAGTCAAACGAGCATGCGGGCCATCTGATGGGAAATGATCATCAACGCCCATGAGTACGAATAACTCAAAGAGAGTTATTGATCTGTAGCCGGCCTTCAAAGAAGCTTTTCTTGAAAGCCCGATGTCATGGTTATCTGATATGATGTGTTCATTGGTTAGTGTTACCTGTGCGTGGTGCGAGGCAAGCGCGGCAGGCGCGTCGGCATCGTGCAGCGCGAGGTAGTCGTGCGGGAACAGATCCTGCACGCGTTCGAGGTCCGACAAACGCGCGGCGCGGCGACGCGCACACCCGCCGCCTGCCAGCCGCTCGTACTGGGCCAACCGTTCGATCTGAAACAATACAAACAATTATGTTACTCGATAGAATACAAAACAAGTAGGTAAAGAACACGGTACATGATTCACTCAAATGCTTCATTAATACCATGATTGACGAAGAAAAGAACATATTTATCAAGGAACGTATCAACACTAAAAACAATAACCAACTATCTTAAAGTAGGTAACTATTACGAAAGACACGCGTCTCGTAACGCCACATATTAACAGTCATGTAAGTTATCTTCGAGTAGATTAGTATCTGCGAGTTAAAAAACAAAAAGAAAAAAAGAAAATGATGGTGTAATCTCACATCCGTCGAGCATTATCATTCATTATCCATGTTGCCTATTGAAATGTAACAATTGTAATCTAAATTCTAATCGCGTCGTACGAGCAGCGAGGTCCAGGGTGACTTCCCGGGTGCCTCACGCCGACTCCCTCAACCGTGTCCACGACAATGCTACCTTATTATAACAGGACAAAGGACCGTGAGACTCTTACCCGTCATTGTGTATAGTATCTATCTATTCAATACACTCGTAGGCACCGCTCCCAACGGGCTGTTTTAATTTTCAAGAATGTTTTGGTGAACATTAGCTTGCAATGACACCACGAGATACAAAACAGAACAATTGTTTGATACATTGCTGATTTACAGTGAAGCATATAGTTGTGGTTGTAAGAACCTGAACCTCATTAGGGCATGGTCTCAGGTGACTCTGATTCGAATAGAGTCGTGTTCAGTGGATCGTAAAATTATGCGTTTGACTCACGGGCTACATTACACTTCGAGTTACGTGCTATCTGACTCCATTATGTTCTGAGAAGTCGTGGCGAGCTTCGCTTATCTTCGTCATATTCGTAATGCGGTGTACTTTACGATTACGAGTATGTAGCATCATCTATGTAAGGATCAAGTTTATATTAAAATAGCTGTAGTGATATCGTAAAAATTGCTGTCGATTGGCAAGTAGGTGTTTGATAGGCTACTTAGCAGTACCTATTGTCTACAATGGCATCGAATCTTAGGTTTGATGCTTTAATCGGCACGATTGTCTGTGGAATCGACTATACATAATTATTGTTATGTGCATCATGAGATGACGTGTGGCGGGTTCATACCCGCGTCTGCAGGGCTACTACGAAACTCGAAGTTCGTATCGTACCGTCCCTCTCGCTCTCGTATTAAATAGTATAAGTGTCAGAGAGATCGCACGACACGAACTTCGAGTTTCGAGTTTCGTAGTAGCCCTGCTGATCGTCGAGTCTTTCGTTTCGATGAGCGGCTGATACTTAGTGACACCGACACCGTTACACGATCGCGATTACCCACATAACAGATAACAAAGCGTTTAATGTAAACTGCAATCAAGCCCATATTCCGAATGCTTGAATTGGATACATTGATTGCATTAAACGCTCCATCAATTAAGCAATTAAGGATATTTTTATTTTTACGTGATCAGATTTATTGTTTAATTTTTTTTGCTTCATATGCGTTAGAGTTATGTGCCTAAATTGGAACTGATTTAAGTATGCAATTGTAATTGGTATGTACATGATAGAAATATAGTTTTATTTTATAAGCTATTAGATTCCGTGTATAAAAACAGGATTTCTTGAAAAGAAATCGGTTCTAAGTAGGACTCAAGAACCTGCATAGTATTTCGTTTGTTTACTCTTCAATCATTATATGGAAGAAGCACACGCTTCACCTTATTTCTGTATAAGTACCAAGAAATCGGAGCATTACAAACGGCCAAGTACGAGTAAATGTTATCTGTGAACGTGTTACACGGAACTGCACTTTCTAACTCAAATGTTTACTTTAGAGTAAGCGGGTACGCAAGTTTTTTTAGATAACGTGTAAACTGTCCCTAAGTTTAGAGTGACTTAGATAACTCCGCGCGCGTGCGACGTCCGTGTTTATACGGGGTCTCCGCTTCTTACAAAATTATCTTTATCTTCCTCTCCATTTCCTGTTTTAGTGGGCACGCCTTCCACTTTAAATTTGCCATTATATATAAGTAAATATACTAGTCAATATTGATGTACGATACTACTAATTACGGCTTTAATGCCAGTGCCCTCATTCTGTTTATTTATAAAATAATTTTATGAGAAAATAACGAACCTCAAGGATTCTAGTTGTATTATGTTATGGCGTCGGTATAAGAATCTGAATATGTGGTTTAGGAGCAGGACTAGGTAATTGGATGTAATGCACCAACTGTGCATAAAAGCGGTCAGATAGCTTTACGTATACGAGTGTGTACCATTCACGTTTACGTAAATCGATACGTTGTTTTAATTCCACAGTCTAATACATATATAAGTGTTTGGGAAAAGGAGCATAACTAAGAGCAGCAGGGCTACTGCGAAACTCGAAACTCGAAGTTCGCATCGTACCGTCCCTCTCGCTCTCGTATTAAATAGTATAAGTGTCAGAGGGACCGCACGACACGAACTTCGAGTTTAGAGTTTCGTAGTAGCCCTGCAGGGTTGAGGCGTAACGATGTTCCCATACTTGCGCCCGCGTCGCGCTGCGCCACAACATACCGCATTCGTGCTTTGCTCCATTGATTAGCTGGCCTAATGAGTATGTAGATTAGGCACATGTTGCAATACCAATCAATTTGCATAGTTACAGAGGTGCAACATTATCGCAATATCTGGCCGCATGAACAGGAATTGGCCTTAATGATTTCGCACCATGTGATCAAAAACTAGTCTGCTTTGAAAAATAAAAGTGCCGCATATATTTTACGATGTTCATTATATCAAAATTGTAAACACGGCTCACAAGAATGCATTAGTAAGTGTTTTTTCCCTTCTAAACTTATCTTATTAACAGATCAGTTCTAAAAAGGGTTTCCATTTTAGCGTTAATCAAGGCGGATAATATATATCGTTAACAGGTAGTTTCGATATTTAACAATACATAAAAGTTTGTTAAGGTTTAACAAAAGGTAAAATAAAGGTATGCCTTACCGATGCAAAAATTTTAAAATGTTTTGAATTCATGCATGCCTTATTTATGTTTACTACATAAAAGTGAATGCAAAGAATATAAATAAAGGGTTAAAGGAATAAGATGTGAGTCACAATCATTACAGTGATAAAGCAGACTCCATGCATTATAATTAAGAAACGAGTTCATTTCACTTACAATAAACTTTCAAGGCGCATTTATTATACACAAATATTGTCTGACATCGGCTTTCAAGCAAAATTGCCTGGTGATTTTTAACGGTACTTAATAATCAATAATAAGGGTGACATTGACGTACCAAAATTCGCGAAATGTGTTAAATCTTCGTTAAATAGAGCAAGTCATACATAATCCGAAAAGGTCCAATACGCATTTGAACAATGTATTTCTTAATCTGTATGAAAATCGAAACGCTTTCGGATGGTTAACGGGACTCTGAAATATTATCCATTGATGTGTTATTTTAAGTTAAGTATCAGCATTTCGATCTGACATAAAGGTCGCTGCACAGCGTGATGCCAACGACACACTTTACCTCCTCGCATTGTTGAAAAGTGATACCAAATGAATTGCCGACTCATCCTCAGTGAAAACAAACCTCTGCGATATTGCTCAGTGATAGATAGGTACCTATTACATTTCACTTTTGTATAATATTAACCTTATTAAAAAGATGAGTTTTGTTTACGTCGCAAAGGTCAAAGAAAGTACAAATTTAACGGATACTAAAGATAGCTTGACATTTTGTAGGTAATATTTGATATTGACGATTTTACGATCATCGTGAAAGGATTACTATTTCAAGTTTTCTATTTACTCGTAAGTATACCTAAATTAATACAATTGGTAGAAGTTATTATATAAGTTCGCTAAAATGTTCGTGTAATATCTTGGTAGGTACTAGGTACTAGCAAGAACAATGAATCAGTATAGAGTAGAAAGCAAAACAATGTGCCTATATGTGCTAATTTCCGTTAGTTTGCTTAATTATCGACGTCTAGCAGTTAGAGCACATTGTTCCTGTAAGTTCTAAGAGCAGTGTTACAAAAAACTGTTCAGCTAAAATTTTAAAGTTGAAAGTTGAAAATAAGCTCTGCATTGCCTTCACCAGTTATTAAACTTCCGAATTAATCAGCTGCAATGGACCCGGAGCAGTCATAAATCAAAAAGAAAGCTGCGTTACCAAAGAAGACAGCAAGCGTGGAATTTCCGATTGGGATGATGTAGGACTGCGGTGATTCGGAATAATGCATTCTGGGCCGAACCACGCGCAGGAGATTGCGGTCATCGGCCTTCGTACAGCACTATAATATACTGTACTACCTCCTCTTCAGCATTTATTATTAACATAAGGACGAGAAAAATTACCTCACGAAATTCAACAATCTCTCAAATGAGCTGCCAAGCGCGAGATTGAGTTAAAAGCTTTGAATAAATTAAATCTAAAAAAAAAGTAATGTGCCCGTTTCATATAGTGCCAGTTTCATATAAATAAAATAAATTGAAACCCATTGCACAGCATTGCTTCTTCTTGAAATTGGTTGTTAAAATTAAATGTTGACAGACACTATGGCGGATGCTATAAAGTTTCAATAGCTCTGCCATCCAAGGATACTCACTTAAATAAAGACTCTTCCTACACACCCAATTTCCAACAAGTGCTTAGAAGAGACGTTACCCAGTTAATGGATTAAGATATTTATTCCATTAACTGGGTAACGTTTTTGATCTCGAGTTTTCGTTTTTGATTGCCAGTCATTTCAAGTATGGATTACCAAACCAATGCATTTGGGCGTTATTTGAGGTGTGATGATATTTACAATTATTTTGTTAATGACAGACAAACAAAGCATAGACGTATATAGACTATGCAGATCAGTTTACTTGGTCGTGATAGCCACAAGTCTTAGAAATGCTTTTGTAATCAGACTAGCCAGATGCGATTGCAAATAATTTCTGGATGGTTTCAAACTAAACAGGCGTAAGAAATAAAGTGTTGTAATAGTGTCAAAATCATACTTAGTGCGTCATATTGGTACATAGGTTAAAGGGACGTATCTATTGCCTAACAATTAAATGGCAAGCACGAAGAATACACATCATTACACATTAACAAAACCATCTCTTTTGAAAATATTCGTTTGAGTGACGGCACTCCAAATCGGGTTACGTAACGATTCTGTTAACAATGAAGCGGGCGTCAATCACGCGTTGGAGACGATTTGAAATAAGTCCACGGGAGAAAGTGGAGCCCGAGGCCGGGACGAGTTAAACTTATACCTTCGTAGCGCGGGCGCGGGTGGCGTCCCCGAAGACGCAGGCTCGCCCTCCGCTCCATTCCGACACGCAACACCGCAGCTAATCTGTCCTGGGGTCATCAAGGTTAAAACTTTGGGACTCAGTAGGTGACTGACAGTCATTTCTTTCACGACATCGGTGCGCTTATCAACGCTATTGATGCGATCAGTACCTACTTAATGAGTTACAACATCGCGCATGCAAAGGTCGGTAGCGTAGCGCCCCCGCTGTTGCTCACTTTTAAATCTTGATTTCAGAGAGTGACCACGACATAATAGCCTTTACAGTGTATAGACAGTAATTGTGGCGACAGGTCACCTCGTAGACCGCTGAACGACCGTCATGTAGTTATCAGCACGCGTTGTGTAAGCAATGATTGGTTTGATTCCAAGATACTTTAAGTTCATGCCCTAGAAAACTGAAACAGCTTTACTGAACAGCATATAAAATTCATGTGACAGTAATGAAAGGTTACTTACTGAAGCTGACACTTATTAAAGCATAAACGTATGCCAAGTAGTGATGTATTAAGTACGAATACGTATATTCGTACAAGTATTCGGCGCACATCGACTCATTAACGAATATTCCGTTTAACATAATGATGGCATTCGTAAAGAAAATTTTCTTCTTTTGTCACGGTATTAGCGCTGGCCCTTTTCGAGCTTGTTCACACTAGCGTTTTTGCCGGCGGGTTCTCGGTGGAGCGGGAGCACGGCGTGCACGCTGCGATATTTCCGCGATTATTCGCCGCCTGCGTGCCCCCATGGCATGGTCGGGGCCGTCGGCGATCAAGCCATGTACGGTCACTAAGTAATGTTGGCGCCCACGCGGTGTAACCCGGCGGCACGCAGGTGGCGAATAATCGTGGAAAGATCGCAGCCGCAGCGTACTCGCCGCGTGCACGTCTCGTGCACGCCGCGCTCCAATAATTTTTAAAAAATATTTTTTGTTCAACTCTACGTACTTAGAAAGGTTTTTTTTCACGAGCTGGGAACGTCTTATCAGAAAAAAGAAACCTCCTGGGTGCTGATTTTTTAAATAGCATCGCTCGTGATAAGAAATGTACGTCTTAATTTTAAAGATATTAAGATATTACGAGTAACTATTATTTTATGTATAGAATTGCTAACTTGGAGGTTTTTACTTTTTCTGATAAAGATTTTTATAACTATCAGTTCAGATTTCATGGAGCTTTCGCTGCGCAGATCATTTATTTCAATTTAGCTTAGCCTGGTAGTTAAAAAATGGTAGTCGCTACCTTTACTACTTACTTTAAGAGGATATAAATAATCAAACGAAACGCTAAAGACTCTTTCGGATAGAATCCAGGGATAAATAAATCCCAATACCGTTAAATATTTGATCGGCTTTGCGTCAACTTATGATGCATTATGGCACTGCGCGGGGCCGAAGAACTACTAACTCAGGGACCCAGTGCGGTGGTGGCTTCCAAAGTTCAATTTAATAAATGACAGACACATAATCTACCATTACTGCGAGCTGCTATAATATTGAATTTTTTGCTTCACCAGTGAAACTGGAAATAAGTACCCTTCCGTAAGATACTAGGACTTAACAGGTAACTCATCAATTTCGTACTTTTCTTTATGTGTGTAATTAATGATAATCGTCGTTAATGATTGAACTAAATTCACTTCAATCGATGACTTAGCGTAGGTAACATTCAATAAAATTGATTGCGTTTTTGAAACGTTGCATTCAGCGCATCCTGTTGACTCTCCACTTTAGTGGCATTGTTGCTAAAAGGCAGCGAAGTATGCGCTGTCGGATATAAACAAAGGATATCTCTTGAAATACTATATTTTATACAAAGGTATTAAAATAGTTAAAATGTTCTATTTTTTTGTTTAAAAGCAAAAATAAATGCTCTAAAATGCTTTTCGTTTTACGAAATAAAATGTTCCTGTTTACTTTTACCTAAATTGAATTCGCTCGATTTTGGTTTCAGATTATATAGAATAAATATACTGTTCTCGTTATAATACTAGATAAGCATTTTCTATTTCCATGTTGGTAAATCAAAACAAGGAACTGTATACCGTGGTCAGTCACTACAAATCAAATCAGTGCCCAAGCCCGTTATGGCGTGCTGACATGACATCAAATTCGTCGATGGCGCCCTACTTTTCATTAGGCATAAGACATTGTTACATAAGCCATCTTATCGTGCAGTTACAACTAAATTCGGTTGTCGACGTGCTGATAAATGGTGATGTCAGTAAACTGTTACGTGTCGATGAATCAAAAATGGTCAAGATGTTTCCAATTTCGAAACAATATCAATCAATGGCGGGTGTTCAGATGTGATTATGCTCATAGTTCACAAACTTTTTAATAATGTGATAAACATAGAAATGTTTGTTATTGTTCCCATGATTAACTAATACTTATTTACTTTTGTAACCATGTCGTAAATAACTTTCCTACTGCAAAACGACAGAAAGTAAATGGCAACACGAGTCAGGCCCCGAGCTGTTGCGGAGTGTAGTAATACAGTAATAGTGGGTATTATTACTTCCTCCTCGGGCTACCCTCTGCGTGCGCGCACAATGCCGCGCTTCCCGGAATATCCGCGGTTCAAAAGCTGCGCACGGACCGTGAACAGTTACAAATTAGTCTCCATTCCCATCAGGAAAAATAAGTAAAATTCGAGATTCTCCACATTTGTAAGTCTTAAAAAAACAATTTCAAGTTTGATTAGTCCTTTGTCTTTCATTACTTTCGTAACCAAAAAGACTTTTTTTCCAACATAAGAAGGTGACGAACATAGTAAGGCTCATGCATGGTCCACTTACTTAGGTATTTAGCTTTTACCTAATTCAATATGATGTACAATATTGATAATATACCAAAACAAAACTAGTAAACACCTTGTATAGTGAGTGGGAAGAAGGGATCTCTCTCCATTCGGGTATTATTTAACCTACACTTAGACATAATTTTAACAAATATTCAGCCTCTAAACCAAATAAGTCAGAAAATAATAGTTAAGGTTCGAGCACTGAGGTTATTTGATAATGATAACATAAAAATATTTTCAATTTAAAAAGTGAAATGATTGCACAAACATGTACGTATGCAAATAAATTACATAAAAAATGTTCAAAAAAAATGTAGGCTGTATATCCAACCCATTAAGTTATACATAAGTAGAAAAAAAAACGGAATCATTAGCTACAAATTCGATGTGAGACGAGCCCGCGGTAGGCCGTCCACGGTCACGTAGCACTGCGCTGACGCAGGCCCGAACGTGCTAGTCTCTTCGAATCGTCCACTGTCCACGCGCCCTTTCGATGGGCACGTTTCCATATTTAAAGTTTCAAGCACAGTTTGATACTGTGAAGAAAAGCGACACTTTCTTCATCTTTTTTAGTTTAGGGGTATCACTCGGCGATGTTATTCAGTACAAAAATTTCGCGCAGCTTAAAGCAATTTGACCATTTTCGACGACTAATTTAGTATGCTGATATAAGAGTAACAAGAATTCCTCACGTATTGGGTGTTTGTCAGCAACGTCATCTTTTTTGTTACTTCATGCTCTTTGTATTCTCATCACTGACGTTCTGTTGTCCTTTGCTCATTACAAAACAATTTGGTAAGGAGGAATCGTTCTGTCACCGCAGGACGTCAACTAATGACTGCGCCATTACGCTTGCTTACGTCAGGAGGTCACTCAACTTACTGCTCAGGCACGAACTGCTACCATTTAAAATCCATCGATGCCATACAAGTAATAGTTTCCAGAGTCAAAAATAATGCTGTCAATAGAACGCATTGTTACGATATGAGAATGGCTGTAACGTAATACTTATTATCTTTTCATTTCTTCTACTCTTCATTTTGTCACTCGTCACGTAAAAGAATTTCAATAAAGATAATAAAGAACTTCATAGAAGTTTGCAAGTGGTAAATATTTCCTTCGTGTTGTTCTGAGATTTTTGTATGAAGTGTGTGGGAACCGACAGAGATGCACAATGATTCTAGTCCTATTAGAGTCCTCGATCGGCGCAGGCGCGCCAAGAAACGCTGTTCCGCGAACACAGAACAATGGTGGGTAATTTTGTAATGCCTTCTTATTACCATGCATGATGCAACGCACTTTTGTACATACATGCATGTCTCGAGAACATTTATACCGACGCTTATTATATCTATAAGGTGTAGGCTATTTGAAATTTTACGTCTAATATGGAAATCGCATTTTAAACAGGACTAGTGTTCGATTCAGCATTGCAATCTAGATGAACGGATTTTTTTATAACAATAGCCTTGGAGCTGAACGATGTCAATAATCATTGGATGGTGCGTTGTTTAAATGACAGATGCCCCGCCAACCTGATGCGTTTGCCATATTTAGAAGTTCCAATTGTCCTTTATGGCGGCACATGCTGTATCGAAGGTAATTATCGTTTCTTTAATAAGTGGGGCGTGCGGGGCCGGTGGTGCGGTGGCGAGCATCACTCGCTTTTTGTCCCTGTGTGCTAATGACATGTTCTGGAAAGGCATCTTTACAACTGCTCCGTGTTTCATTACAGTCTCATCATTTACAAAAGAAGAGATTAAATAAATTAACACGTGTTTTGAAACGATAATTTCGAGAGGTTGGTACCAACACTATAATGTCAGTGTCAGCTCATTTTTTGATGTCAGTGCCGTTCGAGACGTGTATTCGTTGCTTTTAGTTTAGAATAATGACCGTAATTTATTGCGTGGAATCTTAAAGTGGAACTGAAATAACTTCTGCGAGTAAATCAGGGTATTAATAGTTCCTTGCCACTTGTAAATAAACAAACTTGACAGTAGTGGCGCATTAACTATCCGTTTTAAGTAATTTCACGGCTTTAAATGGCTTACGGGTCGCCCTTAACGATGTAGGTATATTAACATAACTTCCTTTGAATTTTTATATGCTTAGATACGCGTGATTAGATACGCTTTCGATTTAAAATAGGAGTTCTAATGAGAAGCACAATAACAATGAATTATTTATAGCTATATAAGAAGGTGATCACTGATTGATAGATATTAGTTGGGCGGGCCCTTAATAAGCATGAGCGGCTTGCTCATTTCATGCACAAAATATTGTCCTACATTGTATGGATAAATTCATTTGTACCCACATAATCTCGGTATTAAGGCCAACCGCAAATAAATTTTCATTGTATGTATGGCATTTAGGCTACAAGCTGGAGCCCGCACAGTTGATATCTGTCAGACCTGCAATTGCTTTCAGCCGTCATGACATGATTATTGTTAACGCCTCAATAATTTACACATTAATAAAGGGCAAGTTTTAATTGGAGAAACTTGAACTTTTTGACTTGGGACACGTTTTTGAATACCTGCCCTTTAAATTTAAGGCGGATTAATCGAACACTGGCAAGGGAATGCAATGTTGGGTCTATGAATCATCAAACGAAAGAAGCAATGTCAGTAATTCAAAAGACAACAGTCAGACAACTCTTATTTATGAAGATTTGTCGGCAGTTAACTAAAAGTTGCACGAGCTAGGTTGTCGTTTATAAACGAATCAGATCGATGATGCGAGTGGTTCAGCTATGCGCACGATTCACCTGACGGCGGCTTGGAATCGGGGTCTGCCTAATAACTTATGTAATATGCGGTAAGGCTCAAACAAGCTGTGTTGTTACCTTACTAGATAGAACCAGGCTAATTTGCTTCGACTCGATGTTTGCCTATTCATTAAGTAATTACGTAGTATTTTTTGTAAGGTCCAGGTAAAAATTGCATGTTGACGGGTGGGCTATGAATTGCCAGTAAAATATCAATGAATTTTAAACAATGCTGAGTGCTGTAAACTTCAAGAATTATTAAAAAAGCAGGCATTTACTAGGTGCATACTTGAAGAGTTTAAACTTACCTACTTGTTATTCATCCTATGGCAAGTAGACGGAACATTAGCAATTGTTTTGTTACCATCGTGTATTACTTGACTTTACCGCCCATTACAATACGAATTTTAATACCATTGGAAAATTACCAGAATTTATTTTGCAGCTTACCGTCTTCCTTGTTACAAAATTGTCTCTAAAGTAAAGTTATTTTTGATTTGAGAAGTATCGTACTTGGAATTGGAAATAAAGAAGTTTTTGTTACTTATTTTATTTTTTTACATAAAACTGACCCGTGATCTGGACCTAATTAACAATGATTATATAATAAAGATAGCATTATGTTTCTGTTAATTTGGTGGCAATTTCTCTGAAATCACTGAAACTATCTGATGGACATATTGACTAACTTAAACCTATAGCTACCTAAATAGATATATTCCTCTCAAGAAAACATAATGTGGACTTAGTAAAATTGAATTAGTGTGCTAACTTTAGGTACAAGGGCTTGAATTTGTTCGTGTAAGCAATATACCATATAATTACAAGAGTAAATGCAATAACAGGACGCATGAAGCAATAGCGACACAAATCAATCACAATTGTGCTAGTAGAAAAGTGAATGAAATAAATTAATGCCGGTGGCCTTGCGAGTAAGCTTTGTAATTGAGTTTTCTATCGGCCATTCGTTGACAATACGCAACTCAATGAATAGTCAAAACTTGTTCAATTAACGTGTTCATAATTAATAAAGTCATTTGAAAAAATATTAATTAAGTACTGCAAAAAGTACTCACATGCATCGTTAAGTCCTTTGAGTGTGTAAACGCTGTAAAAATGCAAAAGTCACTAACACGAAAACATCACAGAGGGATCACGGGTCACGTCGACCCCTGTTTATAAACAAGAGAACCGGCGAAGATACGTGCGTGCGCTTGCTCGCTCTGCGCCGTGAGGACTGCGCTTGCGCTGCGCTTAGGCTCGGGTCGGGTGCGCCGGCGCCGGCCCGGCCGCCCCACGTGAACGTCCCTACACCGGCTGCTGCATAGGCCTCGTGCATTGCAGCTAATTTTGTACTAGATGCTCCATAATTGGAACCATAGTTTTTGTGACCTTTTGTCTGATGTGGTTGTCCTTCATAATAATAACCAAGCAAAGTCCTGTCTACTGGCTATACTGATAGTTTTTTTAATTACTACGATATCATTGTTATAAAAAATCCGGCCAAATGTGAGCTAGGCCACGCGCAGTACAGGGTTTTCCATAATAATGGTAATGCGGCATATATTCAATATCAAGTAAAGCCTACTTACCTACTATAGGTTGTGATAGATTTACTTGGAAATCCGTTCTATATGTACCACCATCCTTTTTTTCTGATTGTTCAAGCTTACGGCTTAGTGTGTAGTGAAGGGACCACTCGCCTCTGACAAAAATTAGCACCTTGAAGCCTAATATTTTGCAACGGGAACCTGAATTCAAAAATTATACAGTAGAAAGCTTTCTAAGTTTTTGAAAGATCTATCTAACGATACCTCACTCTTTAGGCTTAGAAAGATGAGATACTTAACGTGTATACTCGTAGGTAGAATCATTCACGATGTATAAATGTATAAATGCAGTTTTTCTTGTTACTATATATAATCGATGACATGGTTCCTAAGAACAGATCTTCGTATAAGTTATAGTTTCAGACTTTTCCATACTGACCGATATAAATGTTACACCCTGTAAGTATATTTATGCAAAATCACAGCTTTCTTGCACTGACAGTATCTACTAAGCCATGCCGCGGACGGACGGATGGTCGTGGCGAAACTATAAAAGTTCCCTGTAAAACTAAGCAATCCAAATAATTTTAGATGAAAATTACGTTAGATATTTGATACCTATCTATTTTTCTTGAACTTTGGGTGGTTTGTTGGTTGCACTAAATTGGAAATAGCAGTTTACGACTCATGGTAACTAGCACATCCTTTTTGTTTCGGCGCACTAGAGCGCATAAAACACCGGAGTCAACAACATAATAAATAAATAGGTCCTTAAAAGAGAACGATGTAACAAAATAACAAAGGTAAAAGCAAACAGTAAAAGTACGCCTCGAGCTTTTTCCAACAATGACTCGATTATTTATGTATGACAGTACAAAGTATTGCAGTAGCAAATATCTTTCGGAAATATCAGACAAATGATCGTACTACAAAAATAAACCAGTTAAACGAAAAGATTTTGCCTATAAGTGACGGTTAAAACAATATGAAATATAATCTGTTGGTAATAGTAGGTCATCGTTCTTTGCGAATGACAAAAGGCATATAAATCATTTGTGCAACGTTTCAATGGAGCAACAAATGTGAGGGGAGTATATTTAGTAAAAATATTCGTGAGTTCAGTGGAGCGCATGTCGAGACAGTGGCAGTAAGCGATATACTAAAATATATTGCATACGGAGATAGCAGATTTGCCCGTGGCGCGAAGTGGAGTATGTCACACATATCAAGCGGTCAATCACAGATAGCCGCATTCATAACACAAGACCTCACGCCACGATCAACTAGATTTGTTTCTCTAGATTACTAAACAACATTGGCCAACAGTTCAGTCAGATTGGCACGCATTTACGGGTCAATTGTCATATTTTTTACATTTATACACTTTAAAATATCTTTCGAAATATAATGAGGAGGAAACATAACGAATTTAATAACTTTGAATAAACAAGAATATTAGGTATGCTGTTATTATGTTGTTTATGATATAAATAAAGATAAAATCTACAATTAATGTTAACGTATTCAAGTTCAAAGGAAATCATAAAGATATTAACCACCAAAACCCAACAACCACTACCGCGGTCGAAGCGACTAACTTAAACAGATATTTTAGAACTGAACAGTTTGCTGTCAAAAATAATCATCAGGAAGCCAAATCAGCTCTGCTTGGCGAATTAAAACTGCCGCGTTAATTTACATAATACGGACGATCATTATGATTTGAGCTGGTCGACACTAACACCGCGGTGTCGAAACATCGCTGGTTGCGTTGCGACATACTTCTAAAACTTACTCACCTATACTATGCTTACTTGACAACTTTACTGCTTAGATTGGATAACGTCTTATTAGGTAACAGATAAAAATCTTTTAGTAAATTAATAACATCGATGGAACTTTTTTTATCCGGTGTTATTATTTTATCTCTCTTGTCGTCAAATTTAGTAAGTGTGACATTTATTAATGCTGTAGTTTTTCTGAAATTCGCCAAGAGCATTTTGGAAACTTGATTTAAGCGAAATTAACCTTTAGGTCGTGATTTTATTTGACCCCGATAATAATGAGATAGAGTAAAATATTGTGTTTCTTTGAGTGAGAGAATAACCTGGTTTCATTGACCCCAACTGTTTGAATTAAAGCAGTTAAATTGTATCATTGGCCGTCTGCCGTCGTTAATTCCATTACTCGCCGGGCGGTTAACACCATGAACAGAACGTTTTTATTGAAATTCTTTCATGACTACAATTACAAAACGATCTAAGTTGCAATTTTATTAGCTCATATATTTTTGCGTCTATTACAACTAATTGAGATACCAATGACCTCATTTTGAAAATGTTCAACTATGTTTTGCAAAATGTAACATGATTCTTAGCAACAACAAGAACTAACGAGCATCAAAAAGATGAAATTCAAAAGAAGAGAGCGACAGTTATTATATCTTGGCTTAGTCAACCTTAACACTTCGATACGGTTTACATCCGAAGTCTCGATAAATTCGCCGTGGATGTTTTTGCTAGCGCCGCAATTTAACATTCTCTGCACGTCTATTCTTTACTCACATTCATGTACTCAAACATGTGTCATATCCAAACCAGTCAAGTGTAGCTTGCTAACGTTACGTGCTGAATCAACAATAGGATTTTAATGCAAATTTGCAGATGAAGTATTCGACACTTCAATTTCCTAAGTAAACTAAATCGCTGACCAATAAAATATCGTATGATTTTTACTACGTTTTGAGGTCACGATTTTACACGGGTACGTCCAGCACGTGTCATTTTTGCTTGACAATAATGGTGATCAGGTAATTTATTGTCTCTTAATGAAACTGAACATGAAAATCATACCGGTATTGAGCTATTCTCAAAGTAATCTTCCAGTAGATCCGTAAAAAGCCGTGGAAAATGGGAATTTAGCAAGTGGCACTTAAACTCAAGTTTCAAAATAGTTAAATAGTTGTAAAACATAATGGAATCGCACTGTGAAACACCGTGGCTGTCACGACGGTTAGGAAACGGCAGCACGAGAAATTTCAAGGGAAATGAACTCTAGAAACATGAACTTTGTATTATTTTGCTGTTTAGCAATAGATTATTCTCTACATAAATAATTAGTACCTGGGCGACTGAGCTTCACGAGCTAAAACTCGATAATAAGCGTTATCCCAGAATAAGACAAAGCTACGAGTAGAGCGATTTGTCATCCCCCGAAACCCCTGCATACAAAATTTCATCGAAATCGTTGGAGCCGTTTCCGAGATCTTATATTTATACAAGAATTGCTCGTTCAAAGGTGCTAGATAGATAGATTTAGGGCTGGCATGTTTTATGAGTAGACAGGAGTTCAGAAAATTAGGTTGGTAGGCCAGTTTTTATTAAAGTTAAGTTGAGCTATTTACG
>NC_133494.1:9275084-9299474 GCF_025370935.1 Choristoneura fumiferana
AGTCAGCAACAAAATCAGCTGATCACTTCCGTACCTTGTTGCTTTAAAGTCACGTACGTAACGTCAAATAGACAAACAAAGTGATTGTGATATTGTACAAAAATACACACTTTCGACGCTGACTGCTCTCACAGACACTATAAAATAAAGACGCTTATAAAGAGCCGGATAAAACGCCCGAAAAAAAACGCCGACAAAAAGAAAACTTAAAAGTAAAAAATAATTTGCACTACTAAGCTAAGGTTAATACTTTTAAAAATACAACATATGTACTTTAGTTTCATGTTAAACTTAGCGGTCCCCAACACCGACGACGCTAGATAAAAAATACTAGGTGGTATACTAAATTAACTTAGGCTAATTTCGGGAATCAGCATATTCCCGCGGATAGGGATAAACGAATTCTTCACAGAAAGTCGCGAGCAACAGCTAGGTAGTGCATATTATTGGTGGCGTTTTTTTCGGGGCGTTTTTTTACAAGCTTTAATTAAACTTGCTTCTACTAATTTGTTGTTGTTTTTGTTTGGTCAATCTTCTAAGTTAGTCCAAACACACATCTACTCGTACATCCAGTAGTCAGATTGATTTGAGTATACAAACTCGTATGCAGTGACAATGCTGGTGTAAGTACCAAAAAATGTATTGAAAAATATTTTTTAACAGTAACCTAACTTATTTTGGTTAATCTTTTATAGTCCAAACACGCATTGCTGATGTGGGTGTCAAGACTGCCAGGCTGAAATGGGACTGGGCAGGCCACGTCAGCCGTATGGAACCCTATAGTGGGCTAAAATAGCCACAGACTGGATACCACAAAATGGACTTCGGCGGCGTGGCAGACCAGGCGTCGATGGCGGGACGATCTGGACGCCTTTTTCGCAGATGGTCAGAGATCGCCAGAAAGGGTAGAGTGGAGGACATGGGGGAGGCCTTTGCCCAGCAGTGGGACACCTCTACAGGCTTCTAAATAATAATATAATAAAACTTATTTTGAGTCGAGTTGTCTTATATAATGTTCTACCACACCAGTTTTGGACGAACGGATTAGACAGATGTGAGAGAACTGAAACGAAGCTTGAGGTACCGGGTTCGATCCCGGTCGGGCAGGTATTTGTATGAAAATACAAATGTTTATTCACGAGTCCTGGATGTTTAATATGTATTAATGTACTCATATGTATCTATTTATTTAAGCATGTTTATCCGTTGCCTAACTACTATTGACCCATAACACAAACTTACTTGGGACTAGCTCTATGGGGTCAAGTGTCCCTAACATTTATTTACTACTCCTTTGCCCGCTCGCGCGTGTTCGTATCGCGCGCTGTTCCTGAACTGCATTTTCCTGGGATAAAGAGTAGTCTTATATCACACTCTGACCCAGAACTATATCTATGCCAAAATCACGTCGATCCGTCGTTCATTTTCGACTTTCGCATTTAAAATATTAGTATAGATTTATGTATACTAAGCCAATGGTAACTATTTATTATGTAATTTGTACCTTACCTAATTGGTTATAAGTACGTGTTCAGCTTCAGACGGACCGACAACGGATATTTATTGCAGACACTGTCTTCATTAATTATACTTGATTGCTATCCGTAATTAAGAGCCATAACATCCGTCATATCCATACTAATAATATAAATGCGAAAGTATGTGTGGTTGTATGTTTGTCCGTCTTTTATTCCGTATATATCTCGGTCCGTTCGACGTGATTTTTGGTAAAGAGATAGTTTATGGCCAGAGAGTGACAAAGGCTATTTTATCCCGAAAAAAATCACAGTTACCGAGGAACAGCGCGAGATAACCGAATCGCGCTCGGGCAAAAGTATGCGAATAAATGTCTGTGCAGTTGAGGAAACTGAATCACGTACCAGGGTAGAACGTTTTCGTAGCCGATTATGCTTTGGTTTTTTTTTAGATTTTGGGATCTCAACATAACATTACTAGCACAAAGGTTCCATCCTGGTACGTAATTACTTACCTGCCTATATACGTAGTAGGCACAGCGTCCTCTCAAGTTAGGAGGGCTTCGCGTAGTTTCCACGCGAGCCAGCGTGGATTAGGAACTCCTCACACAACATACAATTACTTTGCAGGTGTATGTATATAGCTTAACTCACGATGTGATGTGCTCATTCAAAGTCAAAGACAAAATTCTATTAAATTTTATTCAATTTAGGCTTTAACAAGCACTTATGAATCTTTCTTATTTACAAGCTTTTATTTAGCTTCACCTGTCATCTGTCTGTATGTTGCAATCAAATCTTGCAAGTTAAATTCAACCAACTTCTAGAAGTTTTTTGGATTGACTTGAAATTTGGTATAGGTACTTATGTAAATTGCGTGACAATACAATAATTTGGCAGTGACATCCAGGTAGTCCGGCCAGGACGTGTCCGTAGGACGGAACTCTTCAACGGTTAATGGCATGGACCTGAAATTTGGTATGCAAATGTAGTTTGGGTGGCAATGCAAGTACAGTCAGCAGAAAAAGCTTGTATAAAAATGAAATTTTTACCAAAAACTTATCCTATCTTTCTAATTATGTATTCACCTTTTATTATTTCTTCGCTCGTTACAACGTTTTCTGAGCATCTTGTACGTCACGTCAAATCACATTACTGCCACGTGAATAACGGGCTTTTACTATCCCTTTTCTACTCACTAGTTATTTTAGGATATATTTACAAACTTATTTCAGACACTCAATCTTGCTACTCTAGCCTGGAGGAATTTGGAACCGTTTTATCGCTAAGCTGGACAATTAAGTACCTATGCAAGTGAAAGCCGTATGATATTGTTCTCCTTGCCTCTGCACATCAATGAGGGTTTTGGAGATAGACTAATGAGGGCTATCGCGTATGAATTCGCCGCTAGAGGCGCTAGTGTAGCGTGAGGTCTCCGAAATATCAAATCTCATAGTTTTTGGGTGAGCTACGCGGGTTTATTTATAATTAGAATAATTTTGTGAATATTTTGCATAACCTGAAATTAATTATGGAAATTATGCGTTACGGGGCAATGAATGTCTGTCAGTGTTTTGAGACAGTTTTGTCTTTCGGAAACTTTTGTCCTTCCTTTTTTTCCGATCAAAACGGGACTACGCAACACTGTGGTTGCTCGATATTTTTATGGCACGGTTTTAAAGTGTACCTATTAAATATGATTTTAATCTATTTTGTTTTCACGCCCGTAATAACAGACTTAAAAAGCTACACTTAAAACCTCACGCAACAGTGGCGCCATCTAGAAAGACAAAAAACGATAGCCCTCATTGACGCTAGTATCGTGTGGTATGTCTGACAACTTTGAAATTTGCTTCACGTTTCTGATTGGTTAACTAACTAAATGAGCCAATCGCAAGCAAGGCTGTAACGTCAAACGAACCTCTCGATACCAACGCCATCTAGCGATATTTCACCTGACCCTCATTGATTGGTGGTGTAATAGTACATTTTGTCTTAAGGGCGGTAAATAAGGAATTACGAACGAGAGTCTATTAGAAGCCCGAAGTCGAAGACTGAGGGCTTTAATGAGTCGATGTTCGTAATTCTAGTACCGCCCGTGCGACATACAATGTTTTTCATCACATTTGCGAGTGAAATTGTATTACATTGTAAAGAAAATTTATATTTTTTCAAAAATTGCCGATACCGCTGGCTGCGTTCTTGGCAGCCAGCTCCTGCATGCGCCCGACATGCATCCAGCATGCGCCCGACGTGCGCGCGCCGCGCGCTGCAGGCGCTACTGCAGCACACCATGCAGTAACAAACTCATTTACCGACCTTGGGCTTCATAACAACAAAATTAGTACGGGCAATGACTCATTTACCGACCACGGGTTTCATGACAAGCACATTAAGGTTGAGGGTTTTATTTGGGGGGTTGCAAACAAAGCAGCCTGCATGTTACGGCACTGTTTACGAGCAACTGTGACGAAAAAAATATTCTGTATAAGAGCATGTTATTGGGTTATTCTAATCATGTTAACGCTAATCAAGTTGCCTGTTTCCTTATTAAGTAATGAATTTTAATCATTACCTTCAGTGTGGGAAGTTCCGCAAACTTTGCCCCGGCTTCACGCGGACTTAGAATACTGGAAGTGCTGACTGCTGATTTATACCAACAGTTGCAACAGTGCAATGTCTTGGTTTATCAGACTTCTTATTGAATTATTTGCTTAGATATGTAGTCATGGAAAAGGTTGTACGTTTACTCTATTAAAGCGTACTTAGGTTCTTTTTAACGGCTTATGGCTCAGTTACATAGGTCGATAGGGCCCGCATGCGGGGTACGGTAGATTGCCAACGCATGCCATGGAGTCCGCATTTGGGGAACCGTTTTCATTTGTTTTCACGCTGTATGTCGACCGAGTTATCTAGACTTATGAGTTTCACTAGTCGTTATACCGCATGCGTGCAGTCACCGCATGCATTATATCGACCGAGCTACGAGTATTAACCAATGTAACTGAGCCATTACTGTTTTAGCAATAACTTAAGTATTAAAAATAAAAATTTAAGGGTGGTAAAAACTATAGATTTGTATCCCCGTCCGTTCATTATAATTTTAGACCACTAAAAAAAGAATGGTAACACGTAAAGATTTTTATTTTAATACCAATAGGGACAAAGTAGTGGGAAAAACCTAACGTAACATAAATATTTATTTATTTTTAAATATTTTGAAACTACTAACTATATTAATAAATGTATCAGTATAGGTATTAAAAATCATTAATTATTAACTACTGGAAATCGTTCCAATAAGAGTAAATTCGCGCCTTTACTTAATTTCCAAAAAAATCTCTTCACCTCACTAGCTCGAAAAGGCTTGCTTCATCGAAAATGGCTGGCAGAATTTCGTATAGTAAGCTGCAGAGAAAGGTACGATACATGTATGTATCACAGTGGGAGCACGTTTCTCTGCAGCTGACTGTACTTACCTAACCTACCTATACTTGATTGTGTATTTGCATTTTGCACAAAATGTCACTTCCATAAAATCTAAAGCTGGGAACAGGAAGAATGCTTAATGAAATACTTCTACCCACATACGGAATGTCAGGGAATAAAGCATCGCGCTGTTATATTAATGTTCACCGCCGTATTAACTCGCGCTGATGAGTGGAAATGTACATTTAATGTAACTGACAAATCTGGCATACAATTATATTAAAAAAATATATATGTTCCAAAATGCACGACCACTTTTAAATTAATTAGGTACAAGTTGTACTTAATTAATTCAAAATTAAAACTACATTAAATCATACATTATTTGAAACAAAAACTCGTAAAGGAAATTTCATAAGGATTATTCAGATTTCGACAATATTTCTCTGGATTTCTCTCGCTGCTGTCGTTCATCTATCATTACTTCACATATAAATCGTTTATTTTCGTGCTGTCATCTTTCATCCACCATTACGTCATAATTCGTTTTCTAGATTTTTTTTACAAAATGGCAAAAATATACTAGACGAAGTTAACAGATAACACTATTATTTTATTTTTATTTATTTAATAAAGCCATAAATTGTATGTATAAGGTACATACTGATGTTATGCAATACAGTTAGAATCAATACAGTTTTACCCAGTGGGTGTAGCTAGATACATTTCACTTAATAACAAACAGTTAAAATTATAATATTCATTTAAGCTATAGGGCCATAAGTCGATAACAAACTTTTTCAGAGCTGGCAAAATTTTTGTGTTTGAGTGACTTAATTTCTACAGGCAATGTATTATAAACTTTTGCAGCCACGCTTGTTGTCATAGCAATAGGGGCACGGACATCGTAAGCAAACCTCAAATTAAGTCTGATGCTATTAAAATTGTTTTTGGAGGTTTATTTGCATTTCGAAAGACTAGTTTGCAGAGCTCTATAATATACAGTGCTGGAAGAGTGGGCATGGGACATGGTGAGTGACGTACTCGAATTATTTTGTAGAGTGCCGTACGCGTGGCATTTGCTGCTCATCCCTGCCTTCTGACACTGGAAAAAATGTCCTTCGTCCGATGGACCGAGTCCGAGTCATATTTTTAAAAAGTAACTAGATTTTTTACCGAATAAAGGTGTTTAAAAACTGTCTTTTACTCATTAGTGGAATTGTCCTGCAGACCCGTACTTTAAAAAACCGGCCAAGAGCGTGTCGGACACGCCCGAAATAGGGTTCCGTAGCCATTACGAAAAAATTAAGTAATATTTTTCTAAGAATTTCGTATTTTGTACGGAATATTCCAAGTTTAGATATATTTTATACCTTAGGCTGCTATTTACTTTTAAACTACTAATAATTCTCAAGAAAACTTAACCGTTAAAGTTTTTCTTGTAAGTTTGATATACTTACTACCCTCCTGATTTTTTTAAAATTTTTCCACCCATCGGTTTAGATTTTAGAGGGACTGCAAATTTTAATGCAAATTTGCAATTTAAAGTTGAATATTTTGCAAACAAATCACTAAATCGAAAATTCGTTTTACCAACCCCTAAATGGTTTTAAAAGACCTATCCAACGATACCCCACACTACAAGGTAGGATAAGAAAAAAAATCACCCCCACTTTATGACTTTGGGAGGTTGGGAAAATTTTAAAATTATTTAGTGTACCATTTTGTCGGCATAGTTTACATATATATTGGTGCAAAATAACAGCTTTCTAGCATTGATAGTCCCCGAGCAAAGCCGCGGACGGACGGACAGACAGACATGACGAAACTATAAGGATTCTGTTTTTGCCATTTTCCCTACGGAATCCTAAATTGTGAAATGTAGTTTAGGATAAAGAATAAACAAACTGCCACATGCTAGTATTGAAAACAACTGGTGTGATAATTCTAGATTGAATATCAGCTAAAAGGTTTGTGGTGCACAAATTTTGAATGAATATCTTCTTCTTCGGATAAATAAGTTTTCTAGTGGCTAATATGGACAATTGACCCTAGGATGGACGAAAAGAGCTCATTGTCCAGCAGTGGGATGCTCCACTTATGATACTTCAAATCCTAATGAGCCTTGATTACGAAACTATACCTAATTATAAATAAATAAATAAATAAATATCACGGGACAGTTCACACCAATTGACCTAGTCCCAAAGTAAGCTTAGCAAAGCTTGTGTTATGGGTACTAAGCAACGGATAAATATAATTATATAGATAGATACATACTTAAATACATATTAAACACCCAAGACCCGAGAACAAACATTCGTATTTTTCATACAAATATCTGCCCCGACGCGGGAATCGAACCCGGGACCTCAAGCTTTGTAGTCAGGTTGTCTAACCACTAGGCCATCTGGTCGTCAAAATTATCCAAGCTAAGGAATGCTGTCATAATTACTCGCAGCGAAATATTGTCTAAAGACTGTCCTAGATATAGATATAGCAATTAATCACTGTCCGCGCAATTCATACCTCTACACCCGACTTTGCCCATTCGTATAGGTATAATTAATGATCCTTTTGATTTATTATGAACGGTATAGGAAGAAATGTATTGGCAACCATTCGTCTTTATTGTATTGTGCTTGCAATAAATATCATGCCGCAGGTCATATTTTTAATGTTTCGCTGATTTTTGATACAGTTTTGAGACAGAACCGAACAATAGTGCAAGTATTGGAAAAATGGCCTTCGGCATTCTATAGTTATGTTTTTGCTGCCGCTACTCCATCGACGTGAAAGAGACACTAAATAACCATATACACCTGTTTTTGTCTGTAACATAAACAATAAATAAAAATGACAAGACTTTACTTCGCTCGCGTAAGTAGGTACCTACCTAAAATGGATTTGCTAAATTTTTACGGGAATGATAAATCCATCCTCCATGTGAGGAGTGGGGATCGGTGAGGTGGTCAGGTACCTATTTGTTGTTCGGCACTTTATATATTAATTTTCTACTATAACTAAGAACTAACATAGTATTTAAGCTAATTTTTGTCACTAACTAATAACTAACAACATATGAAACCTGTTTTCCGAATTAGATGATTTTTATTTTTTATTTAATTTTATTTTTTTTTAAAAAATTCTGCGATACTGCGCTCTAAAACTCGTATCACAGATGTGGGTGTCAAGACCGCCAAGCTGAAGTGGACTGGCCGGACATGTCTGCCGCATGCACCCGGACCGATGGGCACGGATCGTAACCGAATGGGATCCGAGGGATGGGCATAGGAGCAGAGGCAGACCCAAGAGGAGATGGCGGGACGACCTGAGCGCTTTTCAGCTCGATTGGCAGGTGCATGCCCAGGACAGGGAAGAGTGGCGGAGAAAAGGGGAGGCCTTTCCCAGCAGTGGGACATAATACAGGCTACATAAAAAAAAAAAAATCTATCGTGGGTATCATTAACGTTGCATATAAAACATTTGCGCCAATTTTCATAACTCTAGCGGCTTAAATTTCGAGATTTTATCCCGACTCGCACTTGGCCAGTTTTTAACTGATTATTCCTGTTAGGCAACAGCCGACAGATAGCAAAGCATAGATTCAGATCTATCAACTCCTGCTTAACACTATTACCATACTTACCCCCCTGATTCCCCATCCATTGCTTAATAAATTTATTTGACGGATAAGTGTGATGTCGTCTCTGTTTGTTTTGTTCGAATAGACGGAGACGGCATCACATTTGTCCGTCAGTTAACATTAATCAATGGGTGGTGAAACAGCCCCTTAAGTTAGCAACCAAGAATGTATACGACAGTCATGTAGCGTGACAGTCAAAAAATTCTGCATAATTAGGACTCTTTTGGAAGCCGTGGTGGCTAGAGATTGCTAACCCGATGCCCTTTTAGGCACCCTCCGGGCCGGACCATTCTTACAAGTATTTATTTCGTATATAGAAATTTTTCATAAAATACTTCGCTAACATACAACCCGGCCGGGTTGGCGGCGAATGCTACCGGGCCCGGCCAGGTTGAGAAACATACCGGGTTGTAATCTGTAGTGGTGGCCTAGTGGTTTGACCTAATGGCCTCTCAAGCAGAGGATTGCGTTCAAATCCGAGCTCATAGCTCTAATTTTTTCGAAATTCATGTGCGAAATTTCATTCGAAATTTACCACTATACGGTAAAGACCGTGAAAGAAATATTCGCGAGGAAGCCTGCACACACCGGTAAATAAATTTAATGGCGTGTGTGAAGTTCTCAATCCGCGCTGGGCCCTCTTGATATCGAACTACGGTCCAAGGTTCATTTTGAGAAGAGGCCCTGGGCCCAGCAGTGGGACTTATACTCTTATAGGCTGGGATGATGCTGATGATCAAGAACCTTTCATACACTTAGGGGCTGTTTCACCACCCATTGATTAGTGTTAAACTGACGTTTAAATGTGATGCCGTCTCCGTCTATTCAAACAAACAAATAAAGACGGCATCACATTTAACCTTCAGTTAACACTAATCAATGGGTTGTGAAACAGCCCCTTAATAAAGGAAAATGGCTGGAAACTCTACGTGAGGCCACACATTGACATTTAATTAGAATAAAACCCTAAGGAAACCTCAAAAGTTGCCACCGTATCATGGTCCAATTTACCACATGTACCCATTGTGCGGAAGCTAACACAATGCGGTATTATCGCCAACGCTATATTGAATTGTGAACGGGCAGATAATGCAGCATATAACGTTGGTATATACTCGCTATTGTTTGAATATTTGGCTTCAGTCTGGCTAGCAGGTCACGAAGGAAGCTATGTACTGACTAGTTGATATTTGTAATGGCGCACATTTTAGGTCGGGACATTATAATCATCATTATAAGAATCGGGATATTGATAATTCAAATTCAATCTGGATAGTTGACTCAGGAGCATATCACCATATTACGTCAAGCGCCAATTGGTTTAGAAGCTACACACCTTTCGATAACCCAAGAGCTTTACGACTGGGAGATAATCGAAATATGTATGCATATGGCCAAGGAATTATTGGTGTCGAAATGTCGGTACAAGGTAAATGGAAACGTGCTCATCTGAATAATGTTTGGTATGTACCTCAAGCAGGACAAAATATATTCTCAGCTGGTTTTGTCAGATTTGGCATGAGAGACTCTGTCACCAAAACAAAAGAAATGTTAAGGAATTTTCGTCAGCTGTTGCAAAATTCCTTCGTACCATATAGCGATGCCGACTACGCCGGAGATAAAGACACAAGAAGGTCGACTTCTGGTTACGTATGTCTGGCCGCAGGGGGAGCGGTGTCCTGGTCTTCAAAGACGCAGAGATATGTGACTCTTTCAACCACTGTGGCGGAGTTTGTGGCGGCCAGCCTTGCAGCCCAGACGGTTATATGGCTCAATCGATTTTACAAGGAAGTTCGAGGAATCGAGGTCATACCTACCGTTTATGTGGACAACCAAAGTGCTAACAAGCTTGTCAAGAACCCAGTGTTTCATTTTAAGACAAAGCACATAGATACGCGCTAAGTATAAGTTTTTGCAAAAGCTTAATCAATAGAAAAAGGTCAATGTCCTCTACGTACCTTCCAGAGAACAAGTAGCAGATACGTTTACGAAAGCCCTACCAAAGGAAAGCTTTCTCAGGGCACGAGCCTTACAGCAGGGGGAGTGTTGAAACCTCATTGTACTGGCCATCAGATATTGTGTTTTGCTTGACATTGATTTAATTTGTTGATAGACTTCAATACGCATTTGGTTCATAAATATGGATATTTTTACAAACAGGCTGAATATATCTTTTTAGAAATTTATGCTAGTCACAAAAGAATACAAAAAAGAAACAGATAATTAACACGTTCGCGCGTACGCCCAAAATTTTCGGTCAATGCGATATCGCACAACTTTTTCCATACAATGAGACGTCACGTCATTACAAGTTGAGCTTTGACTGTATACAGAAATAGTTAGCGTTACGGCGCATGCGGGATTAATCGTCACCGTTTATAGACGTTCTACCGTACAACTGATATTGTAATTATACATATTCTTAACAACGTCATATCACGACAATATTATCGAATCGTCAAATGACGTTGTGTCACATAGTGACGTAACATAATACTACAATAACGTAGCAACGTCATATTACGGCAACATGATCGAAACGTCAATTGACGTAGTGTCACAATGCGATGTAACGTTATACTAAAAGAATAAAGCAACGTCATATTACGGCAACAAGATCGAACCGTTAAATGACAAAATCATTACGGCAGCCATATCATACTGGCAAATGGCTTTTTCTTGTTTTAAATGGATAAAAAACTGCAAGCACGTAATAAATGCTTCTATGCATGTCTTCGAGGAAGTTCAATCATCTCGAGAAACATTACATGACCCTATATATTGATGACGGGTAGTTTGGATCAGATGCAGACTACAGCCCAGGAAGAGACGAAGGTTCCAGCGCAAGCAGCGTTAGTAACGTCTCCGTAGGTGCACCAATCACAGCAATGCCTTCCAGCAAGTCGGCCACAAACTATATACCAAAGCAGCAAAGTCTCTGACTCGGCTAGTGTTATAGATAAATCTGTATATGCATCTTCCAGTTCGGACAGTATTTTTGACAGTATCAAAATAGACAATAGCCCAAGAAGCCAACGCCTAGACATGACGCACTCGGGAAGTGTGATGATGATACACTAACTATATCGGTATCATCTGAGATTTTAGATAGTCTTATATAGGAATTGACTTTACCTCAGAGATTATCTCACTACCACAAGACCCGCTTGAACTGCAACCAGACATAAGTAGATTTGGAAAAAGCTCTTACACAATAACTTTGCTCCCTGAACAGGAATCAAAGTGAAAATACCCTAACAGCGTAATTTTTACTCCTTGAACAAGAACCAAGCTCGGAAATTATTGATGATAGTGAGGTTTCACATCCAACACCGCCATATCCTGGAAATAAAGAGGGTAAGTAACTAACTCTCTAATTTTTATCATCGGGAGATCATCCTAGACATCTTCTTTTACTAGATACTGCAGCATCATGCTCTCAGCAACCGGTAATGAATGGTAACGAACTGATACTACGAGATGTATGTCGTAGTTGTAGCTTAGCCAATTTATCTTGTATTTAATTAATGAAATATAAAGAGAAATTGAGCTCGGTCCTTCCCCGGTGCCTGTGCTTGTGGAGATCCTTGATCTGTTTCCATCATTTCATGGTACGGCGTTGATACTGGAGAACTGTCGTTACCGGTTGCTAAGAGCATGATGCTGCAGTATCTAGTAAAAGAAGATGGCTAGGATGATCTCCCGATAATAAAAATAGAGAGCTGGTTATATTCTTTATTTCCAGAAGATGGTGTTGGTGGTGGTGTGGTGGTGTTTGATGTGAAACTTCACTACCAATCAATAATTTCAGAACTTGGTTCCTATTCAGGGAGTAAAAATGAAGCTGTCAGGGTATTTTTAGAGTTTGATTCCTGTTTAGGTAGCAAAGTTATTCTGTAAGAGTTTTTTCTAAATCTATGTCTGGTTGCAGTTCAGCCGGGTCTTGTGGTAGTGAGATAGACTCCAAAGTAAAGTCATTTCCTAAGACTCTATTTGATACCGATATGTTAGGTCATCCTCATACTTACCGAGTACTTCATGCCTTGGTTTCTTGGGTTGTTGTTTATTTTGATATTTAGTTAGCCAAGTTTAGGTAGCCAAAACTGTCAAAAATACTGTCTGAACTGGAGGATGCGTATACAGTCTCATCTATAACATTCTAGCCGAGTCAGAGTCTTTGCTGCTTGGGTAGTTTGTGGTTGACTTGCTGGAAAGACGTTGCTCTTATTGGTGCACCTACAGAAATATTACCAATGCTGCTCGCGCTGGAACCTTCGTCTCCTCCTGGTTTGTAGTCTGCATCTAAGCTAAAACTACCCGTCATCACTATAAGGGTCAGGTGGTGTTTCTCGAGATGATTGAACTTCCTCGAAGACTTGCACAGAAGCATTTTTATATGCTCGTAGTTTTTTATTAATCTAAAAGAAAAAAAAGCTCTCAAATCAATTGAGGATAATAATATCTAGCAGTATTATTCATAATACTATCACAGCAAGAACTACACACATATACTTTACGAAATTACTCGTTTAGATGTGAGAAATAAGTCGGTAATTGAGTTAGAACCATAGCATCAAAATTCCCTAAAACTCACTAAACACAATAAAAAACCCATCTGTTTACGCAAAACGTAACATCGTAGGTCGGGTCGTGTAGAAGTCACTTTACGGGAATGTGTGATGGACCCTTAAATCATTTTTATTGTTTTTGACAGCCTATGTATGTCAATGGACCGGTCACTCATTCGACCGGGGAGTCATTCAAAAGCACTGAGAGACGGTGGACGTCTATAGCGATCTCGGGGTCAGAGCGGAGCTCTCAGTGTCAAATCGTGTCATTAAGTAATCTAAGATCATCTGAATTATATTTATAGATATAAACAGTTGTACGGTATCAGTAACGCGAAATATAGTGGTGAACGTAATCGCAGTTTGATTTCATCGTCATAACTCAACCCTTCACACGACACCGGCGGCAGCTAGCTACAGGAGGCGGCAGCTGTCCAGACCGATCCCAGGGGCTTGGGAGAGGGTCTGACTTCACATCGGCATCATCAGCGACGACCAAGGCGCGGCCTGCACATCGAACCCGCGAGGCCAGCGGTTTGGTCTAAGTATAAGCGACGCAGGGTGCGCACGCACATCTAATCAAAATCAACCCACCGGCAGTTCTCAGGGCGAGAATTGCCAACATTTTTGGTGGAACCCATGAGAGGGAGCAGAACGTTAGAAGAACGTTAGAGAATCAGCACGATAACGTACGTCGCAGGGCGCGTGTACTTCATTATCATCTCGGCACGGCGGGCGCCGCGCGCGCATACTTCACATCATATTATCATAATATTAATTAATAATATTAAGACTTTAAATTCAGTGCGCGTTAAGTCATTTTCGCAGTGAGTGAAAGTGCGGTCTTAATAGTGCAATAGGTATTGACACTCGAAATATTCATCATTGGAAGAAATTTCGCCGCCATCTTGTTGCGAGTAGCAAACAAGCAAGCAAGTCATCACACAAATCATCGGAGAACGGACGGAACTCGGCAAGTCAATCACATTCTCATTCATTCATTCAAAGACTTTAAGTGTTTTTTATAAATTGTCATTCACTTCATTCCGATCAATTCGGACGACTTGCGAGTTGCATTATCTATGGTCAGATGAGCGCATAACTGACTCATTCATTCGTTCATTTGTGTCAAATGTCATTTATTTATCAACATAATCAACAATCGTTATCTGAAATCAATAATCTTATCATTATCACGTTATCAGTTAATCATTACGGCATAAGTAAACAAATGCTGTTTTAGTGAGGTTTAAGTTTAAATACAGTTGTGTTTAATTTGATCAAACAGTGAGATTTATTGTTGATATTGTGCGTCGATTGTTGTTAAAGGTAACTTTTAGGTAGGTAGTTTAATACAAGTGTAGCTCACAGGGTGTGACTATTGTTATTCAGTTTAAGCATTTATCGTTCGTCATTGAATTAAGAGGTTATTTACTTGATTTAAACACATCAAGTAGTTCATTCATTTAAGTCAATATGCCTCCTAAAATTCATGCCAAGATTCAATTTATGTCGAAATATCGCATGCTGACAGATTTTGCTAGTACAATTAGCGAAGCCCAAGGTACCTCAGCGGTGGCAGTAGCTAAACGTAATTTCGGTTCATATTATAATCAGTTCGTACTAGCATATGAAGCGTTGCTTGGTCTTTCATCGGAGGAGATTCCTGAGGGAGAAATGGAACAAATTCACGCACAGTTTAGTGAAATCAATAAGTTACTTGTCAAGTTGGAGCAGGCATCGGAGCGCGGGGGGTCCGCAGACGAGCCTAGGATACGTCATCATAGCCAGGTAATGGCAAAGTTGCCTTCCATTGAACTGCCTAAGTTTAGCGGCAGGCCAATGGAGTGGATGTCATTCTTTGATCTCTTTCAATCCTTGGTCCATTCACGGGACATTTCAGATTCGGAGAAGCATTTTTATTTGCGAGCATCGCTGTCAGGTGAAGCGCTGTCGCTAATACGTCAGCTACCGATGGATGGTCAAAATTATTCAGTGGCACTGAAATTGCTCACAGATAGGTATCAGAACCACAGGGTGCTGGTAGATACATACTTGTCACAGATCACCAACCTACCGGTCATTAACAATGTTGAGAGGTTAAGGTCAGATTTCTATGATCCTCTCCGAGAATCTATTCAGGCACTGGAAAAGCTCAAACAACCAATTAACGAATGGTCATATTTAATTGTGTTTTTAATCATACAGAAGCTGCCAACATTGATCAGGTCAGCATTCGAACAGCGGTATGGGACGTGTCATCAAGTTCTACCCAGTGTTCATCAACTGCTCGAGGTACTCGACGAGCAATGCAGGGTGCAGCTCGCCGTGTCACCAGCACCAGAAGCGGCTTCAGGGAGAAGCTACCACCGGCCACCACCACGACGAGGACGGCAGGGTGCGTCCACCTCGGAGGCACGTGGCAGGCCAGCACGCGGAGTGCGTCAAGTTCATCAGGTGAATTCTATTTCATCATGTTCATTTTGTAGCGGTGACCACTCATTATATAGATGCGCAGTGTTCCTAAGTATGTCACCAGTAGCACGCAAGGCGTGGGCGAAACGTAGTGGTCACTGTTTTAAGTGCTTGAGGTTGCACTATGCTAGGGACTGCAGTCAACGGAATTGGTGTCTGCACTGCAAGTCTCCTGAGCACAACTCACTCATTTGTAATGCAGGGGCAGCTCCTAAGGCTAGGGAATCACCTGAAAGGGACCAACCTGTGGTGTCAACATTAGGCCACGGTAGGCAATCGCCCAAGCGTCAGTCACCGGGCAGGCAACCCCAGCATCATGCACAAGGCATGGGCCAGGGTGGCTACCCACTTGTGTGTGCACCTCAACCGAGCCAGGGCGGCCACTCAGATGTACCAGTGACTCAACCACTGTACCAGGAAGCTCCATCAGCTCAGGCGATGGCAGCTTACCGGCCAAGGCCTCCGGTAGGGGCAAGGGCACAGTGGGCTCAGTCTGAGTATCAGGCACTAAGGTATGGGCAGCGGATCAGCCCCATTCCTCCACAATCCCCACCATCTCCTCAATGAGATGCTACCACTGTTGGTGTGACACAGTCATTACCAGTCACCATTTGTCCCACAGCGGTAGTAATGGTGAAATCAGGTGATGGCAATTATTTTAAGGTTAGGGCCTTACTCGACACCGGGGCGAGTGTCTCAGTAATTAAACAGTCAATAGTTCAAAGGTTAAAATTACACCAACAGTCTAATGGTAATAATATTTATGGAATTGGTCAGCAACGGGTAAAGGTACCTGGTTCAATAGTCAAATTAATAATCAAACCTGTAGGTAAACAGGTACCCATCATTAGTACAATAGCTTCAGTCATGTATTCACTAACGGGAAACATTCCATCATATGACACTCAGCTCAAAGATCAATTACGGTTGTCACATATCATATTAGCTGATGGCAAGTTTGACAAAGCCTCAGATGTGGACATCATTTTAGGTACTGACATATTAAATTATGTACTCGATGGTTCAAAGATTTCCACTCACGTTCCAGGAATAGCAGCCTACGGGACATGCTTTGGGCATGTCGTCATGGGTTCATTGACCTCGACTCACCAGTCAGCGGTGACGTCATCACAGTCAGCGGGTACGTCCGTGGAGGACTACGGCCTGCACGCCACTAGACTCGAGGAGGTGCTCGAGCGGTTTTGGAAGGTCGAGGAGCCGCCTTCGAAGCCTGCAGTTCATCCAGATCACATGGAATGCGAAAGGTTGTACATTTCCACTACTCAACGTCTGCCTGACGGCAAATACATAGTCAGGTTACCGTTACTTTCAACACGCTCATCATTAGGCGAATCAAGGTCGCTTGCAATGAAAAGGTTGCGAGCTTTGGAGAGAAAAATGGCTAAGGACGCACTTTTCGCCTCCAAGTATAAAGATTTCATGAGAGAGTACGAAACTCTCGGTCATATGTCAAAATCGGATTTTCAATTTAACTCAGAACATTTTGTCATACCTCATCACGGTATCTTCAAACGAGGCACCGATAAAATCAGAGTTGTATTCGACGGATCAGGGCGATCGTCCACAGGTGTGTCACTCAATCAATGCCTTCACTCTGGGCAACCTCTTCAAAATGATATCACTAAAATCATTTTAAATTTTCGACGTCATCAAGTGGTATTCACTACTGACATCAAAATGATGTTTCGTCAAACATTTGTTCACCCAGATGATAGGAAATATCAATTAATCCTCTGGAGGGAGGATCCGTCACACGATGTTCAGGTATATGAATTAAATACTAATACCTACGGGCTGAGGTCAAGTCCATTCATAGCTATACGGACGGTGTTGCTACTAGCGGACGATTGGGAGGTGTCGCATCCGAATTCACACGCAGCACACGTCATGCGACGAGATATCTTCGTTGATGATATCCTCACAGGAGCAGACTCAGTAGCAGAGGCTCAACAGCTCAAGCAAGAGCTCATAGCGCTAACCGGGAGCGCAGGTTATGAGTTACGTAAATGGTCGTCCAATAGTAGGGAGCTATTGCGTGACTTACCGGAGGAGTATTGCGAGCTGCCACACTCATTTGATACTGAGGATAAAAGTTTCATCAAAGTATTAGGTGTTCAATGGGATCCAGTGTCAGATTCAATGGCATATCAAATCAACGTGCCACTTGGTCACCCTCCTACGAAACGTAGCGTGCTCAGTACAATCGCACGTTTGTACGACCCGTGTGGTTATTGCGCACCAGTCATATTTCGATTCAAAGTATTCTTACAGTCATTATTCTCGGATGGGCTCAACTGGGACGAGCCGATAAATCAAAATCAAATCAATCAATGGGACGAACTTACGCAGGATCTCAATCATTTGTCTCATTTACAGATTCCTCGGTGTGTCTCACTACCGAGCGCCGTTTCATACTCATTGCACGGTTTCGGCGACGCCTCGGAGCTGGGATACGCGGCGAGCGTCTATCTACGGACGGTGGATGCGTCAGGACATGTCAAGGTCAGCTTAGTCATTGCTAAATCACGCGTCGCGTCACATAAAACCAAGCAGACGATTCCAAAGTTGGAACTCAATGCATCTCACCTGGTATGCAAACTGCTTAATCACGTCGCAGATTCGTACGACGACTCTGTTCAGTTAGAGACTATCAATGCTTGGTCAGATAGCAGTATTGTTTTGTCATGGCTCAAGGCCAAACCTCACATGTTACAAACATTTGAATGTAACAGGGTACAGGACATTCAACAGTCCAAACGTCACATCACATGGCGTCATGTCAGATCAGAGCGTAATCCGTCAGATGTCGCTTCACGCGGAATGTCCGCAAGGGAATTAATTCAATTCAAATTGTGGTGGTCACCTGATTGGTTGTTGCGGGAGGAATCCCAGTGGCCACAGTTACCAGTCACTATACCTCAAGAGTTACCAGGTTTCAAGAAATTAGTTCATTTAGTCACGCCAGTAGAGTCGTGGGAAGACGCACTCTTATCACGTGTCAGTTCATATAGCAAACTAATCAATGTCAGTGCATTCATACTTAGATTTTGTAAAAATATCAAGTTGCCGAGGGAGCAAAGGAATCTTCAGTCTACACTGTCATTGGACGAGATTCGCGCAGCTACTAAACATTGGATAGGTAAAGTTCAATTAGACGCTTTCAAGGAGGAAATTGTTATGGTCAAACAAGGAAAGCTGGTCTGTAAATCATTGCAGAAGCTTAGCGTTTTCGTCGATGACGAAAACATGCTGCGTGTCGGCGGACGACTACGTAAATCAGCTCTACCATATGGAGCAAAGCATCCATATCTCATACCTAAGGATCATAAATGGGGTCAGTTACTCATCGAATACTATCACAGGTCATATTGTCATGCAGCGACGAACGCGCTCATTGCTATAATCCGGAGGGAATATTGGTTTCCGTCACTCCGGCGTCAAGTTTCAAGGGTTATCAGGAAATGTTTAGTTTGTTTCAGATTCAATTCATCGGTTCAACCGCCATTCATGGCAGATTTACCGGCTGACCGAGTCACGGCAGCACGGCCTTTCTCAGGCGTTGCGACAGACTTCGCAGGCCCATATTTAGTTAAGAGTAGTTTATTAAGGAATGCTAAATCAGTCAAAGCTTACCTATGTGTGTTTGTCTGTTTAGGAACCAAGGCGGTTCATCTCGAGGTGGTTTCAGCATTGACGATCGAGGCATTCATCGCGTCGTTCACCAGGTTTGTCAGCCGACGAGGGCTGCCTTCACTCGTCCGATCGGATCGAGGTACTAATTTTGTTGGCTCTAATTCTTACCTGCGTGATGTCAATCAGTTTCTGGTCAATAATGAGACTGTACTCAAAGGGGAATTTGCACGTCAAAATATTCGCTGGGAATTCAACCCAGCAGGAGCTCCTCACATGTCTGGTTTGGTAGAGTCAGCTGTCAAGCATGCCAAGCTTTTACTCAAACGAGAGGCTGGAGACACTATCTTCACGTTTGAGGAACTATCAACTCTATTTTCAAAAATAGAGTCCATATTGAATTCAAGGCCGTTAGTTCCTATGAGTGAGGATCCGTCAGATCTCGAAGTGCTCACACCGGGGCACTTTCTCATTGGTCAACCATTAGTAGCTCTACCGGAACCACATTGGAAGGACACTAAGACGTCGAGGTTATCACGTTTTCAGGTTATTCAAAAAATGTATCAATCAATCTGGTCAAGGTGGCATATTGAGTATCTCAATAATTTACAAGCGCGTAATAAATGGTATTCTCAAGTCAATAACCTCGAACTGAATGATCTGGTTCTCATTAAGGATGAGAACTCACCTCCATTACAATGGAGGCGTGGTAGAGTCATTGAAGTGTATAAGGGAACTGACCAGATTGTCAGGTCAGTTAAATTAAAAACTCAAGGTGGCGAACTCATACGCCCAGTAGTCAAACTGTGTAAATTGCCTATTGAATATAATGTAGGTCAATCATAATCATATATTTTTCTATTTATTGGTAGGGCACCAATTGATATTGTTGTCATTTATAATCATCTGTTTATTATTATGTAGACCCTCAGTCTAATGGATATATTGTTCATTTCATGTGTATAAATGTATGGATAACTCAACTCTTAGGATAAGTCATAGTCAATTGTATACCTACATTTTCAGGATAGGTAGAGCGTTTATTCATGTGCTACACCTAAGTTGTCATAGGTTGTCAGCTGTTTATCAGTAGATCATAAGTCAATATTATTGTAAGTAGAGTCAATAGTGCTTGCAAGTGTTCAGTCCATCTTTCGCCTGGCCCTGGCAGGAAATGTTTACGCAAAACGTAACATCGTAGGTCGGGTCGTGTAGAAGTCACTTTACGGGAATGTGTGATGGACCCTTAAATCATTTTTATTGTTTTTGACAGCCTATGTATGTCAATGGACCGGTCACTCATTCGACCGGGGAGTCATTCAAAAGCACTGAGAGACGGTGGACGTCTATAGCGATCTCGGGGTCAGAGCGGAGCTCTCAGTGTCAAATCGTGTCATTAAGTAATCTAAGATCATCTGAATCATATTTATAGATATAAACAGTTGTACGGTATCAGTAACGCGAAATATAGTGGTGAACGTAATCGCAGTTTGATTTCATCGTCATAACCTCAACCCTTCACACGACACCGGCGGCAGCTAGCTACAGGAGGCGGCAGCTGTCCAGACCGATCCCAGGGGCTCGGGAGAGGGTCTGCCTTCACATCGGCATCATCAGCGACGACCAAGGCGCGGCCTGCACATCGAACCCGCGAGGCCAGCGGTTTGGTCTAAGTATAAGCGACGCAGGGTGCGCACGCACATCTAATCAAAATCAACCCACCGGCAGTTCTCAGGGCGAGAATTGCCAACACCCATCCGAGTAAAAGTTTACATCACTAAGAATGTAACATATTAACAAAAATTCACTATTATTCATACAAAAATATTGAAATAATACTAAAGCTTGCGGGACAAATTCGTTGCTGAATCCACCTGCCGCGACCAGCGCGAGCGCGTCCTCCGTCACGTGAACAGGATGACTGAATGTATAGGCGCGGGAACAAAATACAGCGTCCACCGACGTTGTGCGTCTGTGAGTAGTCACATTTAAGAGCGTGTGCGCCGCCTCTTTTGGAGTCAAAAAATGTTATACTATGTGGCGCAAGATTTTTGGTAATTTAATATGATACGGCGCAGGATGGAACTACGGCAATTTATTATGAACACCGAACGTCCGACCACGTAGTTCCTTTAACGTTTTTATAAAGTCTGACGTGATTAGACTATGTGTCACAACGCCATAGTACCCTATTTGTCGGATATTGACGGTGGTCACGCGAACGTGTTAAGGTAACCTAACCAACAAAAACTTGGATAACCCCCGACATTGTCACTTCAAAGTTCTATATCTCAAAACGGCTGAACCGATTTTGATACAACATGTCCATGAACCATCGCAAAAACCCTGCTTTCGAATAAAAAAAATCGCATTCAAATCGGTTCACCTGTTTTAAGAGCTACGGCGCCACAGACAGACACACATAGCGGTCAAACTTATAACACCCCTCTTTTTGCGTCGGGGTTAAAAGAGAAAAGAAAGAGTAAGAATTTGATTAAACCAGTGCAATTCACGCTCGAGAAAGTACCGACAAGTATTTCCTCCCTTCACGAAAATAACGGGATAATAATATTATTACGTTTTATTTCGTTTATAATATTGAGCCCATTATCTCCGTTTACAGGGCGCAATACATTAACCTATTTGCGGAAACGCTGAGCGGAATCGCGTCGGCTGAATGCAATGAAGAACCTTGCCCTTAAAAACTGTTTACAGCGAGGACGGCGGCCACAGAAATGGGTGTGTAATGATCAGTATAACAACATTTGATATAATTTCAAAGGGAGCTTCACAGAACTTTTTTTAAATACCTAACCTAACCTACCCAAAGTACATCAAATCGAATTAAAAGTTTAGTTTTTAAGATAAATTGCATTATATCAAATGAAAATTATATCAATTGTTGCATTATATCTATTGTTGTTATATCCTTCGTTACGCACCGTCTGTCATTGCGTCGTGTTGTGTCAATTATAATAGTATCTGTTTGTAAGTTGTTACTGTTTCTCTTATCTTACTAATATTATAAAACTGAGATTGTATGGATAGATGTTTGGATGTTTGTTACTCTTTCACGCAAAAAACTACTGTACGGATTTGCATGAAATTTGGCATACAGGTAATATATACACTGGATTAACATATACGCTACTTTTTATCCCGATATTCCCACGGCATAGGGATAAATTTCGAAATAACAACCACTGGGCTTAGAGTCATTGAATTTGGTATATTATAGGTAGCTGGACTTCTGGAATAACACATAGGCTACTTTTTATTCCGATATTCCTACGGGATAGGGAAAAATCTTGAAATTTCCACCGCTATGTTTAGAGTCTTGAAATTTTGAACAGTTGTTCTTAACACAACCAATTTTGGGATTTCTTAGAGCAATTGTGTAAAATCCCGGAATTTCAATTGTAACTACCAGATCGAATAGTTTACGCGTGCAAAGCCAGGGTACTCTAGTAAATAAATAAATAAATAATTTCCCGGATATTCAATTTTGCACCTTCTCGTTCTACGAGTAACTTTCTGGATCCAGCTTATTACGATGACGACATGAGCATGGTAGAGAAAGTAGTGCTAGCATTTATCGTAAAATAGAAAAAAGAAATATTTTTATTAGCACTTTGAAAACTACAGGAAACACAATTAAAATAAAAACAAGTATAAGTAAGTAAGTTTTAAGTAAAAATAAAGAAGAAGAGTATAAGTAAAGTAAAGAGATTGTATTGTATTGTAATATATACCTAACTCCTTATCGTACATAAAACATATGAAAATAATATAGGTCACGTGTGTATGGTGCGCGATGTCGGGGCCCAACCCTCTGTAAGTAGCTCGAGAGGGTTTTGTCTAAACACGGATATAAGAACGAACAGACAAACGCTACAGATTACCGGTGATCTCCAGTGTGCGTGAGGCTGAGGATATAGCGGGCACGCTGCAGGGATTATCTTTTACGTTAACAACAAGAATAATTACCACCACGACTTTGACGACCAGATGACCTAGTGGTTAGAGAACCTGCCTACGAAGCTTGAGGTCCCGGGTTCGATTTCCGTGTCCGTGTCGTTTTTATGGAAGATACGAATGTTTGTTCTCGGGTCTGGGTGTTTAATATGTTTTAAGTATATATCTATCTATATTTTTTTAGCCGTACAAAACTGTATAATGTTAATTTAATGGGTTTATTTTGCCTACAATATTGTGTACAATAAAACACTATCTAACATCAAAAACTAAAACTGTTTATAAACTAAACTATATCATTTATTTCTAATATATTTTAGGCAATCCTCCATTCTCTTTATGCCCCGGCCGGCGGTCGCATTAGCGGAGCCGCGCCATTTGCGTGGAATTTCATTAGTCATCTCATCGGCGCGGCTCATCAGATGCGGCGCGCGCGCAGACCAGCCAAGCAGAGAGTGCGCTAGCCTGCATTACGTACGAGTACATACATACGCACTAAGCCATGGTGGCCTTTTCACGAACTTTACGGTGAAGAAAAACATCGTGAGCAAACTTGTATAAACCTGCGAAGCAATTCAATGGTGTGTGTGAATTTCCCAATCCGCACCGGGCCCGCGTGAGAACTACGGCCCAAGCCCTCTCATTCGAGTGGAGGCCTTTGCCCAGCAGTGGGACATATATAGGCTGGGATGATGATGATGACAAGTATATCTGTTATGTTTGTTTGTTATTTGAACCTTAAATTATACATTGTATGTGACTGAGTGCGTCAACTCCTACTGGTTCCGGCAGAATATCAGCGCTGTGACAGCAATGTCGCAGCACATGCTGAGTCGGCGCCTTTTCGCGGCTGTGCCGTGACAACTTAATTTAATATGTAACAATTTGAATCGTTTGTTTATGTAGATTAACATGGCATGTTTGTGAATAAAGTTTTTTATATATCTATCTGTCTAAGTACATACAGGGTGACATAATTGGTATCCAGGAGCTACTTTTAGGATCCCTTTCTCCGCAGGGTTACAAATGAAACACTATTTATTTCTTTTATTTCTACTGTACTCTACTGTCGCTATACTGTCCATCTATCTGTCTGTCTCAGAGCTGTATCCCAAGAACTCTACAAATAGACTGCTGAAATTTACATTATATATGATGGAATTTATTTACA
>NC_133494.1:9299574-9341813 GCF_025370935.1 Choristoneura fumiferana
GCGCGGCAGGCGCGTCGGCATCGTGCAGCGCGAGGTAGTCGTGCGGGAACAGATCCTGCACGCGTTCGAGGTCCGACAACGCGCGGCGCGGCGACGCGCACACCCGCCGCCTGCCAGCCGCTGTACTGGGCCAACCGTTCGATCTGAAACAATACAAACAATTATGTTACTCGATAGAATACAAAACAAGTAGGTAAAGAACACGGTACATGATTCACTCAAATGCTTCATTAATACCATGATTGACGAAGAAAAGAACATATTTATCAAGGAACGTATCAACACTAAAAACAATAACCAACTATCTTAAAGTAGGTAACTATTACGAAAGACACGCGTCTCGTAACGCCACATATTAACAGTCATGTAAGTTATCTTCGAGTAGATTAGTATCTGCGAGTTAAAAAACAAAAAGAAAAAAAGAAAATGATGGTGTAATCTCACATCCGTCGAGCATTATCATTCATTATCCATGTTGCCTATTGAAATGTAACAATTGTAATCTAAATTCTCATCGCGTCGTACGAGCAGCGAGGTCCAGGGTGACTTCCCGGGTGCCTCACGCCGACTCCCTCAACCGTGTCCACGACAATGCTACCTTATTATAACAGGACAAAGGACCGTGAGACTCTTACCCGTCATTGTGTATAGTATCTATCTATTCAATACACTCGTAGGCACCGCTCCCAACGGGCTGTTTTAATTTTCAAGAATGTTTTGGTGAACATTAGCTTGCAATGACACCACGAGATACAAAACAGAACAATTGTTTGATACATTGCTGATTTACAGTGAAGCATATAGCTGTTGGTTGTAAGAACCTGAACCTCATTAGGGCATGGTCTCAGGTGACTCTGATTCGAATAGAGTCGTGTTCAGTGGATCGTAAAATTATGCGTTTGACTCACGGGCTACATTACACTTCGAGTTACGTGCTATCTGACTCCATTATGTTCTGAGAAGTCGTGGCGAGCTTCGCTTATCTTCGTCATATTCGTAATGCGGTGTACTTTACGATTACGAGTATGTAGCATCATCTATGTAAGGATCAAGTTTATATTAAAATAGCTGTAGTGATATCGTAAAAATTGCTGTCGATTGGCAAGTAGGTGTTTGATAGGCTACTTAGCAGTACAGTACCTATTGTCTACAATGGCATCGAATCTTAGGTTTGATGCTTTAATCGGCACGATTGTCTGCGGAATCGACTATACATAATTATTGTTATGTGCATCATGAGATGACGTGTGGCGGGTTCATACCCGCGTCTGCAGGGCTACTACGAAACTCGAAGTTCGTATCGTACCGTCCCTCTCGCTCTCGTATTAAATAGTATAAGTGTCAGAAAGATCGCACGACACGAACTTCGAGTTTCGTAGTAGCCCTGCTGATCGTCGAGTCTTTCGTTTCGATGAGCGGCTGATACTTAGTGACACCGACACCGTTACACGATCGCGATTACCCACATAACAGATAACAAAGCGTTTAATGTAAACTGCAATCAAGCCCATATTCCGAATGCTTGAATTGGATACATTGATTGCATTAAACGCTCCATCAATTAAGCAATTAAGGATATTTTTATTTTTACGTGATCAGATTTATTGTTTAATTTTTTTTGCTTCATATGCGTTAGAGTTATGTGCCTAAATTGGAACTGATTTAAGTATGCAATTGTAATTGGTAGGTATGTACATGATAGAAATATAGTTTTATTTTATAAGCTATTAGATTCCGTGTATAAAAACAGGATTTCTTGAAAAGAAATCGGTTCTAAGTAGGACTCAAGAACCTGCATAGTATTTCGTTTGTTTACTCTTCAATCATTATATGGAAGAAGCACACGCTTCACCTTATTTCTGTATAAGTACCAAGAAATCGGAGCATTACAAACGGCCAAGTACGAGTAAATGTTATCTGTGAACGTGTTACACGGAACTGCACTTTCTAACTCAAATGTTTACTTTAGAGTAAGCGGGTACGCAAGTTTTTTTAGATAACGTGTAAACTGTCCCTAAGTTTAGAGTGACTTAGATAACTCCGCGCGCGTGCGACGTCCGTGTTTATACGGGGTCTCCGCTTTTTACAAAATTATCTTTATCTTCCTCTCCATTTCCTGTTTTAGTGGGCACGCCTTCCACTTTAAATTTGCCATTAAATATAAGTAAATATACTAGTCAATATTGATATACGATACTACCAATTACGGCTTTAATGCCAGTGCCCTCATTCTGTTTATTTATAAAATCATTTTATGAGAAAATAACGAACCTCAAGGATTCTAGTTGTATTATGTTATGGCGTCGGTATAAGACCCTGAATATGTGGTTTAGGAGCAGGACTAGGTAATTGGACGTAATGCACCAACTGTGCATAAAAGCGGTCAGATAGCTTTACGTACGAGTGTGTACATACATACCCTTCACGTTTACGTAAATCGATACGTTGTTTTAATTCCACAGTCTAATACTCCCCAAGTGTTTGGGAAAAGGAGCATCACTAAGACCAGCAGGGCTACTGCGAAACTCGAAACTCGAAGTTCGCATCGTACCGTCCCTCTCGCTCTCGTATTAAATAGTATAAGTGTCAGAGGGACCGCACGACACGAACTTCGAGTTTAAGAGTTTCGTAGTAGCCCTGCAGGGTTGAGGCGTAACGATGTTCCCATACTTGCGCCCGCGTCGCGCTGCGCCACAACATACCGCATTCGTGCTTTGCTCCATTGATTAGCTGGCCTAATGAGTATGTAGATTAGGCACATGTTGCAATACCAATCAATTTGCATAGTTACAGAGGTGCAACATTATCGCAATATCTGGCCGCATGAACAGGAATTGGCCTTAATGATTTCGCACCATGTGATCAAAAACTAGTCTGCTTTTAAAAATAAAAGTGCCGCATATATTTTACGATGTTCATTATATCAAAATTGTAAACACGGCTCACAAGAATGCATTAGTAAGTGTTTTTTCCCTTCTAAACTTATCTTATTAACAGATCAGTTCTAAAAAGGGTTTCCATTTTAGCGTTAATCAAGGCGGATAATATATATCGTTAACAGGTAGTTTCGATATTTAACAATACATTAAAAGTTTGTTAAGGTTTAACAAAAGGTAAAATAAAGGTATGCCTTACCGATGCAAAAATTTTAAAATGTTTTGAATTCATGCATGCCTTATTTATGTTTACTACATAAAAGTGAATGCAAAGAATATAAATAAAGGGTTAAAGGAATAAGATGTGAGTCACAATCATTACAGTGATAAAGCAGACTCCCTGCATTATTATTAAGAAACGAGTTCATTTCACTTACAATAAACTTTCAAGGCGCATTTATTATACACAAATATTGTCTGACATCGGCTTTCAAGCAAAATTGCCTGGTGATTTTTAACGGTACTTAATAATCAATAATAAGGGTGACATTGACGTACCAAAATTCGCGAAATGTGTTAAATCTTCGTTAAATAGAGCAAGTCATACATAATCCGAAAAGGTCCAATACGCATTTGAACAATGTATTTCTTAATCTGTATGAAAATCGAAACGCTTTCGGATGGTTAACGGGACTCTGAAATATTATCCATTGATGTGTTATTTTAAGTTAAGTATCAGCATTTCGATCTGACATAAAGGTCGCTGCACAGCGTGATGCCAACGACACACTTTACCTCCTCGCATTGTTGAAAAGTGATACCAAATGAATTGCCGACTCATCCTCAGTGAAAACAAACCTCTGCGATATTGCTCAGTGATAGATAGGTACCTATTACATTTCACTTTTGTATAATATTAACCTTATTAAAAAGATGAGTTTTGTTTACGTCGCAAAGGTCAAAGAAAGTACAAATTTAACGGATACTAAAGATAGCTTGACATTTTGTAGGTAATATTTGATATTGACGATTTTACGATCATCGTGAAAGGATTACTATTTCAAGTTTTCTATTTACTCGTAAGTATACCTAAATTAATACAATTGGTAGAAGTTATTAAGTTCGCTAAAATGTTCGTGTAATATCTTGGTAGGTACTAGGTACTAAAGCAAGAACAATGAATCAGTATAGAGTAGAAAGCAAAACAATGTGCCTATATGTGCTAATTTCCGTTAGTTTGCTTAATTATCGACGTCTAGCAGTTAGAGCACATTGTTCCTGTAAGTTCTAAGAGCAGTGTTACAAAAAACTGTTCAGTTAAAATTTTCAAGTTGAAAGTTGAAAATAAGCTCTGCATTGCCTTCACCAGTTATTAAACTTCCGAATTAATCAGCTGCAATGGACCCGGAGCAGTCATAAATCAAAAAGAAAGCTGCGTTACCAAAGAAGACAGCAAGCGTGGAATTTCCGATTGGGATGATGTAGGACTGCGGTGATTCGGAATAATGCATTCTGGGCCGAACCACGCGCAGGAGATTGCGGTCATCGGCCTTCGTACAGCACTATAATATACTGTACTACCTCCTCTTCAGCATTTATTATTAACATAAGGACGAGAAAAATTACCTCACGAAATTCAACAATCTCTCAAATGAGCTGCCAAGCGCGAGATTGAGTTAAAAGCTTTGAATAAATTAAATCTAAAAAAAAAGTAATGTGCCCGTTTCATAAAGTGCCAGTTTCATATAAATAAAATAAATTGAAACCCATTGCACAGCATTGCTTCTTCTTGAAATTGGTTGTTAAAATTAAATGTTGACAGACACTATGGCGGATGCTGAGCTATAAAGTTTCAATAGCTCTGCCATCCAAGGATACTCACTTAAATAAAGACTCTTCCTACACACCCAATTTCCAACAAGTGCTTAGAAGAGACGTTACCCAGTTAATGGATTAAGATATTTATTCCATTAACTGGGTAACGTTTTTGATCTTGAGTTTTCGTTTTTGATTGCCAGTCATTTCAAGTATGGATTACCAAACCAATGCATTTGGGCGTTATTTGAGGTGTGATGATATTTACAATTATTTTGTTAATGACAGACAAACAAAGCATAGACGTATATAGACTATGCAGATCAGTTTACTTGGTCGTGATAGCCACAAGTCTTAGAAATGCTTTTGTAATCAGACTAGCCAGATGCGATTGCAAATAATTTCTGGATGGTTTCAAACTAAACAGGCGTAAGAAATAAAGTGTTGTAATAGTGTCAAAATCATACTTAGTGCGTCATATTGGTACATAGGTTAAAGGGACGTATCTATTGCCTAACAATTAAATGGCAAGCACGAAGAATACACATCATTACACATTAACAAAACCATCTCTTTTGAAAATATTCGTTTGAGTGACGGCACTCCAAATCGGGTTACGTAACGATTCTGTTAACAATGAAGCGGGCGTCAATCACGCGTTGGAGACGATTTGAAATAAGTCCACGGGAGAAAGTGGAGCCCGAGGCCGGGACGAGTTAAACTTATACCTTCGTAGCGCGGGCGCGGGTGGCGTCCCCGAAGACGCAGGCTCGCCCTCCGCTCCATTCCGACACGCAACACCGCAGCTAATCTGTCCTGGGGTCATCAAGGTTAAAACTTTGGGACTCAGTAGGTGACTGACAGTCATTTCTTTCACGACATCGGTGCGCTTATCAACGCTATTGATGCGATCAGTACCTACTTAATGAGTTACAACATCGCGCATGCAAAGGTCGGTAGCGTAGCGCCCCCGCTGTTGCTCACTTTTAAATCTTGATTTCAGAGAGTGACCACGACATAATAGCCTTTACAGTGTATAGACAGTAATTGTGGCGACAGGTCACCTCGTAGACCGCTGAACGACCGTCATGTAGTTATCAGCACGCGTTGTGTAAGCAATGATTGGTTTGATTCCAAGATACTTTAAGTTCATGCCCTAGAAAACTGAAACAGCTTTACTGAACAGCATATAAAATTCATGTGACAGTAATGAAAGGTTACTTACTGAAGCTGACACTTATTAAAGCATAAACGTATGCCAAGTAGTGATGTATTAAGTGCGAATACGTATATTCGTACAAGTATTCGGCGCACATCGACTCATTAACGAATATTCCGTTTAACATAATGATGGCATTCGTAAAGAAAATTTTCTTTTTTTGTCACGGTATTAGCGCTGGCCCTTTTCGAGCTTGTTCACACTAGCGTTTTTGCCGGCGGGTTCTCGGTGGAGCGGGAGCACGGCGTGCACGCTGCGATATTTCCGCGATTATTCGCCGCCTGCGTGCCCCCATGGCATGGTCGGGGCCGTCGGCGATCAAGCCATGTACGGTCACTAAGTAATGTTGGCGCCCACGCGGTGTAACCCGGCGGCACGCAGGTGGCGAATAATCGTGGAAAGATCGCAGCCGCAGCGTACTCGCTGCGTGCACGTCTCGTGCACGCCGCGCTCCAATAATTATTAAAAAATATTTTTTGTTCAACTCTACGTACTGTAGCCTTAGAAAGGTTTTTTTTCACGAGCTGGGAACGTCTTATCAGAAAAAAGAAACCTCCTGGGTGCCGATTTTTTAAATAGCATCTCTCGTGATAAATGTACGTCTTAATTTTAAAGATATTAAGATATTACGAGTAACTATTATTTTATGTATAGAATTGCTAACTTGGAGGTTTTTACTTTTTCTGATAAAGATTTTTATAACTATCAGTTCAGATTTTATGGAGCTTTCGCTGCGCAGATCATTTATTTCAATTTAGCTTAGCCTGGTAGTTAAAAAATGGTAGTCGCTACCTTTACTACTTACTTTAAGAGCATATAAATAATCAAACGAAACGCCAAAGACTCTTTCGGATAGAATCCAGGGATAAATAAATCTCAATACCGTTAAATATTTGATCGGCTTTGCGTCAACTTATGATGCATTATGGGCACTGCGCGGGGCCGAAGAACTACTAACTCAGGGACCCAGTGTGGTGGTGGCTTCCAAAGTTCAATTTAATAAATGACATGCACATAATCTACCATTACTCCGAGCTGCTATAATATTGAACTTTTTGCTTCACCAGTGGAACTGGAAATATGTAGTGTATCTATTCTGTAAGATACTAGGACTTAACAGGTAACTCATCAATTTCGTACTTTTCTTTATGTGTGTAATTAATGATAATCGTCGTTAATGATTGAACTAAATTCACTTCAATCGATGACTTAGCGTAGGTAACATTCAATAAAATTGATTGCGTTTTTGAAACGTTGCATTCAGCGCATCCTGTTGACTCTCCACTTTAGTGGCATTGTTGCTAAAAGGCAGCCAAGTATGCGCTGTCGGATATAAACAAAGGATATCTCTTGAAATACTATATTTTACACAAAGGTATTAAAATAGTTAAAATGTTCTATTTTTTTGTTTAAAAGTAATAAGATTGACGCAAATAAATGCTCTAAAAATGCTTTTCGTTTTACGAAATAAAATGTTCCTGTTTACTTTTACCTAAATTGAATTCGCTCGATTTTGGTTTCAGATTATATAGAATACATATACTGTTCTTGTTATAATGCTAGATAAGCATTTTCTATTTCCATGTTGGTAAATCAAAACAAGGACCCGTATATACCGTGTGTATACCGTGGTCAGTCACTACAAATCAAATCAGTGCCCAAGCCCGTTATGGCGTGCTGACATGACATCAAATTCGTCGATGGCGCCCTACTTTTCATTAGGCATAAGACATTGTTACGTAAGCCATCTTATCGTGCAGTTACAACTAAATTCGGTTGTCGACGTGCTGATAAATGGTGATGTCAGTATACTGTTACGTGTCGATGAATCAAAAATGGTCAAGATGTTTCCAATTTCGAAACATCAAACAATATCAATCAATGGCGGGTGTTCAGATGTGATTATGCTCATAGTTCACAAACTTTTTAATAATGTGATAAACATAGAAATGTTTGTTATTGTTCCCATGATTAACTAATACTTATTTACTTTTGTAACCATGTCGTAAATAACTTTCCTACTGCAAAACGACAGAAAGTAAATGGCAACACGAGTCAGGCCCCGAGCTGTTGCGGAGTGTAGTAATACAGTAATAGTGGGTATTATTACTTCCTCCTCGGGCTACCCTCTGCGTGCGCGCACAATGCCGCGCTTCCCGGAATATCCGCGGTTCAAAAGCTGCGCACGGACCGTGAACAGTTACAAATTAGTCTCCATTCCCATCAGGAAAAATAAGTAAAATTCGAGATTCTCCACATTTGTAAGTCTTAAAAAAACAATTTCAAGTTTGATTAGTCCTTTGTCTTTCATTACTTTCGTAACCAAAAAGACTTTTTTTCCAACATAAGAAGGTGACGAACATAGTAAGGCTCATGCATGGTCCACTTACTTAGGTATTTAGCTTTTACCTAATTCAATATGATGTACAATATTGATAATATACCAAAACAAAACTAGTAAACATCTTGTATAGTGAGTGGGAAGGGCACAATAAAGGGATCTCCCTCCATTCGGGTATTATTTAACCTACACTTAGACATAACAAATATTCAGCCTCTAAACCAAATAAGTCATAAAGTTAAGGTTCGAGCACTGAGGTTATTTGATAATGATAACATAAAAATATTTCAATTTAAAAAGTGAAATGATTGCACAAACATGTATGCAAATAAATTACATAAAAAATGTTCAAAAAAAATGTAGGCTGTATATCCAACCCATTAAGTTATACATAAGTAGAAAAAAAAACGGAATCATTAGCTACAAATTCGATGTGAGACGAGCCCGCGGTAGGCCGTCCACGGTCACGTAGCACTGCGCTGACGCAGGCCCGAACGTGCTAGTCTCTTCGAATCGTCCACTGTCCACGCGCCCTTTCGATGGGCACGTTTCCATATTTAAAGTTTCAAGCACAGTTTGATACTGTGAAGAAAAGCGACACTTTCTTCATCTTTTTTAGTTTAGGGGTATCACTCGGCGATGTTATTCAGTACAAAAATTTCGCGCAGCTTAAAGCAATTTGACCATTTTCGACGACTAATTTAGTATGCTGATATAAGAGTAACAAGAATTCCTCACGTATTGGGTGTTTGTCAGCAACGTCATCTTTTTTGTTACTTCATGCTCTTTGTATTCTCATCACTGACGTTCTGTTGTCCTTTGCTCATTACAAAACAATTTGGTAAGGAGGAATCGTTCTGTCACCGCAGGACGTCAACTAATGACTGCGCCATTACGCTTGCTTACGTCAGGAGGTCACTCAACTTACTGCTCAGGCACGAACTGCTACCATTTAAAATCCATCGATGCCATACAAGTAATAGTTTCCAGAGTCAAAAATAATGCTGTCAATAGAACGCATTGTTACGATATGAGAATGGCTGTAACGTAATACTTATTATCTTTTCATTTCTTCTACTCTTCATTTTGTCACTCGTCACGTAAAAGAATTTCAATAAAGATAATAAAGAACTTCATAGAATTTTGCAAGTGGTAAATATTTCCTTCGTGTTGTTCTGAGATTTTTGTATGAAGTGTAGTGGGAACCGACAGAGATGCACAATGATTCTAGTCCTATTAGAGTCCTCGATCGGCGCAGGCGCGCCAAGAAACGCTGTTCCGCGAACACAGAACAATGGTGGGTAATTTTGTAATGTCTTCTTATTACCATGCATGATGCAACGCACTTTTGTACATACATGCATGTCTCGAGAACATTTACCGACGCTTATTATATCTATAAGGTGTAGGCTATTTGAAATTTTATGCCTAATATGGAAATCGCATTTTAAACAGGACTAGTGTTCGATTCAGCATTGCAATCTAGATGAACGGATTTTTTTATAACAATAGCCTTGGAGCTGAACGATGTCAATAATCATTGGATGGTGCGTTGTTTAAATGACAGATGCCCCGCCAACCCGATGCGTTTGCCATATTTAGAAGTTCCAATTGTCCTTTATGGCGGCACATGCTGTATCGAAGGTAATTATCGTTTCTTTAATAAGTGGGGCGTGCGGGGCCGGTGGTGCGGTGGTGAGCATCACTCGCTTTTTGTCCCTGTGTGCTAATGACATGTTCTGGAAAGGCATCTTTACAACTGCTCCGTGTTTCATTACAGTCTCATCATTTACAAAAGAAGAGATTAAATAAATTAACACGTGTTTTGAAACGATAATTTCGAGAGGTTGGTACCAACACTATAATGTCAGTGTCAGCTCATTTTTTTGATGTCAGTGCCGTTCGAGACGTGTATTCGTTGCTTTTAGTTTAGAATAATGACCGTAATTTATTGCGTGGAATCTTAAAGTGGAACTGAAATAACTTCTGCGAGTAAATCAGGGTATTAATAGTTCCTTGCCACTTGTAAATAAACAAACTTGACAGTAGTGGCGCATTAACTATCCGTTTTAAGTAATTTCACGACTTTAAATGGCTTACGGGTCGCCCTTAACGATGTAGGTATATTAACATAACTTCCTTTGAATTTTTATATGCTTAGATACGCGTGATTAGATACGCTTTCGATTTAAAATAGGAGTTCTAATGAGAAGCACAATAACAATGAATTATTTATAGCTATATAAGAAGGTGATCACTGATTGATAGATATTAGTTGGGCGGGCCCTTAATAAGCATGAGCGGCTTGCTCATTTCATGCACAAAATATTGTCCTACATGGTATGGATAAATTCATTTGTACCCACATAATCTCGGGGTATTAAGGCCAACCGCAAATAAATTTTCATTGTATGTATGGCATTTAGGCTACAAGCTGGAGCCCGCACAGTTGATATCTGTCAGACCTGCAATTGCTTTCAGCCGTCATGACATGATTATTGTTAACGCCTCAATAATTTACACATTAATAAAGGGCAAGTTTTAATTGGAGAAACTTGAACTTTTTGACTTGGGACACGTTTTTGAATACCTGCCCTTTAAATTTAAGGCGGATTAATCGAACACTGGCAAGGGAATGCTATGGCAAAAGTTGGGTCTATGAATCATCAAACGAAAGAAGCAATGTCAGTAATTCAAAAGACAACTCTTATTTATGAAGATTTGTCGGCAGTTAACTAAAGGTTGCACGACCTAGGTTGTCGTTTATAAACGAATCAGATCGATGATGCGAGTGGTTCAGCTATGCGCACGATTCACCTGACGGCGGCTTGGAATCGGGGTCTGCCTAATAACTTATGTAATATGCGGTAAGGCTCAAACAAGCTGTGTTGTTACCTTACTAGATAGAACCAGGCTAATTTGCTTCGACTCGATGTTTGCCTATTCATTAAGTAATTACGTAGTATTTTTTGTATGGTCCAGGTAAAAATTGCATGTTTTGTTTAAATTTTGAATGAAAACTTTAAGCTTGTCACAGACGGGTGGGCTATGAATTGCCAGTAAAATATCAATGAATTTTAAACAATGCTGAGTGCTGTAAACTTCAAGAATTATTAAAAAAGCAGGCTTTTACTAGGTGCATACTTGAAGAGTTTAAACTTACCTACTTGTTATTCATCCTATGGCAAGTAGACGGAACATTAGCAATTGTTTTGTTACCATTGTGTATTACTTGACTTTACCGCCCATTACAATACGAATTTTAATACCATTGGAAAATTACCAGAATTTATTTTGCAGCTTACCGTCTTCCTTGTTACAAAATTGTCTCTAAAGTAAAGTTATTTTTGATTTGAGAAGTATCGTACTTGGAATTGGAAATAAAGAAGTTTTTGTTACTTATTTTATTTTTTTACATAAAACTGACCCGTGATCTGGACCTAATTAACAATGATAATATAATAAAGATAGCATTATGTTTCTGTTAATTTGGTGGCAATTTCTCTGAAATCACTGAAACTATCTGATGGACATATTGACTAACTTAAACCTATAGCTACCTAAATAGATATATTCCTCTCAAGAAAACATAATGTGGACTTAGTAAAATTTAATTAGTGTGCTAACTTTAGGTACAAGGGCTTGAATTTGTTCGTGTAAGCAATAAACCATATAATTATACGAGTAAATGCAATAACAGGACGCATGAAGCAATAGCGACACAAATCAATCACAATTGTGCTAGTAGAAAAGTGAATGAAATAAATTAATGCCGGTGGCCTTGCGAGTAAGCTTTGTAATTGAGTTTTCTATCGGCCATTCGTTGACAATACGCAACTCAATGAATAGTCGAAACTTGCTCAATTAACGTGTTCATAATTAATAAAGTCATTTGAAAAAATATTAATTAAGTACTGCAAAAAGTACTCACATGCATCGTTAAGTCCTTTGAGTGTGTAAACGCTGTAAAAATGCAAAAGTCACTAACACGAAAACATCACAGAGGGATCACGGGTCACGTCGACCCCTGTTTATAAACAAGAGAACCGGCGAAGATACGTGCGTGCGCTTGCTCGCTCTGCGCCGTGAGGACTGCGCTTGCGCTGCGCTTAGGCTCGGGTCGGGTGCGCCGGCGCCGGCCCGGCCGCCCCACGTGAACGTCCCTACACCGGCTGCGGCTGCTGCATAGGCCTCGTGTATTGCAGCTAATTTTGTACTAGATGCTCCATAATTGGAACCATAGTTTTTGTGACCTTTTGTCTGATGTGGTTGTCCTTCATAATAATAACCAAGCAAAGTCCTGTCTACTGGCTATACTGATAGTTTTTTTTAATTACTACGATATCATTGTTATAAAAAATCCGGCCAAATGTGAGCTAGGCCACGCGCAGTACAGGGTTTTCCATAATAATGGTAATGCGGCATATATTCAATATCAAGTAAAGCCTACTTACCTACTATAGGTTGTGATAGATTTACTTGGAAATCCGTTCTATATGTACCACCATCCTTTTTTTCTGATTGTTCAAGCTTACGGCTTAGTGTGTAGTGAAGGGACCACTCGCCTCTGACAAAAATTAGCACCTTGAAGCCTAATATTTTGCAACGGGAACCTGAATTCAAAAATTATACAGTAGAAAGCTTTCTAAGTTTTTGAAAGATCTATCTAACGATACCTCACTCTTTAGGCTTAGAAAGATGAGATACTTAACGTGTATATTCGTAGGTAGAGTCAATCACGATGTATAAATGTATAAGTAAATGCAGTTTTTCTTGTTACTATATATAATCGATGACATGGTTCCTAAGAACAGATCTTCGTATAAGTTATAGTTTCAGACTTTTCCATACTGACCGATATAAATGTTACACCCTGTAAGTATATTTATGCAAAATCACAGCTTTCTTGCACTGACAGTATCTACTAAGCCATGCCGCGGACGGACGGATGGTCGTGGCGAAACTATAAAAGTTCCCTGTAAAACTAAGCAATCCAAATAATTTTAGATGAAAATTACGTTAGATATTTGATACCTATCTATTTTTCTTGAACTTTGGGTGGTTTGTTGGTTGCACTAAATTGGAAAATAGCAGTTTACGACTCATGGTAACTAGCACATCCTTTTTGTTTCGGCGCACTAGAGCGCATAAAACACCGGAGTCAACAACATAATAAATAAATAGGTCCTTAAAAGAGAACGATGTAACAAATTAACAAAGGTAAAAGCAAACAGTAAAAGTACGCCTCGAGCTTTTTCCAACAATGACTCGATTATTTATGTATGACAGTACAAAGTATTGCAGTAGCAAATATCTTTCGGAAATATCAGACAAATGATCGTACTACAAAAATAAACCAGTTAAACGAAAAGATTTTGCCTATAAGTGACGGTTAAAACAATATGAAATATAATCTGTTGGTAATAGTAGGTCATCGTTCTTTGCGAATGACAAAAGGCATATAAATCATTTGTGCAACGTATCAATGGAGCAACAAATGTGAGGGGAGTATATTTAGTAAAAATATTCGTGAGTTCAGTGGAGCGCATGTCGAGACAGTGGCAGTAAGCGATATACTAAAATATATTGCATACGGAGATAGCAGATTTGCCCGTGGCGCGAAGTGGAGTATGTCACACATATCAAGCGGTCAATCACAGATAGCCGCATTCATAACACAAGACCTCACGCCACGATCAACTAGATTTGTTTCTTTAGATTACTAAACAACATTGGCCAACAGTTCAGTCAGATTGGCACGCATTTACGGGTCAATTGTCATATTTTTTACATTTATACACTTTAAAATATCTTTCGAAATTTAATGAGGAGGAAACATAACGAATTTAATAACTTTGAATAAACAAGAATATTAGGTATGCTGTTATTATGTTGTTTATGATATAAATAAAGATAAAATCTACAATTAATGTTAACGTATTCAAGTTCAAAGGAAATCATAAAGATATTAACCACCAAAACCCAACAACCACTACCGCGGTCGAAGCGACTAACTTAAACAGATATTTTAGAACTGAACAGTTTGCTGTCAATAATAATCATCAGGAAGCCAAATCAGCTCTGCTTGGCGAATTAAAACTGCCGCGTTAATTTACATAATACGGACGATCATTATGATTTGAGCTGGTCGACACTAACACCGCGGTGTCGAAACATCGCTGGTTGCGTTGCGACATACTTCTAAAACTTACTCACCTATACTATGCTTACTTGACAACTTTACTGCTTAGATTGGATAACGTCTTATTAGGTAACAGATAAAAATCTTTTAGTAAATTAATAACATCGATGGAGCTTTTTTTATCCGGTGTTATAATTTTATCTCTCTTGTCGTCAAATTTAGTAAGTGTGACATTTATTAATGCCGTAGTTATCTGAAATTCGCCAAGAGCATTTTGGAAACTTGATTTAAGCGAAATTAACCTTTAGGACGTGATTTTATTTGACCCCGATAATATTGAGATATTGTGTTTCTTTGAGTGAGAGAATAACCTGGTTTCATTGACCCCAACTGTTTGAATTAAAGCAGTTAAATTGTATCATTGGCCGTCTGCCGTCGTTAATTCCATTACTCGCCGGGCGGTTAACACCATGAACAGAACGTTTTTATTGAAATTCTTTCATGACTACAATTACAAAACGATCTAAGTTGCAATTTTATTAGCTCATATATTTTTGCGTCTATTACAACTAATTGAGATACCAATGACCTCATTTTGAAAATGTTCAACTATGTTTTGCAAAATGTAACATGATTCTTAGCAACAACAAGAACTAACGAGCATCAAAAAGATGAAATTCAAAAGAAGAGGGGCGACAGTTATGATATCTTGGCTTAGTCAACCTTAACACTTCGATACGGTTTACATCCGAAGTCTCGATAAATTCGCCGTGGATGTTTTTGCTAGCGCCGCAATTTAACATTCTCTGCACGTCTATTCTTTACTCACATTCATGTACTCAAACATGTGTCATATCCAAACCAGTCAAGTGTAGCTTGCTAACGTTACGTGCTGAATCAACAATAGGATTTTAATGCAAATTTGCAGATGAAGTATTCGACACTTCAATTTCCTAAGTAAACTAAATCGCTGACCAATAAAATATCGTATGATTTTTACTACGTTTTGAGGTCACGATTTTACACGGGTACGTCCAGCACGTGTCATTTTTGCTTGACAATAATGGTGATCAGGTAATTTATTGTCTCTTAATGAAACTGAACATGAAAATCATACCGGTATTGAGCTATTCTCAAAGTAATCTTCCAGTAGATCCGTAAAAAGCCGTGGAAAATGGGAATTTAGCAAGTGGCACTTAAACTCAAGTTTCAAAATAGTTAAATAGTTGTAAAACATAATGGAATCGCACTGTGAAACACCGTGGCTGTCACGACGGTTAGGAAACGGCAGCACGAGAAATTTCAAGGGAAATGAACTCTAGAAACATGAACTTTGTATTATTTTGCTGTTTAGCAATAGATTATTCTCTACATAAATAATTAGTACCTGGGCGACTGAGCTTCACGAGCTAAAACTCGATAATAAGCGTTATCCCAGAATAAGACAAAGCTACGAGTAGAGCGATTTGTCATCCCCCCGAAAACCCCTGCATACAAAATTTCATCGAAATCGTTGGAGCCGTTTCCGAGATTATATATATAATACAAGAATTGTTCGTTCAAAGGTGCTAGATAGATAGATTTAGGGCTGGCATGTTTTATGAGGTAGACAGGAGTTCAGAAATAGGTCGGTAGGCCAGTTTTTTTTTAAAGTTGAAGTTTGAGCTATTTACGTTATTATCCAATTTTGTATTCTACATCTAAGTATTGCATGAATGGCCCCAGCTCGAGAGGTGTGCGTGACTGCTACGCGCTCCTAGCACGCGATACCCCGTATTTTGCGACCGATCCATTGTTACGAGTAGGTTTACATCAAATATTTCAATAATATTAAAGTTGATTAAGAATAACATATTCTGATAGATAACTTTAATCATACTTCTCTATCGTAATGTTAGCCACATCATGATCTTTAATCTAACAAAGTCATTAATAATAGCGCGCCTGTCTTAGGATACCTGTTCCATTAACCTCATTATGATGTACATTTCCAAGGATCCTTTGTTTGAGTAAATGAAGATTGATTCCTGATATTAAGCACAAGTTTTCAATCAATGTCAAGGTGCTACTTTTACTTAAGTTCTTAAGAGGACGAGATTCTTGATAGATCCACAATAGGCGGGGCGTGCCATCTTAATACACTCCTTTCGCAGATTGTTAATCTCTATTGTTTGCTTTGGTTTATGCAGAAGTACCGTTGTTCGTCCCACAGTCCTCTAAGCAATCTTTGTTTTAGTAATCGCCCTCTTTTAAAAACAGCGTGATAACATGTTTTTTCGTTAACATTTCTTTGTCGGCATAAATATTCGGGTACATTACCTTCTCAACCGTAATTTAGATAAGTCCACTACCTGCATTTATAAGTTATCATTAACTAAATGATCCACTTGGAGATATCAGGGAGCAATTTGTTTTTGCACATTTCAAGTTAATGAAGTTGTCGTCATTCATTTCCAGACCATTCAGTGATTACCTACGGCACAACCAAGCGGTAAAATTATGTTTATGACTTTTCTCAAAAAACGTGTGGTTGCGGGAAGGATTTTTGGAAGTTACATTTTATAATTGTAAAGTGTAGAAGGCTCAATGTCTAAAGCTAGTACTGCTGCAACTGAAATCACCTTTATGTAATTCTGAAGGAAATAGGCCCTTAAAGTGAACTATATTTGAAGGCAGCTAGCACAAGCTCCAAAAATAAACTTAGTCTTTTACAACTGGTTGTATGCTTATTTGGTTCGGCAATGTGAATCCACACCACAACCTTCTATCACCGAGAACAACTTGAGGATTATATATTACGTAATAAGCCCAGCCAAGCCAGAAGCCACGTTCTGGTAAAACTTTGACAGTGGATGAGCTTAGAAGCACGATCCCTCATCGTTATGCCGCGAGGTGCGTGCATTAGCCATGCGCGGCGGGTCGCAGCCGCCGCGGTGCACCGCCATCGATTGTTTACACTCATACACACCGGCAAGGTCAAGATACGTGAGAAACAAAGCTTTATTACTTAGTGCTATAAGGCAATTGTACAACCAACAGGCTGAGTACGCTCGCGGCCACACAAATATGCCCATTTCAGGAGTTAAGTCACGAGCGTACAGACTCTAGCACGCCACTTTAGAATGGTCTATCGACGTTGACCGATGGTTATGACGATAGAATAACTTTGTATGGCTTAATTAGCTCATGAATACACAAAAGGCGAATAAGACGTAGGTATCTTGCCCCGACCAAATTATTAATATATACTAATATATCTATTGTTTTGTTTATGCATGGAATGCGCCTAGCTACGGTGCCGTTCGATTTGAATTTGTGATGAGTATTATAGTAACTAGTGGTAAATAAAAGACTATAACCATGAAGTTTAGGAATGTGATGATAATATTATTGGATATAAATCAGTTTCGGATTAAGTAGTAAGGTGTGGAACCTTGACCAAACCTTGATTCTTAATGAAATATGTGTTTATTCTTGAGGGAGAAAGGTCCCATGCTGAGTTTAAAGTAAAGGCAGTATTTGTTTGATGATTTAGTCCAAATAAATGATATAATATTATGATAGCAGATATAAAAGGACGTGGACGCACGCTCGCCGCAACTAACAATCTTATAATTTCGGTGAAATCTTATTGTAAAAGAATACGGTTTGATACGTATCTATTCTACAATCTCAGCAAACAAAACATTTCTTTTTTTGGTACATTTATAATTAAGATTACGAAATTATTGCGATGACGAATTTACGTAATTGCTCATGGCTTAGAAAACAGGGACACGACAAGTTTTTACTAGCAGAATGAAAAAAATGAAAACCGCTTTGTTTACAACAAATTCAGATGTAAATAAATGACTGTATGCTCTCGGAACAGTGAGATAAGTAGGTATACAGTCAAGGACTTTAATTAGTGAGCCACCATGGAACTTTTCAAAGGCAAAGTCATTACGATTTTCCTTGATAATTAATGCGATGTCACTATGACGTGCACTGTGAAAAGGTTCCATGGTAGCACATGAATTAAAGTCCTTGACCGTACGAGATCAATGGCAAGCTGTTGATATTGAAATCAGATTAATCTTCTGTTAGGTACCTAATTCACATGTTAGATTTTTTATATATAAATGTGATATAGGTGGTTGCTGTTATCCCATTACGGGTTGATTGATATAAATAAAATTCAAAGTCATAATCTTTATTCAATTTAGGCTATAACGAGCACTACCAGAAAAGCCAAAAAAATCTACCACCGGTTCGGAAAAACCTCTGTTGTGAAGAATCCGGCAAGAAACTCAACGAGGTATTTTTTTAAAACAGATTTACAATATTTTTAAATGATATCTATCACAAGTATTTAACACAACTTTATTTTTAACAATAATTATGCATGCACCGTGCGTGTCATCCGGCCGTCAAACTCAAGCGTCGATTGGGCGGGTCAGGGTAACTTTAATATTTACGACGATTTAGATTGTGCTTGGTTGACAATATATAAAAAAAATTGTTTCTTGCTAACTTGATGAAAAAATACTGTTGAAACCTCATTATACTGGCCATCAGATATTGTGTTTTGCTTGACATTGATTTGATTTGTTGATAGAGTTCAATACAAATTTGGTTCTGAGAATATTTGTTTTATTAGGTTATGGGAATTTTACAAATATTCCTTTTATAAGTAATATTCTTCTATTTTGGGATTAGTTTTAAATTTGTTTTATTAAATACAAAGCTTAATTTGGAGTGTGAAAAGCACATTACAATTACCAAATAACTTCCGGACGGTAATCAAATTTGTCGATATTATTTAACAAACGATCCTAAGCGACGTAATCAGTGCCTCGACCGCCACTTGACCCGCAGAGAACCTATTCAATAATATTTTAATAACCGAATTAACCTCTCAGTGGAATGACGCGTCACGACTCAGTGACCGCCGTTAGGGCCATTACCCATTAGCTGATGACTTTCTAGATACGCCGCCGTTATCCTGTCCATCTCGCCGCTTAATTGGCAAATGTTTCAGCTAATGTGCGCCACGCCAGTCACCTCAGGCAAATGATGCATAACAGTACTTAAATTATCGGAAGACTTATGAGACTGTTCGTCAGCGGCAAACGGATCGTCCTACTTACCTAATCATTTAATTAGAAACGTAATGTGTAATTACTATTTAAACCTAATAAGTTGTAACTCAGTGAAGCCGTATTTGAGCATAGTACGAGAAATCAAGCCACAAATTCAATGTAATTTGCTTCATGAAACGTAAAGATAAATCTTTCTTTACGATTACACTAGGTATCCAGTGAATATTAATTCCACTTTCGCGTTCATACAACTAATGCGAAAGTGTGTTTGTTGATCCATGTTTCAAGCTAATCGAATTGAAAATTGAATTGGTAATAAATAGCACATGAGTGTCTATTACCACATTTCAGGAAATTACATTGTCCCCGCGGGCTAAGCGCATCACGGATAACCTCTAATAAAGCGATAAATAAGCCCAGTCTTTTTAGAGAAAAGAAGATAAAAGGAATAATGGCATCTGAAGGTTGTGTTTTATAAAAAAAGCATTATGGTTATATATGCAAGAAAATAAAAAAGAGCTTGTTACGTCAACAAAATTGACTCAACCTTCACAAGATGACTTACTGTTACGTCTGCTGGAAAGACGAGAGCTGGCAAATCATATAGGGATGCCGTTCTGACCAAGCTGGTGAACGTTGATTATGAGTCTGAGTGCGTCATAAGTCCTCCTGTGGTTAAGAAGCCAAAGAGTCAAGTTAGAACAGGGGTTGATAGTCAACACGAAATACGAAAGAGAAAGATGCCAAAAGAGTTCCAGTAGAGAATGAGGACGAAGATCCTGTTTCTGAGCAGCCACAAAATGTCTTCACTGAAGATCAAAGTCAGAAGAAGGGCAAGAGGAGTAGAGGGGTAAGAGGAGAGGGAAGTTGTTTTGAGAGGTTTTTTGAAAGATTAAAGGATATTTTGATGTCTAATGAGAACTGGCAGGAGAAGCTTAAGTGTCTATGTAAGTTTATTATTGAAGAATTTTTGAAATTTGTAAGAAGTTTTTTATGGATTTTGAGTTAGTTAAGATTTTCTTTACTAACATCAATGGCTAGGTATAATCTGAAATCCTACTTGAATATAGTACAGTGGAACTCGCAAAGTATTAGGCCTAAGATAACTGAGCTTGAACTTTTTTTAAACAGAGAAAAAGTTCACATTGCGGTGATTAGCGAGACTTGGTTAGATAATAGTTTAGTTCTTCGAATTGGCTCATACAATATATTCAGAAAAGATAGACTAGATTCGTATGGCGGAGTGGCTATCATTGTACATGATTCTGTAAAAGCTCAGTTATCTCACATTGCTTTGAACAACACTGGTATTGAAATTATTTGTGTTAAAATTTTAAATTGTGCCTTCTTAAAGTATATTGTATCTCTATACTGTCCTTCCTCAGTGCGGACGTCGCAGCAAGATTGGGATTCATTGTTCTCTTTGTTTTCTGAGAAATCTTTAGTCGCGGGTGACTTTAATGCTCATCATTCCAATTGGTCTTATAAGTGTGACTCAAGAGGTAATCAGTTATTTGATTCGGCGCTCGAGCATGGTTTTGTTTCCCTTAATAATGGAAAACCGACGAGGGTTAAATTTGTGGATGGTTCACTTCGAGAAAGCTCTCCTGATGTCAGCTTTTGCACTTCGGACATTGCTGTAGATTTTAGTTGGATGTGTCTAATGAGCATTTGGGTAGTGATCATCTTCTTATTAAATTAAGCTTAAATTACAAGGATGACCCTCATTTTGTACAAAGAATGAATTTTAAAGGCGCAGATTGGTCAGGCTATCGAGACTGTTTAAAGGAGTCTTTTAAGGATGATTTCTCTTTTGTGCATAATGATGTTCAGATATTATATGACATTTTTGAAGCTCGTGTTAAGGAAGCGTTAACCAAAAATGTTCCTATGGTTAAAATTTGTACAAACCCTACGCGCGATTTTAAGCCCAAGAGATACTGGAGTCCCTTGCTTTCCAAGGTTGTTGCAGAAAGGCGGCTTGCGTTGGGTCGATTCAGGCGAAACCCGACTCCCGATAATTTGAGTTTTATGCAGAAAAAGGTTGCTGAGGCGCAGCGTATTATTCGAAATGCCAAATCCCAGAGTTGGCAGAAGTTTTGTCAAAGTATTGGTGAAACTACAACTGCGTCGGATATGTGGAATCAAATGAAATGGATGAAAGGCTATTCTCGGTCTGGTATTATTGCGTCAAAAGAAAGTCAGCTGAAATTATTGCGCTCTCTTACGCCTGACTATGTGCAATCCGAAACACCTATGTTTTGCTCAGACAATCCTTTTCTCGAGATTGAATTTTCTTTAGAGGAATTTAATAGTTGTTTAAAAAAGAAAAATTCTGCGCCAGGTGTTGATGGGATAACGTATGAAGTGATTTTCAATTTGCCATCTGCTGCCAAATTATTTTTGCTCAAGTTGTATAATCTAATCTTCATGTCCGGTGTTGTGCCTAAGCAATGGCGGGATATTCAGGTCATACCTATTCCAAAGTCTAGTCATATGCAAGATCAGTTGGCAAAACTAAGGCCCATTTCTTTAATGTCCTGTGTGTGCAAAATTTTCCATTCCATGCTGGGGAAACGTTTAGAGTGGTTTATGGAGAAGAATGAGGTTTTTTCCAAAGATATGGTAGGCTTTAGAAGAGGCCAATCGTGTGTGGATTGTTTAGCTCGCCTTATTTCTTATGCACAAATCGGTTTTTCAATGAATATGTCCACCCTCGCATGTTTTTTGGACATCGAAGGAGCATATAATAATGTGTCGGTAGGAAAGTTGTAAACATTTTAGATTATTTGGGAGTTGGTGCAAATTTTTGTAAGTATTTATGGACTTTCTTGAGTGAAAGACATCTCATTTTACGAGACCAAAATACTGACTTTTCCATTATTCGATGGACTGATAGAGGTTTGGCCCAAGGAGACCCTCTTTCTCCTCTTTTATTTAATATTGCTACATATCAAATTTGTCATAAGATAGATAAAGTTCATATTTCACAATATGCGGATGATTTTGTTTTGTATATTAGGTCAAAGTCTTTGCAAGATAGTGTTGGTAGTATGCAAAATTCATTGTGCACAATGGTAGATGTGTTAGATAGTTTAGGGTTAGACGTTTCAGCCAGTAAGTCAAAATTCTGCGTATTTAGCAAAGGTCATAAGGTTCAGCATGTAAGTCTTGAAATTTGCGGTAGTCAATTTGCTCTGATATCACAGTCAAGTATTTAGGAATGTGGCTAGATAGGTCGTTGCGTTGGGGAAAACATATAGGTTATGTTGTTGAAAAAACTCAAAGATTTCTTAACATCCTGAAAACTTTAGCTGGTGCTTCTTGGGTGTTCATCCTAAGCACCTTCGTAGATTATACATTTCGTTGATTCGTAGTAGGATGGATTACGCTTGTTATTTGTATAATAACAGTGCTAAGACGCATATGTATAAGCTTGAGAAAATTCAAAACCAGGCTCTAAGGGTGATTGGAGGGTTCATAAGGTCTACGCCTATTCACGTCATGGAAAGTGAACTGTGTATAGCACCTTTGTATGTCAGAAGTCGTTACCTTGCGTTTAGATTTTGTTTAAAAGCTTTGACCTATTCAAATAATGTTACAGTTGACATGATCCGTGAGTTGAGCAATGTTTGCCAAAGCGGATATTGGAATGGCAGGAGGAAACCATTGCTAGCTGATGTGTTTGTAGAGGTTTCTGATGAGCATATTTCCTCGTCATGTCCATTACCTATGTTTAAGTTAGATATGTGGGTGTCAAAATTCCAGGTAAGTGATGTTTTGTTTAGTAATCTAGAATGTATTCAGGGGCTAAACGTGAATACAATCGTCACGTTCTTCGTCTGGAGGTAATCTTAGAGCTGGAAAGAAAGTATTCCAGTTTTCATAAAATATTTACTGATGGATCAAAGTGTGGTGATAAGTTAGGAGTAGCATTTTTTGATCCTATTTGTAATAAAAAGGCACAATTTAAAATCTCTCACGGGTTATCAATTATGTCTGCAGAGCTTTGTGCTATTTATGAGGCCTTGTCGTTTGTTCATGTATTAGGTTATCATAACATAGTGATTTTAACCGACAGCAAAAGTGCGATTCAACATATAGCTCGTTGTACATCGGGGAAACGTTGTTCTTCTACGGCTTACAGAATTTTGGAACTGATTTATTCCTTCCAAAATTCTGGCAAGTGTTTAAAAATTCAGTGGATCCCTTCACATATTGGCTTAGTAGGCAACGAGGAAGCTGATCGACTAGCCGCGTCTGCTGTTAGTGAAGGAACAGAGATCGTGATTGCTCCTGAATTTTCTGAGGTAATTTTGCGTTATAAGAACAAATGTCATGACCTCTGGAAAGAGCATTTCGACAGCCGGTCTCAGTTCAAGGGTATTTGGTATAGGACAATGCAGTCTGAGCCTCCTCATGTACCTTGGTTTGATTCTGTTAGTCTCTCCAGAGCAAAAGTTATTTGTGCGCATAGACTTCGATCTGGTCATGTTCCTTTAAATAAGTTTGCGCATTTAATGAGAAAGGCAGAGTCTCCAAATTGTGTTGAGTGCGATGTGGTTGAAGATGTTTTCCACCTATTAATGGAGTGTGTAAGGACTCGAGCCAAGAGGAATATGTTTTACTCAATTTGGAATGTCAATGTCTTAAATGTTGGTATTTTCCAAGCCATATTGTCGGAGCCTTGGTCGCAGGCTGCTAGATTTGTATACGGATTTTTAGATAAGTAAGTAGACAGATTTGTGGTTGACATTGGTTCCGAGTTCTGTGTAAAAGAATCCGTGCGCAGGTTTGCCACCCTGTGGCAGGGGATCCGGTGGTATGGTTTGGAGGACATAGCAGTCCCTCTTGGCACGAGTTGTTACTCATTTAAATCAAAAATAGCTGTTGTGGTGTTTTTATAGTTAAGGCCTTTGGGAACTGACATGTTCATTATCGTTTGATCAAAGTTCCATAATAAATAAAGATTAAAAAAAAAAAAAAAAAGTAACAGCTATATACCCAATTGCTTTCTTACTATAAAAAAAAACCTAGCATGTTGCCCTCTACGCTATAAGAAGCGAATTGAGAGTATTGAAACGCATGTTTAATAGAATTTCGAGCACGTGTAAGACTCTCCCAATGGACATTATTAGAATATCAATATAATATTATGCTAATATCATATGACAGTCCAGTCGTATGTGCAATAGATACTAATGAAGGATAATCGTTATTCTACTAACGCTTTTTACGGGCTTTTGATGTCTTTTCAAAGAACAGTTTTCCGGTAGCATACCTCTATTACTTGAGTGTATTAACGCCGGTAAAATTTAGTAGTATAAGTTTCATTTCATAGTTACGAAAACGATATAATGACAAATATAAAATATGTAGTAATCAAAGCAATTGAGTAAGTTAGTTAGTTTTAAGTTTATAATTATAACTTTATCATACTGTTATTATGAAGTTACAACCTGCAATTGAGGAAATCATGCGCGGATTGTTCTAAGCTCAGAAATGGGTTGTTTTATACTATTCTATTACATAGCTATATACTAACTCCAACTAATACAGTAATTGCGTGACAGTAATAATAAGAACAACGTTCCGTCACGGCACAGCACCCGCGGAAGATTTATTTTCTCATGGCATAAATGCAACATGATTCAAACACGCACTGCGTCATTGTAAATTAGGTAGGTACGGCAGATAACTCCATCTCGCGAGGAACTGACGTCATTTGTTTCGACCTATCTCCCATATGAATGATAATGATAATTCACGCCGGCTAACGAGACGCATAAATCTTGCTTCGGTCAAAGGGATCACTTTCACTTTTTTAATAAGTAACGAGACGAAATCGAGATTGGAAATAAACAAAAGACCGGCTCTGGATCAGTTAACAGGCCATTCTTCAGTTTACATTCACTATCGAAGTAACCGAGTTCTACGGATTCCCGCCATCATAAACTAGTATTGAATAATGCCTTTGTTGGTATGTACCTACCTATATAAGAGGGAGCACGCAGGGCATCATAATGCAAGAGAATTTATTAATATCAATAAATAAAGGGAACAAGAATTCTTGTTACATTCAATAGCGCCCATTGGCCTCCGAGTGGACCTGAAATTTATCGCAGCCACGCGAAAGGAATGAAAATTATGCAGACCGTTGTTTTTATGTAATCGAGTATTACATTATTCAAAATAATTGCGCATGGATAAAAATCTCCGAAACTTCGGGGAATACGCCATGAGCTCGATAACGATATACGAATAATGATTTATACACTGTTTTAATTAAACTTGTGTTATTTAATCGGTTAAATCGGTTTTGTGTTAAGAGGATGCTATGTTGATGATTTCTTAGGCACTATACGCTTCAGCATTATGATGAGCTAGTGTCCGATTCACAACCGCAATGACACATATCTTCGTGTTGTCTTTTTGTACCTATTAGGTATTATATTGTTGTGTCTTGTGTTGTGTTGTAAATAAATGTATTTTCTTTTCTTTCTTTTGTTATGCTATATGTATTTATGTGAAGTTTTTCTTATCATTAAAGAGGCTAAACTTTGTGTGTATATATGGCCTTCCGTATATACACACAAAGAGATTACCCCTTGGTAACTACTGAAATTAAGTCAAAAGGGCCCATTGATTTGCTGCTTTGATTTTTACTTCTGAAAACGTAATTAAACGTTTTAAACTCGACACAAGTAAAAAATGTTTATCTTTTAAATCATAGCCCTGAGGCATCGTGAACCTTCTCATAACTGTTATATGATGCCGGTAATGGATAATACGTAATATCACTAATCTTCTAATGACAAGCTACGTAGATTGAAAATGATGTAGGATAGGTTGGTACTTTGTTCAATTTGTGCTTTGTCGTGCGTGCTGCGATGGTGACACAACTTGGATAACCGTTGTATTGTAAGATATGAGATCAGCACTCTCACTCTTAGGGCTTAATTGATCTGATTGCAGCAACCCGTTTATGCTATGACAATTGTTACGTCACTGATTATCGCACAGGTAAGTAGAATTCGGAAAATGAGCGTAACTTAAGTAAAGAAAAGGTTTAACTGGTGAGTTACGCAATGTCGATTTTTTCTTCACATTTCATCACTCGAGGAGACAGTCTGCTGATTATTCGCGTAATTAACAGCATGCTTGCGTTACAAAGCTGCGCGGCGCATGCGCGAGCCTGCATGTACGGCGCGCGAGTTGCAAAAACTACGCACGCATTTCCAGTAATTTCGTGACTTCGTTTGTAATTACTGCGCGTTCATCTGAGCTGAGCCCTCGTAATGAAAATACTTTTAAATGGCAAAGTTGTTCGTATATTATTTATGGACACTGGGAGAGTTTTTGTTTTTTAACCGACTTTAAATAAGGTGAGTATCAATTCAGTTGTATGTTTTCATCCTAAACTTAAATTAATTACATATTTGAAGAAAAAAAACCGTGGTCTGACCTAGGTTCTTAAGCTTAATAAACCTCTGCATTTTTCGGGGTTTCCATTAGCACGAAAATAATTACTTAATTTGAAATGGTTCCTTACCAAATTAAGCAATAACAAAACCCTTGATAGGACCATTTTGCCGTCCGTATCCGTCTGTGAAGACTATTTTTCGCAATAAGCTGAAACTAATATCAAATACCCTCTGGGAGCAATAAAAAATCAAACTTCGAGGTCATCGCATTCAAAAGATACAAGGCACTTTCACATTGGACGACCGGATGGCCAAGTGGTTAGAGAACTTAAAGAAGCTTGAGGTCCCGGGTTCGAATCCCGGCCGGGGCAGATATTTGTATGAATAATACGAATGTTTGTTCTCGGGTCTTGGGTGTTTAATATTTATTTAAGTATGTATTCATCTATATAAGTATGTTTATCCGTTGCCTAGTGTCCATAGTACAAGCTTTGCTTAGTTTGGGACTAGGTCAATTGGTGTCAAGTGTCCCATGATATTTATTTATTTATTTTTTACTAAAAAAAAGACTCCATAAAAAATGACGGAGGATCAAAACCTATAAGAGTACTCCCTGTTGTCCTAGAAACTTGAAATTTAGTACCTAGTCTATGAAGGGAGCTTTTATAGCACGATCAATATGAAAAGCCTGTTTTTTATTTGTCAATTTGTCTAAATATGTAACCAATCTAAAATGACACCACACTGCGTAGGTACATCTTGTTTAGGAGCATGGATCTGCTAACATTAGTTATTCATAGATACCAACAAATTTGTACGGGACCCTCAGTGTGCGAGTCCGACTCGCTCTTGGCCAGTTTTTTCTAATTACAATCCTCACGATGCGAAGGCGTCGCGCGTGATGCCCCAATTCCGAATATTTCCAACAACCCGAGAATTCCTTTCGGCTACGCATTCCTCAGGAGACTTTCTCTGATAATGCTGGAGGACCGTGAAAACACCTCTAAAGTGGCTCGCTGCACTGTTATCGAAATAATAACCTTTCATCTCCATATTAATTACGTCCTAGAGACTTTCTAACACGGAGATAAATAGCACCGTTCCGTTGGTTATATCTAAATATACCTACTTACGTTTCGTAATGAGACTCCGCGATGGGCATTATCTCAGATGGAGGAGTACTATTCGGTATCGAAACACACGTGCCATAGTACCACACTATGAAGCAGATTGTTAATTTACTGCTGCGTTTGCATCATCGAATAAGAGGAAACGATAATGATAATTTAGACGTGAACGAATAAGTATAATAACCTGCCTAGGTCAGACTGCAATCAGTTCTGTTGATAAACGAGAGTCATTATCAAGTAACCTCAGCTAGCTCTTTTATTTATCCTGCAATTGTATAACCACAATCGGGATAGCTGTGTGCACCATAAAGCGATTGTTGATGACATGGCTGCTCTTCTCGTGGTGGCTTAAAAATCCCACTCATATACTGGGTGTTACAAAAATACTGTAACGAATCCTCCCTACCTTTATTAATTTCTAACCTACCTACCTACCCGAAGCCTATATCGATGCCTACATACTGAACTAATATTTTATTACCTATTTATTTATAATATATATTATTTTATTACCTTATTATGGGTCCTCAACCTACAAAATTACCTAAACCTAACTCAAGTTGATTTACCTTGTTTAAGTCATAAGATTGGCCAAGTGATCGCTAGCGGTCTAGAATAAGGAACCTACGTTGTGTCCGAAGAAGTAACCCTTTAGTTCGTTTAGTATAATGGGAAAAGAGCTCTACTATTAATATTATTATATAATTTAACTAAATAATAAAGAAAAGACAAAAGAAGGTTGAATGAAGAAAGTTATTAAAGTTTAGTTTCTTATAGGTCATTATGTCTATAGTCTATGATATGTTCGTGTGGAAGAGGTATTTTATACCGCAGCTAAAGTTCAGAGGCCCACTCCCCGCCCCTGAAAGTGGCTTTCGTCACCGAACTGGATGTTGCCTCCTCTGCGTTAGCCCTGAAGGAGCATACTACCTTTTCCTTGTTAGGAAATAAAACATATCATTATGTTATATGAGAGGACATTTCAAAGGGAAGTCAATTATAGCCTGAGGCTGTTCCTGGATCAAACCCGTGATCACAATACTCCTGCAGTAACAAAGCCAACTTCAGTAGTACGTAGATGTAACTTCAATGGTTCATCATATCGACTAATAAGTAACTTCCGGATCACCTGGTACCGGTCAGCCACTGACTTGCATCTGCCTTAGTCTTAGTCAAAATGACTTGCATTGTTAGTTATGAAAGATAAGTATTTGGTAAAGCCTTTTACCATTAAAATAGTTGGTATAAATAGCCAAAACAGGACTATACAATCCAAGGTTCGCTGCCAGGAACGACCACAGTCTTCAAAGGAGATTCTACTTTCAGCAAATAAATATTATTCTGTCGTGAGTTGTTGAATTATTTTGTCTCACTTGTTTGAAGCTACTAGCGTTTGTAACATAGGACATTGAATGAAAGCGAAACGCTGAAACCTTTCATTCGTCGGGCGTCAAAAGTCTGTCATTTATAGTCAGTATTTATGTAAGTATGTCGCCATGAGTATGGCTAGGTTCTGTACGTAGTAGGCAAACTTAAAAGCAGCCTAAGCAAATAGTTAAGTAGCTGTATAGTTAATGCGAAGAAAAACACAATTAAATACCAAATCAGATAAAACAACCACCACCTTCCCCAAGTGGAGATAATAATACCAAACCTACTATATCCTATTCCTACTTCTAAACTAACCAACTGATCTACACGAAAGCAGCAAACTAGGAACCCGGGTTCCACATTTAAATTACTCGCGGAGTCTCTCTCAAAGTGCAGTGAGAGAGCCTATTCTAAGCTAAACCTAAGTCGAGTGGGTAACTCTGCTCCCTAATTCCTAACACCCGTGTGCCTACTGGTATCCATCAAGGGGATTGGGTCGACAAATACCAGTAACGAAGAATAAGAGTGCGAATAAATAAATAAATAGATAAAGCGGACAAGATCTTGGTGAATTTAGGACACCGGTATGGCATCTCAAACCCTCCAAAACCCTGGGAGAAAACTAGGTCTGTCTCTTCCGGTATAATACAAGACCCCGCCCTTACTCCAATAGGCGTACTCTACATTGAAGAACGTTCCCAGGGAATGCCAGCCTGTCCGTTACCACCGCTAGGTGACCTGGCTCTCATTCCCTAAGAATCGGCTATTACTGAGCCGAAATCCGGTTGGGTTCTCCGCTACCCCAAGATTAATATTAAACCCAAAACTTCACAAACAAAACACAAAATCCCATTAAACCCCGTTTTAACTATTAAATAAACAATTCGAATCGCTATGTAGTCTCCAGCAATGAATATCAAATCACTCGTATTTTGGCGATAAAATACACAAAGCAGGAAATTTACACAAAATAATACACTATAATTAATTAACAAGAAATTATTAAAAACCCCCAACAAAAATTACGAAAATAATCGATACTTCAATAATTCAGGGAGAACCTTCCCGAACGCGTAGCAAAATCAAAGTCTTTTTCCGTTCGTCTTCGTGCCCCTTTTATACTTAAATTGTAGATACATCTGCTACAAGTGTCACTTTTTCTACTCTGGCTACTCTGGATACTGTTGTCACATTTGCTACTTTGGACACTTTCGCCTCTTTGGATACAATGGCTACAAATTTACGTCAGAATCCTTCCTCGAACTGTCAGTCAGTATTGCCAGTGATCTTATTTGAGTAGTTTAGTAAATAATAAGTTGTTATTGATAATTTTACAATGAAATAGTCTCAATAGTATATAAAATAATTTAATTTAATAAAATAAGTTCATTTTTAATCTATATATATCTAAATATATGTTCACATAAGATGGAACATTACAGACCATCGGTTTTAATGTTACAATTTGCCCCCCAAATTCTACAAAAGCGGACATGTATCTAGCTGGAGTAGAATTTGAAAATAAAATATCGACTTTATTAAACTTATTAACATTTGTCCCTTCTATGATTGCCTCTCCTTCCTTCTTCCAGGCAAAACTTTTGTGTGGTGTGTATTTAAACCAATCATAAAAGTGACATTAGTCAAGGAGCAAATGATCAAGCCTCACACACATGCCAGAAATGACGCTGAAAGGGTTTCACGAGTGACTCTTGCCTCAAAAGGAAAAGTGAGTTGTGCTAGGCTCACCCCGACCCTAGTGGTACACACACGAGCAATGGACCCCATCTTGCATCTGCCTCTGTCGACGAAAGTCGATTACCAATGTGTCCCTTCTAAAGACAATGCCAAACGTCGACGCCTAAAACCATTGCTTTAAAAACCAATTCCAGCAGGGCAACCTAACCTTCCCTCCTCGATTACATCACTCTAAGCTTGGAGTATGTTGCAACAATAACGTAACGTCATATTGTATATAATTCGTATAAAATCAACCAAGAATAAAATTACTAAAGGAACAAATGACTAGATCTTAGTTACCAGAAATGGCGATGAAAGGGTTTCACGAGGAACTATTGTCTCAGCGAGGGAAAATGAGTCCCCTTGGTTTCATACACATGAGCTAGTGACCCGACCTTGCATCTGCCTCTAACGATCAAAGCCCTTCGCAAATGTGCCCCTCCGTAAAACAAAGCCCAACGTCGACGCCTAAAACCATTGCTTTAAAGGCCATTTCAAAGCAACGTTCTCCAGTCCCTGAACCTCATTCACCTTACTCCCAGTTTTTTGCTTGTTATGATAATAATGTAGTGTCATTGTCTATTATTTCGGATTATATCCAATAAAATAATTTTGTATATTTTTTTTTTTCAAAATAAAATTTGTTAGGTTTAAACTTCTATGTACCAAGCCTTTTGCAAGAGTACAAATGCCCTCTTATTCAATTTAATTTTAGTGTCATCCCGTAATCATGAAATTCATCATGTTGAGGGTTACATTCTCAATGATAGCAAAGATTATACAATATCACGCATCGTTATTGCTACGTGTAGGGTTCTAGTATCATGTTGTGTTGAGTGTGAAAGCTTCATGGGCGGCAATTTAACTGCATTATGCCATTTTTTTTTTCTTTGGCCTACTCCTAACTTCTACATCCATGGGCTTTCATTGTTGAGTGTAATGTTCCAGTCCAAACATTAATAAGTTAAATAAAATTCCAACATCAAAGCCTCACTCATACTAGATACCTTATTTCTTCCATTCATCTCATTTAAAATCCCCTCAGAAACATCCTTCCTCTTGCGCTCTTTCATACCATTACTAAGCCCTCTACCCCTGATTTCAACCTTATACATACTCTCTGTCCCCCCTTTAACACGCCACTCTGACATAAGAATAATATTTTTATACACTTATAAAAAAAACTGAATGATTTTCAAAAACAACTCAAATGATAAAAATGTCCTCCAGCAAAACACATGTCCTATATATATATTTTTTTCTAAGCTCAAGAATACAATTTTTTATATATAACCCATTTGCATTTTATTTGTAATTATTAATAAATTTTACTGTTGCCCCCAAGAAACTTAAGTTATAAAACCCACTGTACCAAAACAACCACCACCAAGCATCAAGCGTTCCCCGCTACATTTCCACAAACCCCCATTATCCGGATAATCTCAAGCTGACTATACTGACTCCACCCACATCTATTAACCGTAATAATATTCTATCGGAGTACTTAATTCTAACAGAAACGTCTGTGCCCATTCTAACTTAACCAAATACCTGAAGAATGTATTGTCTTAATTATTAGTATTAATATACTTAAACCATTCTTTTTTCTGAATAGACTATAAAATTTAAATAATTTATATAAAATAATCGTTATATTTGGAATGCTATTTATTATGAAATGAAATGTTATGTATTTCTGAAATATATATGTAATAAATAAATAAGTTTCATAGGACCCCCAACACCAACTCAGTCCCAAACCAAGCAAAGCCCGCACTAACGTATACCTGGCAACGGACAAACACCCCCATACAAACAAATACAACCGCAGAAACGTCCACATTCTGTCATTGCTCTTCAATATTCTTTTTAATCCTTTGGCTCCTTTATATCTTTCTGAGCGATTCAGCTACTTAGCTGAAGGCAGCCAACATCGTTTGCGGTCAAGCGCCAATCTTCTTCTAGCATCTCCTACCTCATCCAAGATCTACTCCAAATCCTTTTCTGTGCATGCGGTTAGGTTGTGGAATCGTTCCGATCACCGTCCGACAATCTTCCTCCGTATACTCGTTCAGGGAGACATTGAAGAAGATGTAGCTCACACTAGTTCCTTGATTATAAGTAAGTAATTATCCTTTATACTTGTATTATTTATGTATTGTATGTAAATTTGTGTAGTATTTTATTTTATATTTAGTTATATATGTGTTATATATTTATTGTATATAGTTAGGTATTTGAGGTTTACATATGCATTTATATTTATTCAAATGTTTTGCTCTATTTGTCGATCCTTGTTTTTTTGATGGCTCCTCTACCACTCAAAGGTTGACTGGCACAGATCCCTGCAGGGATAAGTCCGCCTCTGTACTTAACATAACTTTTATTTATGTAAACTTTTTGTTTTTCCTTTCTGTACAATAAAGAGTACAAACAAACAAACAAACAATACATACTGAACACCCAATACCCAAAAACAAACACCCGCATCACCCAAAGAAACACCCACCCCAGCCGGGGACCGAACCCGAGGCCCCAAGCCCCACAGTCAGGCTCTCCACTTGGCCATCCGGTCGTTAAATTAATGGGTGTAATAATTAATATAATAATTAATTTAAATATGTAATGCATGCACTTATGATAATGTTCTGTGATTCAAAATGGAAATAAAGAGGCTATAATAATAATACATATAAACATCACCTCAATTTACTGTTGCCTGACTTAGTTAAAATTATGCCGGGAACGCTAGTTATGTAATGCAAATTCATGTATGTACCTAGTGTTTGCTTTTCCTATGAATAATGGTTCATGCAATTAAATGTTTTGCCCTACTTGATAATGCTGCTCTGCATGCCCCCCCAGATACTTAAGCAATCATACCATACATACCTAAGTTTGAATTATACAACGAAAGTAGACTTCACAAAAATACAATGTAATTAGAAAGTAATCGCATAAACCTATAAATTGCTAACCTATACCATAATACACAACAAGCAGCACAGGAATCAGAAAGGTAAGCATTATCTATTATTGCCAAACTACAGTAAAATTTAATTATATAGATTTGTTTTCTTATATTGCCAATAAAATCACTCAAGTCTATCTATTCTAGAAGGTTAGTTTGCACAATATCAATGTACAGCTGATCCATTCAATAACTTGAAAAAGTCTTAGATATTGGACTATACCACCGCCCGTGTAGGTTATTAAAATACATATAAATAAAATCAATTAGAATACTTTGTAATGAAATACTCACCCTATCTAAGTGTATATATAATTATGTGCTTTGCTTCATCCATCTGCGTAGCCTTACTAAATATTTACATGACACTACTACGATTATTAAACTAATTTGTTAGTTGAAGTACAATTCTTTTGTACAATAAAGAGGTTGTTTACACACATACATGTTGTCACACAATGACGCAAGCACCGCACAGTCCTCAAAAAGTCTTTTAAACTCTCTAAGTAAACCCTGCACATTACTTTCATATTATTATTATTTTATTTTTGCTTTTCAACGAAAATCGTATCGTACATCGTATAAATTTTGACAGCTACGTACTGACTGATATTTGCGTTCGGATATATGAACACTATTATCATTAAACTTTAAAACATATCACGGTCATAATCTTAACCCTACTTTACTTTATACGCTAAATAATTAGTGTATTACAATTGTACATTGTTTCCTAGAAAATAACGGTAATTCTACTAAAATTGTTATCTAGTTTCATAAAATTCATACGGTCGTGCCCGTGCCCCCAAGTGTGGAATGCACTAGCTAAACGCAATCGGAGCTGCGTTTCGCTATAATAGTTTCCGAACAGCTAAATGTGTCAACCATTAACTGACATTGACAATGACTGTTATCAATTATCAATGAACTATTGTTTTTGACCCTGGCAATTTTGACAACTCACATAGTACTACGCCTGCCTGCTCCATAGACAATATTAAATATCTTACCGTTACGAAAGTTTATTTCTCTTGACAGAAAGAACATTATTGCAATGTATTTATAGGTATTTACACAATTTTATTATAATTACGTTCTATTTTTACTACGCGATGCATTTATTCCTTTCGAATATCTAAATGTCTGTTACGAATGCTAATCTGTATATTTGTTAGAAAGAGACGAATGACAATAGACAAAATCGATGCAATCTGGCAGACCCTTTACTGGAATATTAAATTAAATATATTTACGTCTAAGCTTCATCTTTGTTTTAGGTCGTTTACCATAAATAATTAGGGCACTTTTGTCCTTTTATTTTATTTGATATTTTTACTACAAAACTGTTCTTTCCTATCTGCCGCCATCATCTTCTAATCAATGCTGTCATCTCAATATTAAAAAATATTAAAGGTCGTTATACACTATAACAAACGGTTGACATACACTAAAACAATCTTAATGGTAAAATTTATATGATATGAATACCTAACTATTATATTTAACAGCTAGCAAAGAATTTATAATGTATCGTACAAAACCCGCTAACCATAATCACAGTTGTGACGATGAATGGACATCCTTATATCGAGTAATTATTTTTATTTTGGCAACACGTATTTGTAATCTGTCAATAACCTAAAGAAAATATATTTTTTTTTTTCTTATAAAAGATATGGCGTCTGCGCATTGTTTGTTTATTGTGCCTATTTTGTACTTATTTTTGTTAATCTAAGTGGATGAATACGTATTATTTTACCGAGATAATCGCCATGAAGACTCAAGAACGAATTTCAACCGAGAACCAAGACCACTCCGTCGAAAATACGCCTTACAATGATAAACAATCGGCTTCAATCCGAGTAAGTTACTATTACTTATTTTTACTTTAGTTGTTAGATTATTTTAACCGTGATTTTGATGGAATAAGTTTTCGTTTTGTACATAATTCAGCCACAATGATATCTGAAACCGAGTTGTCTCAAACATACTAAATACCATCGATGACTATGTAGCTTACGGCAATGTCATTACTAAATACCATGATAATAATCAGTTACTAACCTATGTTTTGACGGAAAATGATTGTAATTGTACCACTGCATTCTATAAACAAAGTTAATAATCAGCCGATGTCTATCAATCTAACTTAACTTTTAATTTCCTGATAATACCTATAGTACACAAGCAAATCGTCTATCTATTCTCCTTTTGTTATTGTTTTAACTATTTTATCAGGAAAGCACAAGTACAATTTGCTAACATACCTAAATTTTATCACACTACAACCATTCTAGGTAGAACATTTTCTAGTAATTATATTTAATTGAGATATATATATATGCTTGTTTGCAATGTGTCTATTACTTGAAATAAGTCTTGAAATTAACCTAATGCCATAACATTTTAAAGTAAATGAAATTGTTTTTTTTTTTTGACCGAGAAGAAATTGGCTTTCACGGAACTTACTCAATATAAAATATATTTATATTTAACTTTATTCTTAAATGTAACTAGACTAGAACCAGATTTTGATGCTTATTTCTTACTTTGTTTCAGCGCTGAGTATCTATCCTTAGTCTCGGGTTCGGGAAAGCTAAGGAGGATATTCCTTTGAATGATAATATAGGTATGGTATATATGTTTTTCTAATTATCTTCGTTATGTTCTTAGTTTTCTGTCTATGTATTAAAAATTATCAATGTCTATGGATTTATTTACAATCTTACTAAAATATTTTTCAGGTGACCTGGGCCCGAGGAAAACTTGACTTTTGCCCCGTGGTTAAAACACATGCCCTTGCTGATGTATTGAACACTGCTGACCAGCATTTTATTAAGGTAATATGTAGCCTACCTACCCTACCTTATCTATAAATTAGTCTATGCACTTAATTGGGAATTTATATGCAGATTTAATTTTTATTTATTTTTTATTTTTAGAAAAAACCTTTCCTACTAGTCCGGCCCTAGTTAACTTACAATCACTATTGTCTCTGTTACTCAGACTACTTCTTGCTCTATTCACAATCATCATTATCATCATCTTCATCATCACATCAGCCAGAGGAAGCCCAGGGCTGGACAGAAGTCCCCACACAACCCAGTGGCCTCGGTTGGTGTCAGCTATTTTCAATGAACTATTTAGTAAACCAAACCACAATAACAAACCCTAAAGGAGAACCAATCTTATTTTAATTGTTATTTGTCAATGACATGATTGGAATTTTTATTTTTCTATTATTATTAATCTTATTTATACCTTTGACGATTTCAATATAAATTCTTACACTTAACTGACATTTATTTAAATTATAATGCAATCCTATATTGAATGAGTAAACTAACTAACCCAAACTACTTCAATGTGTTATATTAGAGTTAAGGAACTCTGTAAATATCATCTCTTTGTTTCAGGCATTAATTTTATTTGTTTGTGCCCCCACTACCTGTAATCATATAATAAGCTACGCCAATTTCAGATTATTTAGTTTCTATTACATGTCTGACAATATTCTTACATTTCTTAAATGATGGGCCTAGTTGTACTTGACTTCTCTAATTTTTAATTTGTTATTTCCCTCCTAACTTCTAGTAAACTCTAGTTCTCACTATTGAACTTCATGAACTCCATAATTTTAAAATACAACAAACAGGACCCATCATGCTATACACAGGAGCAACATTCACCTCGACGTTTCGACCACTAATAACAATATAATGATATAACGTGCTTGTAACTTCCTAGGTCTGCTGTGTTCATGGAGTCGAACCATTTTTACTTGACTTTACACAACTCAGTTACTTACATCAAAACTACTACTACTTAAATAATTACTAAATTATTTAATCACTCAAGAGATCACTATATTTAATGTAATTAACTTATTCTTCTTCACGCTTTATTTAATTAATTATAACATCACTAACTTCAACCTCTCACTCAATCACTGTTTTTACCGAAAGTTGTTTACATAATTTTTGATTTATTTTTCAGAACAAAATGTACAAGGAGCGCTGCAACCAATAAGAAAACTACTTCTGCTGTAGAAGAATACGACCACCTATTATGAGCTCCTATTTCCCACTTATACTTTCCTTTTTCACGTCAACAAAATTGTTGCTATAACCAATTGTCACGTGACAACAGATTATAACAACACTCGACCCAAACAAGGCAAAATCAACTTTATATCATATCTACGCGCAACGTAACATGAATGAATTGTATTCTAATAAATGATTTAACAGAGAAATGATTATTTAAGGACCCAGTGAAACAGTAATGGAAAAATAAAGACTAATAAATTTAAATGAAGTAGGTAATCCCTACTATCCCTACTAATATTATAAATGCGAAAGTAACTCTGTCTGTCTGTCTGTTACGCTTTCACGCCGAAACCACTGAACTGATTTTGATGAAATTTAGTATATAGATAGTTTGAACCCTAAGGATCAACATAGGATACCTTTTATTTCGGTAGAGGGCGCCGTCGCGCGATAACCTAGATCCGCGCAGACGAAGTCGCGAGCATAAGCTAGTTGGTAATAATTACTAAAACATACATACTATCCTGGTCGTCACGGCACCAAAATTGTAACGAATCCTCCCTACCTTTATTAATTTCTAACCTACCTACCTACCCCGAAGCCTATATCGATGCCTACATACTGAACTAATATTTTATTACCTATTTATTTATTAATATATTATTATTTTATTACCTTATTATGGGTCCTCAACCTACAAAATTACCTAAACCTAACTCAAGTTGATTTACCTTGTTTAAGTCATAAGATTGGCCAAGTGATCGCTAGCGGTCTAGAATAAGGAACCTACGTTGTGTCCGAAGAAGTAACCCTTTAGTTCGTTTAGTATAATGGGAAAAGAGCTCAATTAATAATATTTTTATATAATTTAACTAAATAATAAAGAAAAGACAAAAGAAGGTTGAATGAAGAAAGTTATTAAAGTTTAGTTTCTTATAGGTCATTATGTCTATAGTCTATGATATGTTCGTGTGGAAGAGGTATTTTATACCGCAGCTAAAGTTCAGAGGCCCACTCCCCGCCCCTGAAAGTGGCTTTCGTCACCGAACTGGATGTTGCCTCCTCTGCGTTAGCCCTGAAGGAGCATACTACCTTTTCCTTGTTAGGAAATAAAACATATCATTATGTTATATGAGAGGACATTTCAAAGGGAAGTCAATTATAGCCTGAGGCTGTTCCTGGATCAAACCCGTGATCACAATACTCCTGCAGTAACAAAGCCAACTTCAGTAGTACGAAGATGTAACTTCAATGGTTCATCATATCGACTAATAAGTAACTTCCGGATCACCTGGTACCGGTCAGCCACTGACTTGCATCTGCCTTAGTCTTAGTCAAAATGACTTGCATTGTTAGTTTATGAAAGATAAGTATTTGGTAAAGCCTTTTACCATTAAAATAGTTGGTATAAATAGCCAAAACAGGACTATACAATCCAAGGTTCGCTGCCAGGAACGACCACAGTCTTCAAAGGAGATTCTACTTTCAGCAAATAAATATTATTCTGTCGTGAGTTGTTGAATTATTTTGTCTCACTTGTTTGAAGCTACTAGCGTTTGTAACATAGGACATTGAATGAAAGCGAAACGCTGAAACCTTTCATTCGTCGGGCGTCAAAAGTCTGTCATTTATTGTCAGTATTTATGTAAGTATGTCGCCATGAGTAGGGCTAGGTTCTGTACGTAGTAGGCAAACTTAAAAGCAGCCTAAACAAATAGTTAAGTAGCTGTATAGTTAATGAGAAGAAAAACACAATTAAATACCAAATCAGATATAACAACCACCACCTTCCCCAAGTGGAGATAATAATACCAAACCTACTATATCCTATTCCTACTTCTGAACTAACCAACTGAACTACACGGAAACAGCAAACTAGGAACCCGGGTTCCACATTTAAATTACTCGCGGAGTCTCTCTCAAAGTGCAGTGAGAGAGCCTATTCTAAGCTAAACCTAAGTCGAGTGGGTAACTCTGCTCCCTAATTCCTAACACCCGTGTGCCTACTGGTATCCATCAAGGGGATTGGGTCGACAAATACCAGTAACGAAGAATAAGAGTGCGAATAAATAAATAAATAGATAAAGCGGACAAGATCTTGGTGAATTTAGGACACCGGTATGGCATCTCAAACCCTCCAAAACCCTGGGAGAAAAATAGGTCTGTCTCTTCCGGTATAATACAAGACCCCGCCCTTACTCCAATAGGCGTACTCTACATTGAAGAACGTTCCCAGGGAATGCCAGCCTGTCCGTTACCACCGCTAGGTGACCTGGCTCTCATTCCCTAAGAATCGGCTATTACTGAGCCGAAATCCGGTTGGGTTCTCCGCTACCCCAAGATTAATATTAAACCCAAAACTTCACAAACAAAACACAAAATCCCATTAAACCCCGTTTTAACTATTAAATAAACAATTCGAATCGCTATGTAGTCTCCAGCAATGAATATCAAATCACTCGTATTTTGGCGATAAAATACACAAAGCAGGAAATTCACACAAAAGAATACACTATAATTAATTAACAAGAAATTATTAAAAACCCCCAACAAAAATTACGAAAATAATCGATACTTCAATAATTCAGGGAGAACCTTCCCGAACGCGTAGCAAAATCAAAGTCTTTTTCCGTTCGTCTTCGTGCCCCTTTTATACTTAAATTGTAGATACACTGCTACAAGTGTCACTTTTTCTACTCTGGCTACTCTGGATACTGTTGTCACATTTGCTACTTTGGACACTTTCGCCTCTTTGGATACAATGGCTACAAATTTACGTCAGAATCCTTCCTCGAACTGTCAGTCAGTATTGCCAGTGATCTTATTTGAGTAGTTTAGTAAATAATAAGTTGTTATTGATAATTTTACAATGAAATAGTCTTATATATACAGAATAATTTAATTTAATAAAATAAGTTCATTTTTAATCTATATATATCTAAATATATGTTCACATAAGATGAAACATTACAGACCATCGGCTTTAATGTTACAATACCCGCGACGGCAAGGGGGTTAAATGGTCCCTTGCAAACGAATCATTATTGTAACTTAATGATTTCCGGCAAAAAAACATTAGTTTTTCATGGTATGCAAACCCTATAAAAGTTAAAATGCAAGAGTAAACTACGCAGAAGTTAGGACAGTCAAAGTTACAAATTAAAATTCATAAGCCACAATGGGAACCATTTCACAGTAAACGTAATGTTTACATCGCATTAATTAATAAGGAAATCGTAATAGCTTTTCCTTTGAAAAGTTCCCATGGTGGCATGATTAAAGTCTTGATCGTATCTACATGTTTACCTAATATCCGCTCGAACGCCAGAGTCTAAAAAGTTAAAATTAAAAGAGTTAAAATAGGCCGTCTATTCATAAATAATCTGTGCTAACTTCGGTTGTGACTATGACATGACAGCTACTAGGGTTGACAATATTTTTCTCTTTAATAATTTATTATATGACTATTTCTCAAAAAGTTGTCCATTTTTCAATTTTTCAGTTGTCCGCTTATTAAAATAAAACCTGACGCTATTTCACCACAAAAAAATAAGTATTATTGTTTTGAAATAACATTAAAAAATTTGTGGTAATGATAAAAGTCAGATAAATTTGTTGTTGGAATCCAAAGAATTGATGTAGTTACAAAATTACGATTTTCCTCACATGATTTCGTGACGTTTTCCTGACGTCAAACATTTGGATGTTCTATGTAGTTATGTTTTACTAGCGTTTACCACGCGGCTTCGCACGCGTAAATAATTAGATACAGCAGTTGAATTGAAATGCCGGGATTTTATTAAATTCTGTGGGAATTCCCTAAAATTACATCGTGGTTTCATTTAACGTATATTACAACAACCATGCCCTAAATATATGATTCTACACTCAGAAATTATTTATTTGGTTTTATCCCTATCTCGTGGGAATATCGGGATAAAAAGTAGCTTATGTGTTATGTCCAATTGGCCAGCTATACAAGTACCAAATAAATATCATGACACTTGACCCAGCGGTTATGATTTTGAGATTTTATCCCTATCCGTGGGAATATTGGGATAAAAAACTTTTTGCCAAATT
>NC_133494.1:9343496-9355118 GCF_025370935.1 Choristoneura fumiferana
TCTATGCAACAATTCAAATTGGTGAACACAAAGTACCAACACCAACCACTGCTCATCATCAACGATCTATGCGCAGATATCATCATCGGGCACGATGTTCTCGGGAAGCACTCGTACTCGTACTTCAATTGGAGGAGACAAACAACCTCTCAAAGTCTGCAACGTTTTAGAAGCGTCAGTTCCCGCCAGCATCAGTTTTCACCAACCTCTCGCCAGACATTAAGCCTATTGCTATACGCTCAAGACGGCATTCTCAAGAAGACCAAGACTTCATATCAAATGAAATAAACAACCTACTTAGGGATAAAGTAATCGAACCAGTATCTCGCCATGGAGGGCACAAGTACTCGTTGCTGGCGGAGGCCATCACCGTAAGCGCCTCGTTATCGACTACTCGCAAACAATCAACAGATTTACAGACTTAGACGCTTACCCTCTCCCGAGCATTGATTCTATCATAACAAAAGTGGCAAAATACAACGTTTACAGTCAAATCGATCTCAAAAGTGCTTACACCAAGTCCCAATCTTACCGAAAGAAAAAGTTTACACTGCATTCGAAGCTTGTGGTAATCTCTACCAGTTTACAAGAATACCGTTTGGCGTAACGAATGGAGTGGCGGCCTTTCAAAGAACCTTACAATACATAATTGACACTGAAAAACTTAAAGGTACCTTCGCTTACCTTGACGACGTAACTGTCTGCGGTAAGGACAAATCCGACCATGACAAAAATCTTGAAATGTTCATGAAGGCCGCTGAAAAATACAAACTAACCTTAAACATGAACAAATGCACATTTGAATCAGAGTCAATCAACTTGCTTGATATACTATCGCCCACAACGTTATAAAGCCGGACAAGTCTCGATTGGAACCGCTAACGAATCTTCCTATCCCCACTGATACTGCTACACTGAAGAGAGCGCTCGGTCTCTTCGCCCACTATTCAAAGTGGGTCAAAACTTTTCTACGAAAATCAGACCTTTAATCGAAGTCACTTTCCATTATCTCAAGAAGCTATCACTGCTTTCAAAACCTTAAAACTGATATATCGAAATCGCATTAGCAGGAATTGACGACAGTGAAATATTTTCAGTTGAGACAGACGCTTCCGATTTTGCCATCGCAGCGACCCTATCACAAAAGGTCGTCCTGTCGCATTCTTCTCTCGTTCTCTCAACGACTCCGAGAAAAGGCAACCTTCGATTGAGAAAGAGGCCTGCGCCATAGTCGAAGCTTTGCGAAAATGGAGACATTTCCTGATAGCAAGACATTTCTTACTCATTACTGCAGATCAGCAATCTGTCGCATACATGTTCAATCAAACACACTCTAACAAATAAAGAACGAAAAGATCGAAAGGTGGCGGTTGGAGCTCTCGTGTTTCAAATATGATATAGTCTACCGACCTGGGAAACATAACTTCGCCGCGGACGCACTTTCACGAGTATGCATGCAAATAAATACTGCCGCTCCTAACTCTAAACTAGTGGAACTACACCGAAATCTCTGCCATCCAGGTCACGCGCATGGTTCATTGGGTCAGATCAAAGAACCTACCGTACTCCGTAGAGGATGTAAAACGAATGACGCCGCATGCCCAACTTGTGCGGAAATAAAACCACGTTACATGAAACATCAAGGACATCTTATCAAAGCGACAGCCGCTTTTGAAAGATTAAACATTGATTTTAAGGGACAATACCATCTCGCACCCAGAACCGATACATACTGACAATAATTGATGAGTTTAGTCGTTTTCCCTTCGCTTATGCGTGTAAGGATGTATCTTCAAGAACGGTAATCAATTGTCTCGAAGACTTGTTCTCCACTTTTGGTACTCCAGCGTACATCCACTCCGACAGGGGTACATCTTTCTTATCAGACGAACTTAGACAATTCTTGTCTTCCGTCGGGATATCATGCAGCCGCACTACGCCTTACAATCCCCAGGGAAATGGCAGGTTGAACGTCTCAACGGCACACTGTGGCGAACGATCCAACTAAACCTCAAATCAAACAATGACGATATAGTAAACTGGGAAAGGCACTGCTACCGGCGCTGCACTCTATAAGATCTCTCCTGTGTACGAGCACTAACACAACGCCGCATGAGCGCATGTTCAATCACCCACGCCGTTCTCAAAACGGACAATCTTTGCCGACTTGGCTACATTCGCCTGGACCGGTATTTATGAAAAGGCACGTAAGAAGCTCCAAGTATGACCCCGCTGTACAGGAAGTCCAATTGTTGCAGAGTAATCCAGAATACTCCTTTATAAGACTGCCTGATGGGCGAGAGACAACAGTCTCCAATAGATCGTTAGCACCAGCACCACGAGCTGTTGACGATGACCTTTCAGATGACGAACTTGACGATAACCAATCCGAAGAAATCTCTGCCATTCAAGACCCGCCTGCCAACATCGATCCGAATGCAGGAATCAGCCAACTTCGGCGTTCAGGCAGAGATCGCAGACCTCCAGCCTTCATGCATGACTACGTCTCTCGTAGAGGGGCGAATGTGATAATAGCCTCCTTGCGTCTTTATAAGAAGACTTGTAAATATCTTATTGTCCATGGTGTCTGACATTGTCTGTCGCTATGTCATTCTATCAACAACTATGTTTCTTTACCATGTCCTATTTTTATTATTGAATAAAGCCAATTTCTGTTGGTCTTGTCTAAACTGTGTATCAGTTGTCAAAACCAAAAACACTTCTTACTGCCGAACTGCCGAATCGTAACAAAAATACATTTTTTTTTCGTAAAATCGATTTACCGGTTGCTCTTCCCTAATTTGTCAAACCTACTGTCACTGTCATTCTGACATATATGTGCATATCTTCTTCAAGCTGCGACGCACGTGTTGTACAAAAAATACAAATTCAAATGAACTACATTAGTAATTAAGTCAAAATGAAGCATAAAAGGTTCGAAGGAAACATACTAGTTGACGAGGCATACACCAACTACGGTGTCGAAGACAAAAATGCAGACAACAAGAAGACTTCTGGTATAGCGAAGAATTTGCAGAAAGCCTCGAATATGGAGAGAAAAGAAGTGGTATCACCAGGTATTCCAATCCAATACTTTATTTATAACTTTTTGAGATGCTCAGGAACCATTTTCCCTCGCTAATTGTAGTCCAACACCTATATTTTTGCATCAAAGTGGCTTTATAACATGAGTGTTTCTGTTCAGATGCCGGAAGAACCTGCCACTGTAACCAAGACTTTACCACAAGATAAGGTCGAGGAAATGAGGAAGGAGGCCAGCAGTGCTCTGCATGGGACACAATGGCAATGAGACAAGTAAGTGTGGTATTTATATGCTTTTATTTAACTTGCGTGTTTTGTGTTTCGGCGAAATCTGCATTTTTAATGATAGGTTTGTCTTCACAAAAAGTCAAGAAAAGGAAAGATATTAAAAAATAATAACTAGCACTGCAACTGCAACAGCTGTTGTCTATTTAATAAATTATAAATATTATAATTTCTCTAATCTCTGATGTTTACAGTCAGCAACAAAATAATGAATACAGCTAAAGTGCAAAAAAAATATGTATACATATTTGGCACCTCAAACATGTTCATTTTTGTTGCTGTTGTACCAACTTACTGTTCAAATTTGAAGGACAATGTTGGTTATGTACTAAAGACAACATTGTATGCGAAAATACCTTATTTTAATAAATAAACATGCACTACTATAATTCAGAAAAACAAAATGGATCATCAGACCACCAGTGGCTCGTACACTGCTCAACAAGGGAGCAATAGGAGATAGAGTCGCTGCTGCGACACTGTATACTGATACAGTTATAGTATTAATATAAATCTAACTTAACCAACTTACGAAAGCTAAAAATCCCAATATTGTTATTTCAAAATTTCAATGTCCCAAAAACAGGGGAATCAATTTTAATGAAACGTAGCTAAGAATAAGCCGATATTAGCACTGTATGTTTGTGGGTAAACTAACCATGAGGAAGCTTTCATTCACGCAAAAAACTTCATTGAAATTTCCATCAAGCTGGACATTCAAAGGTAAGAGTCCGCAGCAAGTAGCGCTCAACTCCGCGTTGAGATCACGCGCTAACGCTTTAAAATGTTGTTGTTTCACCTAGAGTAAGACAGGGCGCTAGAAAGAAAGCAAGAGCGCGCTAGGAAGGCGGAGCTAGAGACATGTCACAGTAACAATATTGCAGTAAAATATCTTCATACAATGGTGAAATTATTGCAGTATCTAAGTAGAATATAACAGTAGAACATCTCCAGACCAAGATTATAATATATACAGCGCGGGAGGGCAGCTACCGGCTAGGATATTATTTGGCGTTCCAAAAACGTAAATGTACATTACACTACACATTACGCTGTAAAACTTTTTTACTGCCCATGGTGAGTACACAATTTACGTCTTCACCTTGCCAGAAAGTGGGTTTTACCATACGCATAGCGGGCGGTAAAACTCACATTATGGCCAGGTGTGGCGTAATAGTACATTATGTCTTAAGGGCGGTTAATAAGAAATTACGAACGAGAGTATTAGAAGCTCAAAGTCAAAGACTGAGGACTAGGTCGATGTTCATAATTATAGTACCGCCCGTGCGACTTACAATGTTTTCATCACATTTGCGAGTAAAATTGTATATGTGTAAAAGAAAAATATTATTGTTACAAAAAATTGCCGATACCGCTGGTGCAGTTCTTGGCAGCGCCAGCTACCAGCCGCCCTCCGCCTCCCGCAGCATGTGCCTGACATGCGTGCACGAGGTCCTCCTGCTAGTCGTGCAGAACCTGCGCGCGCAGCAGTATTAGTACGCGCAACAACTCATAACGCCAAAAAAAGGCCCTTAGGTTTTATTAAGGACTGCAACCAAGTTAGCCTGCAGCTTACGACACTGTTTACGAGCAAGTGTGATGAAATAGTATATTGTACAACAAAAGCATAAAACGAGCAATTTTACCCGAGACGTTCATATAGCCACCCGAGCCACGGCGAGGGTGGATAGAAACGTCGAGGGGGAAAATGGGCTCAATGCTAGAGTTTTACACTCTGCTTTTCACTTCGCTTGCGAAGAAATGAAATAGCAATAGTAAAAATAAATGTTCACTTATTTTGTACCTTTTATTTTTCATGCTTTACTATATTAGTTTTATTGATTTATTTTCATCGATTTGATTGATTTTTAGGTGTAAAAAAATAAAAAAAATGTAGAAACTCTTTTGTTTGTGGTTTCACACCTTGATTGCCTTGACCTTAGACGAAGATTCTACTTTATGCACTAGAGCATAAAAAGTTATTGTATGTTGCCTAGATGCAGCATGAACACGCACTTTACGAGCATGAGAAGTGAAATAGTCGATTGTACAACAAGAGCATAAAACGAGCCATTTTACGACGTTTACGATTTAAGACGTTCGTTCCGGTACGGCGAGGGTGGATAGACACGTCGAGGGAAAAATGGGTTTAATGCTCGAGTTTTACACTGCTTTTTACTTCGATTAATTCGAGGAAATAGCAACAGTGGAAACAATGGTTCACTTACTATGTTTCTTTTTTTTTCATGAATTACTATATACATAATTTATTTTATTTTATTGATTTATTTGATTGATTTGGTTAATTTTTAGTTTTATATAAATAAATAAAAAAGTTAAAAACTTTCTGTTTGTGGCTGGTTGACACCTGATTAGCTTGGTCTTAGACAAAGATTTTATTTTATGCACTAGAGCATAAAAAGTCATTTTATGTCGCTTAATCTCAGCATAAAAACGAACTTTACGAGCATGAGAAGTGAAAAGTATAATATCTATAGACTACAACATCAACTTGATTGGACACATTGAAGATTGGGTGTATTGAATAAAATAAAAAAAGTCATACAATATTGTGTTTTTTTTTAATACATACAAGTATGAAAATTCGCTTATTTTTAAGAACTCTCTCGTATCGGTAACTTTCTAGGTAGACGCGGATCTATAATTTCAGGTAGTATGCATTCCATGTAAAATTTTCTCAATTTATTTAATATGCTCTCCCAGAATCCTGTATCCTTTTCGATTTTTTCGAATAATATGCCTTTTGGAGTCCACACCACGAAGATACAGTATCTTTTTTTTGTAATATTTAACTGACCTTGTACTTGATAAAAGTAGTTGTGATTTTGCTTCAGTTTTATTTTCTGAGGATCACTTTCGTCCAACACACAGAAAGTAATTTTTTTCTTTAAAATAGCTTCTGTTGGCGTCATATTTGCCGCCGAAGCTGGGCATTTGATCTCCACAATTGTTTCTTCGTCTATGACTCCGTCGGGACTCGCGCCTAAATACTGGTGTTCCTCGAGGATGTATAACCCACAAGGTGATACTTGCACTCCTAGTGCAGCTTCAGTCTCTTTTAAAGCGATGGGCTCATTCTCATTGCCGTATCTAGTAGCATCGCTACCTTAAAATTGCTATATAAGAGTGTTTTTATAATATTTTTACACGACGTGGCAGCTCTTCTCTTACATATTTGACCAAACACTGACGCAGTAAGGCGTATTTTTCGTTGTTTGATCCATTCAGGGTTCGTTGCCTGCCCAACGGTATCTTTTGGATATTTTCAAGTTCTATTTTACTTTTTGAAAAGTCTGCTAAGAGTGCTTGTTTTCTTTTTTCGTAGTGCTCAACTTCCATATCTGGTTCTTTTTCGATATCACCGTAATGTTCATCGGGTCCTGCGATACGTTTTCTTCGTTTTGATTTTTTGTCTTGGCTTGATTTTCTTTTCGCCTTTTCTGCCTGCCTCTTCTCATACTTCTGCGTGTAAGTCCCCAGTTCTTCATTTTTTGTTAATACTTTACTCATGGTTGCTACAAGACTCCCGGTGTTTCTTTTTGTAGCAGCTGCGTAGCAACGGGACTCATAAGATCCACGAAGGGAGTAATTTATTCGTTTGCCTCCTATAAATTTTGCGATTAGTGCATTAAACTGCTCAACAATATTGTTTGTTGCCCCATAAGGAGACTTTCGGCATTGTTTAAAATAGGACTTATAGCGGTGTATATGTCATACCACAAGCCACAATCTTTCATTTGGCCTATGAAGTTTTCTTCGCCTGGTTTCGGGCCATTACAAAAATATGTTTTGCAGTTGGCATGCTCACCAAAAACGTGGCAAGGCCCGTTTCGTAGGTCTTTTTTTAATTCATTTACTTTCTCAGTAAAAGTTTTCCCTTCCATTTTCGAAGAAAAGTCTATTGCTCCTTTAATTGCCTTTCGTAGTCGCAATATGTTATCATTTAGGCATTCCTCATGATAATAGGGACAGGTCCTTGTTTATTTTCAGTTTTTTTGTCAAATTTCTCAATTTAGTGCAATAATTTCGTAATAAATGATTACTGCATTCTATTTTGTGTATAGCAGTGGAGTGGCCATATGGCAATGCTTCGTTTAAAGCACTCATGACACTGCTATCGCCATCACCAATAAGTTGGTGTATTTCAAGCCATGCATATTTATGCTGCATTTAAAACCTTCTACTACACCGTCGGCTTCCATTGCTGTGGAGCTACCAGACCAGTTTTTAAAACATTTATGTTTCTTGACCTCAATCTTTTTATTACTTGCAACAGCGCATACAGAGCAATAAGAATTCCGTATTCCTAAAAAGAGAACCTTTTTAGTTTCATACCCATAATGCACGCTACCCGGATAATGAATTATAATTGCTGGTACGATATGATCTTTTTTCCCCACGATGCGTCCGCTACTACTGTGATGTAGGGAACGCCATCAGCGTCTACGTTTCCTTTTCAATTGCCATTTGTTTTTCTTCGAGTCCTGCCTCAAACATGCTCTTCAAAGAGATATCTTTTAAAACATCCCCAAGCAACAAATTCTCTTTCCCAAATGTTTTCTCCGCTATACATGGCATATCTAAATGAGCGCAAAGCTCATCTAATTGGGAAAAGCCACTACCCGAACATACGACTGCTTGAACAACATTTTTATTAATTTTAGACTCTAGTTTTTCATTATTAAATGCTTCTTTTTTGCCACACATTTTGCATTTGAAAAGAAAAGTTGACTGGAATCCGATTCTCGACTCCTTCACAAAATCCATATCTTTAAAGCTGCAATTAAATGGACTATGATCCACAGCCTTCATTTGTTCAAATAAATATTGAACATTGAAAATTCGTCGACCTGTCATTTTACGTACGACTTCCTCATTGCTATCATGATCAAGTTCAATTTGTAATGATGGTGTCGAGGACGGAGTACTCGGACTCAATTTCTGAAAGGAAAAAAAAAGTTACGTTATATTTATACCATGCAAGGTTAAATCAGAGTATACGGTGAAAAAAATATTTGATACTGCATTATGAGGCGTACACTACTACAGAAAACTTCTAACGCCGGTGACGCTATGCAAAAAATACGTTTCGATTTTCGGTGCCATATTGTGCGCGCGACTACATTTTTAATACAAGCTTTTGCTGACTGTACTTGCATTTTCATCCAAACTACTTTTCCGTACCAAATGTGGAAGAAGTGGGTCAAATTCAACTCGCAAGATTTTACCTGCACATACATTCATAGGTACATACATTGCAACTATTGCAAGGTAAAAGCTTGTAAAAATAATAATAAAAACACCAACCTGCTAAATTTTGAAATTGAGGCGGAGGATCGGTATTGTTATCACTATCAGACTGCTCACTGGCATGCTCTCCGGTGCCAAGCGTACTGCACATGTAAAAAATACATACATAGTGAAATGACGTCAGTCGCCATTAGTCAAAGTAATAACAGAGACTACCAGAGGTAATACTTCGTTCGTAATACCTTACTTATCGCCCTTAATGAACAATGGGATATTATAGTGCTATGACCTGTATAAGTGAAATAACAGAAGTGCGGTGTACATCGATCAAGATAATAAACTGAAATCATCTTTAATAGCCGTGTCAATATAGGTACGAGTAGGTACTAGTCTCAGTGCAGTTGCAGTCAAGAGCGAAAATAAAACTACAAGTGAAAAACGTAAGTAGCTGTGAAATAAGTTTTTGGTAAAAAAAAAAATCTGTTCAAGCTTTTTTTTTGCTGACTGTACTTTTTGTCGACTTTACTAGCATTGTTACCTATTAAACTACATCATACGAAATTTCAAGTCGATGCCATTAACCGTTGAAGAATTCCGTCCTGCGGAGACGATCCTGGCCGGACTACCAGGATGTCAGCTACCAGATTATTGTATTGTCACGCAATTCACATAAGTATACCAAATTTCAAGTCAATTCGACCACTGAAACTGAGTCAAATTCAACTCGCAGGATTTGAGCCTCACATACATACATACGAGTACATAGGTACATACATTGCAAGTTAAATAAAAGATTGTAACTAGAAAAAATAATAATAAAAACACTAACCTGCTTAAATTTAGAGGTTGAGGTGGAGGATCGGTATTGTTATCACTATCAGACTGCTCACTGGCATGCTCTCCGGTGCCAAGCGTACTGCACATGTGAAAAATACATACATGGTGAAATGACGTCAGTCGCCATTAGTCAAAGTAATAACAGAGACTACCAGAGGTAATACTTCGTTCGTATACCTTACTTACCGCCCTAATACACAATGTGCTATTACAGTGCTATGACCTGTATAAGTGAAATAACAAGTTTGTGTGGTGTACCTACGTCGTACAAAAATAATAAATAAAGGTACGAGTACGAAAATTCATTTTAATACAAGCTTTTTTGCTGACTGTACTTTTTGTCGACTTTACTAGCATTGTTACCCAAAACTACATTTATTTTGTACCTATACAAAAACAAGTCGATAACATTGTAACAGTTGAAGAGTTCCGTCCTTCGGAGACGATTCTGGCCGGACTACCAGGATGTCAGCTACCAGATTATTGTATTGTCACGCAATTTACATAATTATGCAAAATTTCAAGTCAATCCGACTGCTAGAAGTTGGTCGAATGCAAGATTTGATTACAGACAAATATCGGGACAGGTGAAACTAAATAAAAGCTTGTAATAGAGGACAAGGAAGAAAAATCTTACGCTACTGTCCTAGTTATAACTTACCTATTAGGATTAATGTTTTCTTTTTTATGACGAGCCGGTCCTTTTTTTTCCTACGAGCCGATAACCATAATCTTGTCTTCGATGATCTTTTCACTTCTGGAAACAAGAACATTAATAATTATTTTTTATGGGAGCGCCATAGTTCGCATAGGTACTCTTTCTCTTTTCTAGTAAAACCATATTATTTTTTGTCCAAATCATCGTTTGTCAGTATGCGAGCGATATATGGACCCATTTTTTATAAGTACTTGGTAATATTGACTAAAATGCATCTAGGTAGGTACTTACCCTGTTTATCCATTTTTGTAACATAAAAATGCAAAGTCCATATAAGAAAGCCAAGGTCGTCGAACAGTATGTGCACACACACCACCAGTATCACCAGAAATATCAAATCCGTTATCAGTCCAAGTCGTAAGTAGTTAGATCGCGTTTATGATACGAAGAGAATTCACCAAAATAATATTACGTAACTCTCGCGCACAGCTGACGAGTCACTACTAACGAGCGACGCACGCACACGCAGGGCCAGCGTAAACCAAGGACAAAGGCGGCGCGTACCGCCCTCCCCCGTACCGTTCCCCCGCGCTAGAGTGATTCGCTGCAGATTCGCATAAAAAATGTATAGTTTTTTACTGATTTTCGTAGTTTCGTTCTCATTTGAAAACCACAAAATCATTTCGGAAAAAAATGTTTTTCTTATGAAACTACATAGTTTAGTCGATGCCGGAAATAGGTTTGACTTCAAATCTGAACTATATTTTGGCCGTAGTATTTAACCGAACTGCACAGGGTTTTTGGCTCTTAAAATGCAAAACTTGTACTCTCTATTTTCTTTGTAATACCATTTCAAGAGTCATAAACTAATTTCAGGCCTAGATATGCCTTATCTCATTGTATTTACAAAAAATCATGATGATGCTACTTGTTATTTTAAAATAAGGACGTAACTACGATTTGTATGGAGAATCAAGCTTGCTGCGGACTCTTAAAGAACCCTTTTCCAGCACACGCATTGTAGGGACCACATAAATGTACGCAAATATTCAACCTGCTACATTACAATATGGTACAAAACAATGAAAAAGTCATTAAAAAATTATAATTTTTTTAAATGAATCCCCATGGGTAAAACAACATAAAACTTTGATTAATTTTGTAGTTGCTTACTAAATTACGTGGCATGGAAAAGGTTAGCTTTGGTTTGACTTGTCATCAAAAAGTTATGTCTGTTTTCTTACTCTTACTAAATATTTACTTTCTGTTAGATCAAAGCCAAAAATTCCAACTTTTTTGAAGAAAAAACTCATGTATGGGTTTAGACAATTATGCCCCTTGTACTACAGGAAGTATACATGGTGTTAATAGTGTCTCATGTATGTATTGTATATTTTCTTGCAGGATAATCCAAGCTACAACATGAATGCATTGAGAAATTAGTGAACAATGTTGAAAACCAGCTAAAAAGAAAGATGTCTCGTCATTCATTGGTAAGTAACTATCAGTGGCGAAGCATCAGATATCTC
>NC_133494.1:9355218-9443762 GCF_025370935.1 Choristoneura fumiferana
GATCTTTTTAAAGTATATTCCTCAGCAAGAGTAGAATTTACCTACATACTCCATCTATTAGGCTTTTACTGCTCGTGCTGAGGCAGGACTTCCACCAAATCAGTAGAGAGTTAATTTCCTGATGCGTTAATCTTTTTTTTATGAAGTTTTATATTTCTCGCTTATTAATTAGTGTAACTAAAGTAAGGTAGGTTGGTTAGGTAAGGTACAATAGCTTATTTACTGTCAACGGCCAACTACTTACATTTTTAGTTTAGGTACATATGAATGATGTAGAGATATTATAAGTATCTTCTAGGAACTGGCAATAGTGATTTTGGTTTAGTGCTTGCTTTTACGAACGTATTATTTCACGCGTAGTATAATACACATAACAAACATGAAGCATTTATGTCACGAAGTGTAANTGAAATTAGTATATAGATAGTTTGAACCTGAGGATCAACCTAGATACCTTTTATTTGGTAAGAGGGCGCCGTCGCGCGATAACCTAGATCCGCGCAGACGAAGTCGCGAGCATAAAGCTAGTTTGGGTAATAATACTAAAACATACATACTTCCTGGTATTCACGGCACAAAATTGTAACGAATCCTCCCTACCTTTATTAATTTCTAACCTACCTACCTACCCGAAGCCTATATCGATGCCTACATACTGAACTAATATTTTATACCTATTATTATTAATATATTATTTTTATTACCTTATTATGGGTCCTCAACCTACAAAATTACCTAAACCTAACTCAAGTTGATTTACCTTGTTTAAGTCAAAAGATTGGCCAAGTGATCGCTAGCGTCTAGAATAAGGAACCTACGTTGTGTCCGAGGAAGTAACCCTTTAGTTCGTTTAGTATAATGGGAAAAAAGCTCTACCATTAATATTATTATATAATTTAACTAATAATAAAGAAAAGACAAAAGAAGGTTGAATGAAGAAAGTTATTAAAGTTTAGTTTCTTATAGGTCATTCTGTCTATAGTCTATGATATGTTCGTGTGGAAGAGTTTTATACCGCAGCTAAAGTTCAGAGGCCCACTCCCGCCTCAAAGTGGCTTTCGTCACCGAACTGGATGTTGCCTCCTCTGCGTTAGCCCTGAAGGAGCATACTACCTTTTCCTTGTTAGGAAATAAACATATCATTATGTTATATGAGAGGACATTTCAAAGGGAAGTCAATTATAGCCTGAGGCTGTTCCTGGATCAAACCCGTGATCCAAATACTCCTGCAGTAAACAAGGCCAACTTCAGTAGTACGTAGTTGTAACTTCAATGGTTCATCATATCGACTAATAAGTAACTTCCGGATCACCTGGTACCGGTCAGCCACTGACTTGCATCTGCCTTAGTCTATAGTCAAAATGACTTGCATTGTTAGTTTATGAAAGATAAGTATTTGGTAAAGCCTTTTACCATTAAAATAGTTGGTATAAATAGCCAAAACAGGACTATACAATCCAAGGTTCGCTACCAGGAACGATCACAGTCTTCAAAGGAGATTCTACTTTCAGCAAATAAATATTATTCTGTCGTGAGTTGTTGAATTATTTTTGTCTCACTTGTTTGAAGCTACTAGCGTTTGTAACATAGGACATTGAATGAAAGCGAAACGCTGAAACCTTTCATTCGTCGGGCGTCAAAAGTCTGTCATTTATAGTCAGTATTTATGTAAGTATGTCGCCATGAGTATGGCTAAGTTCTGTACGTAGTAGGCAAACTTAAAAGCAGCCTAAGTAAATAGTTAAGTAGCTGTATAGTTAATGAGAAGAAAACAATTAAATACCAAATCAGATAAAACAACCACCTCTTCCCCAAGTGGAGATAATAATACCAAACCTACTATATCCTATTCCTACTTTCTAACTAACCAACTGAACTACACGAAAGCAGCAAACTAGGAACCCGGGTTCCACATTTAAATTACTCGCGGAGTCTCTCTCAAAGTGAGAGAGCCTATTCTAAGCTAAACCTAAGTCGAGTGGGTAACTCTGCTCCCTAATTCCTAACACCCGTGTGCCTACTGGTATCCATCAAGGGGATTGGGTCGACAAATACCAGTAACGAAGAATAAGAGTGCGAATAAATAAATAAATAGATAAAGCGGACAAGATCTTGGTGAATTTAGGACACCGGTATAGCATCTCAAACCCTCCAAAACCCTGGGAGAAAACTAGGTCTGTCTCTTCCGGTATAATACAAGACCCCGCCCTTACTCCAATAGGCGTACTCTACATTGAAGAACGTTCCCAGGGAATGCCAGCCTGTCCGTTACCACCGCTAGGTGACCTGGCTCTCATTCCCCAAGAATCGGCTATTACTGAGCCGAAATCCGGTTGGGTTCTCCGCTACCCCAAGTTTTATATTAAACCCAAACTTTACAAACAAAACACACAAATCCCATTAAACCCGTTTTAACTATTAAATAAACAATTTGAATCGCTATGTAGTCTCCAGCAATGAATATCAAATCACTCGTATATTGGCGATAAAATACACAAAGCAGGAAATTTTACAAAAGAATACACTATAATATAATTAACAAGAAATTAAAAAACCCCCAAAAATTACGAGAATAACCGATACTTCAATAATTCAGGGAGAACCTTCCCGAACGCGTAGCAAAATCAAAGTCTTTTTCCGCTCGTCTTCGTCCTCTTTTATACTTAAATTGTTGATACATCTGCTACAAGTGTCACTTTTTCTACTCTGGCTACTCTGGATACTGTTGTCACATTTGCTACTTTGGACACTTTCGCCTCTTTGGATACAATGGCTACAAATTTACGTCAGAATCCTTCCTCGAACTGTCAGTCAGTATTGCCAGTGATCTTATTTGAGTAGTTTAGTAAATAATAAGTTGTTATTGATAATTTTACAATGAAATAGTATTAATAAGGTACAGAATAATTTAATTTAATAAAATAAGTTCATTTTTAATCTATTTATATATATCTAAATATATGTTCACATAAGATGGAACATTACAGACCATCGGTTTTAATGTTACAATACCCGCGAAGCGGCAAGGGGGTTAAATGGTCCCTTGCAAAGACTCATTATACACGTAACTTATATGATTTACCGGCAAAAAAACATTAGTTTTTCATCGGTATGCAAACCCTATAAAAGTAAAATGCAAGAGTAAACTACGCAGAAGTTTATGGACAGTCAAAGACTACAAATTAAAATTCATAAGCCACAATGGAACCATTTCACAGTAAACGTAATAGTGACATCGCATTAATTAACAAGGAAAATCGTAATAGCTTTTCCTTTGAAAAGGTTCCATGGTGGCTCATGAGTTAAAGTCCTTGATCGTACCTACATGTTTACCTAATATCCGCTGAACGCCAGAGTCTTAAAAGTTAAAGTTAAAAGAGTTAAAATAGGTACTAGCCGTCTATTCATAAATAATCTGTGCTAACTTCGGTTGTGACTATGACATGACAGCTACTAGGGTTGACAATATTTTTCTCTTTAATAATTTATTATATGACTATTTCTCAAAAAGTTGTCCATTTTTCAATTTTTCAGTTGTCCGCTTATTAAAATAAAAACCTGACGCTATTTCACCACAAAAAATAAGTATTATTGTTTTTAAATACATAAAAAACCTTGTGGTAAAAGTGATAAAAAGTCAGATAATCTGTTTGTTGTTGGATCCAATAGAATTGATGTAGTTACAAAATTACGATTTTTTTCCTCACATGATTTCGTGACGTTTTCCTGACGTCAAACATTTTTGGATGTTCTATGTAGTTTATGTTTTACTAGCGTTTACCCGCGGCTTCGCACGCGTAAATAATTAGATACAGCAGTTGAATTGAAATGCCGGGATTTTATTAAATTCTCGTGGGAATTCCCTAAAATTACATCGTGGTTTTCATTAACGTTATATTACAACAACCATGCCAAATTTCATGACTCTAAACCCAGCAGTTGTTATTGAGTTTTATCCTAATCCGCGTGGAGATATCGGGATAAAAGTATTTGTGTTATTCCAAATGTCCAGCTATACAAGTACCAAACTTCATGACTCTAAGCCCAGCGGTTATGATTTTGAGATTTTATCCCTATCCCGTGGGAATATTGGGATACAAAGTAGCCTATGTGTTATTTCAGATGTCCAGCTATCTGCATACCTAATTCATGACTCTAAGCCTAGCGGTTGTTATTTCAAAATTTTATCCCTATCCCGTGAGAATATCGGAAACCAAAGTAGCTTATGTGTTATTCCAGATGTCCAGCTATCTACATACCAAATCTCATGACTCTAAGCCCAGCGGTTATTAGTTCGAGATTGTATCCCTATCCCGTGGGAATATCGGGATAAAAAGTAGCCTATGTGTTATTCCAGACGCCCAGCAACCTACATACCAAATTTAATGACTCTAAGCCCAGCGGTTATTAGTTCGAGATTTTATCTCTATCCCGTGGGAATATCGGGATAAAAGTATTCTATGTTTTAATCCAGGTTATAAAATAACTTTTTGCCAAATTTCATTCAAATCCGTCCACCCGTTTCAGAGTGAAGAAGTAACCAACATACTCACTCACTCACAAACTTGATGATGATGATAATCAAATACCGGGTGTTGCCTGTAATACGAGCAAAAAATTAAAACATAGATCGTGCTCGTCAATCTGAACAACATTAGTTCAGCGACTTAAAAATAATGGAGTCTTCGAATTTTCCTTTTTTCATACAAATTAAATACTGCTCTCAATGTATGTACACCATCTTAGAATACAACTGACGTCACCGTCACGCTACAAACATCAAGCATTTTGCTTTTCATTCATTCTTTTGGAATAAACTTAAGGGGGTTGCTCTTCCATACAAACCTACGGACACCCCGCATAGCTTCCACGGACATGTTTTCTTAGAGGATTTTTTGAGAATAGTAAATTATGGATATGCTCTTCAAGCAAAATCCAAAAAAAAGTAACTTTATTGCATCAAAAGTGCAGCGTGATGCAGTAAATTTTGATGCATTTTACCATTGTATGAGTACAACTGACAGTGTTCGCAGCGAACATGTAGTGACATTTTATATGGGTGCGTGAGTCAATGTCACAAAATCAAACTATTGTAAATAGGTATCGACTATTTCGTGTGGTCACGTGACCATCACCTTTGGCTCAGATAATACGACAACTAAATGAAGAAAGCATGAATCACTGAGAGATCAAGTTCAAGTTTCTGAGTCTAGTATTTACTTTTTTTGTTTTTAAATCTGTTATTTTCGGAAGTTGAAACGCCTAAACTATTATTTCTGATTAATGCAAGGACACAAACTGTAAGTAAGACGAAAAATAGGTAAGTTACTTTTAAAATTGTCATTTAAAATAATAATTATTTAAGTAACAGACCCAGTCCTCGGCAAAAATTATAACATTGCATACTTTACATACATTATAATGCGGTGCTTCGATCTAGGACAAGTGGTTTAAATTCAACTTACAAATTCTGAACAGATATTAGTTATTTATTCTTACGTAGACAGTAGCGCCACTAATTTATATAAAGCATATTTATTCTCACAATAAAAGGTGCTAGGTGTAATCACTAAACTAATTAGTTAAAAAATAAGGTCTACATTCAACATACATTGCATGTGTATGTATTAATATCAAGTTTTACAGTGAGGCTCAAATAAATTCCTACATATCACGGCATTTTTACGGCCGCTAAATCTAGGCTCGGTGAATAAAAAGGTTTTCACAATCGAAGTAGTTTTCGTACCTTTTTATTATTATAACTGGCTAGATAAGTAAAATTTAAACGTCATTATAATACATTTTTGTCACAACGTCAAGTCAATGAGATTGATATTCAAAAGCAATTATGTTTGAATAATTATGGTTTGAACACAAATCAAGAAGTCAAAAAGTTGGCGGACGAGAGGAAATTAGCAAGAGTGCAACTCTTAAACTATTTATGTATTGGATATTGGATACACGGGTATGTTTATTTTATCATTTTTGTCAGAAACATTAATATTTGTTACAAGAACACCAGAGGCAGGGCTGTAAAAATTTCATTCCTACTGGGTGGCCAAAGTATGGCTTATCGTGTGTACCAAACTTGTGGTCTGCAGCAACCTACTACGAAAACATACCAAATTTCCCTAACTCTTAGTAGCGTCGTGAACATTTTCACTCCATAGAAGTAAGTCGCTTCCCACCGTCTGTCTGCATATGTACGAGTATGTACTGTATGTACTCTATTATGAAGTGATTCAAGATTTTTTATTTTATTTATAAGTGTGAGAAACGGCAGGGGTTATGGTTTTGGAGCGTATGTATGGTCATTTCTCTCGCACGCTATGCAACAAGGCCTTGATGCATCTTAACAAGTAAGACAACAAACAACAACAAGACAAGAAAATAAGTCTTTGTTAGGAGTGACACAGGTTGTTAATTTTATGCGTATGTGAGTCTGTCTGTGTATCTTTCCGTCGGCCCATCCGTCCGTCCGTCTGTCGATCCGTCCATCTGTCTGTCCGTCTGTCTGTCCGTCTGTGTTTCGAAGTGAACACTACATCATTAGTCCAGTGATGACATATGGATCCGAGACGTGGTGCTTTACTTTAGGCCTTATAAATAGGCTCAGAGTTGCTCAGCGAGCTATGGAGAGAGCTATGCTTGGGGTTTCTCTACGGGACCGAATCAGAAATGAGGAGATACGTAGAAGAACAAGGGTCACCGACATAGCCAAGCGAATCAGCTCGTTGAAGTGGCAATGGGCGGGCCATATAGCACGGAGAGCGGATGGCCGTTGGGGCCGAAAAGTTCTCGAGTGGAGGCCGCGGATCGGCAAGCGCAGCGTAGGACTTCCACCAACAAGATGGACGGATGACCTGGTTAAAGCCGCAGGTTCGCGGTGGATGCAGGCCGCTGCCAGTTGAAGCAACTGGAGGTCTGTGTGGGAGGCCTATGTCCAACAGTGGACGTCCTACGGCTGAGATGATGATGATGATGATGGTGATGGTGAATAAAGTTGTACCAACTGTACTTTAGTCGAAAATTTTACTACGACCTTTAAAATTTATAAGTATTTTATTGATAATTAGAAGCAGAGTCTTGGAAAATAGCTCATGTTAGGAGATAAAGAGATCAGAAGAGGTATCGTTAGATTTGTCTCTGTTAGGAGTGACATCCGTCTCATCCGTCCGTCCGTCTGTTGATCTGTCCATCTGTCTGTCCGTCTGTCTGTCTGTCTGTGTTTCGAAGTGAACACTACATCATTGTCCTATTTTTTTAATTATTGTTTACCAACGCACACACCAAACCTTTCATCCTAAAAAGCTGAAATTAAGATAAGGAAAAAATGGGATTTATTATGTAGGTACCTACATAAAATTCTAACTGGTTCGTAACTATTATTTAGTTTTTAGGGTTCCGTACCTAAAAAGTGCCAACGGAACCCTATTTCTGAGACTCCGCTGTCTGTCTGTCTGTCTGTCCGTCCGTCTGTCACAGGGCTCTATCTCTTGAGTCGTAATAGTTAGACACTTGAAATTTTTACAGATTATGTATTACTGTGGCCGCTATAACAACAAATACTCAAACCAGAATAAAACAAATATTTAAGTTTTTTTTTTCTAATGTCTAATGTTGTATAGATAATGGTACGGAACACTTCGTGCGCGAATCCGACTCGCACTTGGCCAGTTTATTTTTAATACCCAGGGTATTCAATGTTATATATTTAATTTTACAACTCTATCTCCATATCACTAATCTCTGTAAATTTTACATGCAGGCAGAAAGGAATAGCAAAAATCTAAATTCAATATCAGGATATTTTGAAAAAGATAAGTATTGTTCACAAACCGATCTTAATGACGATGATGATGATGATGATGGTCGTATGTCATCGCTGCCGAATTCTAACTTTATTCAATGAAAGACATGGAGAAACTTTGTCACAAAGACTTAGTTCAGATAATTTGATATTACGCTGTCCGTCCGTCTATTTCTATAGGATTACTTAAAACTGAAGCAAACTGAAGTGGCAGTGGGCCGGCCATATCAGCCGAAGAACCGATAACTGCTAAGGTAAACGAGTAAAAGCCTAGCGTGGCGAGGGACGCCCTCAGACTAGGTGGAGCGATGATCTTCACTGGGTAGCTGACAGTAACTGGATGAGAGTGGCCGAGGGTCGTGCTCAGTGGCGTGCAATTGTGTATGTCCAGTAGTGGGCTAAGATAGGCCGATGATGATGATGATGATGATGACTTAAAATAAGACAATAATCCCACTCATATTATAAATGCGAAAGTTTGTTAGTCTGTTTGTTTATTTCTTTATTACCTTTTCACGTCTAATTCGTTGAACCGATTAGGATGAAATTTGGGATACAGATAGTTTGAGTCCCGTAGAAAAACATAGGGTAGTTTTTTTTTATCGCAATATTCCCGCGGAATAGCTATAAACGAATTCTACGCTGACAGAGTTGCGTGCAACAGTATGTAGGTACATTAGGGGATTTACCTACTGATAGTCTGATTTACGTCCTTATGCTGTAACTAAAAAGCATCGGTCACTTTTATAGTCTGTCTGCTAATACTATTTCTGTATTTATTAATACACAATTCCTTTCAGATTCAATGCTAACTAACTGCATATAACTTTGCCTGGAATCATTATATTGCTGAAGTAGCCTAGGTGCTGTCATGCAATATTCAAGGTGAAGAAAAGAAGAAACGTTGAATGTTGATATGCAAGAAATTAAGTAATATCTGACTGATTAACTATGTTTGATTTATTTATTAACGCTGTGTTATAAAGTTTGTTCTAAATAAATATGATGTACACAACGAAATAAAGTCTTCGTAGGCATCTTTCTTTTAGCGTTCCGTGGGTGGAAATTTTAGTGGAGCTTCTAAAAACAAGAATACCAACAGGTATGTAGTTTTTATTTTTTGACCATCAGTGGTGTAGCGGTATAGCAAGCGGTACGGATTACCGAGGACCTGGGTTCGATTCCCAGTGATGGTCTTATTTTTCTGTTTTTTCTGTGCATCTATATTTCAGTTTGTATTTTCAATTTAGGTTTTACGGGATGACCGTAAAAGTAAAAATTTGGAATTGAAATAAAAAATCTTAAGTTTTTATTTGTCGAATGAAACTACAGTAATATCAGATGATGAGATAATAGGGGTACATATATATAAAGTACTATAAAACCGTACAACTTTGACCTTTGAGATAACTTTGCCCAAGTTGTCATTTTTTAAATATCTGAAATAAAACAAAATTGACTGATTTGTGAATCAAAAAATCGCCGGTTACGTTTAAGTTATGAAGAAATATAAATTTCATTTCATAGTATGTACCACACAAGTATATATCATAATCAACTTCGTGTGTTACTTCCTGGCGGTGACATATTGTCACATGGAATTCAAACTCACATCAAAAAAATGTACGAAGAATTTACGAATTTGTGCGCTAGTTTAAAAAATATACTACCCGTAATAATAGTACTACTAATCACTACTAATAATAGTACTACCCGTAATAGTAGTACACCGGTAGTAATAAAGATACTTTCTGGCGGGCGCTATCTATTTTACTATGAAGCAGTCGAATTTTTTATAAGTAAAAAATCGGAATCCCAATCTGTCGGAATCCCAATGGGCACCTTGTATAAGCGCTTTAGAACTTGAACGTTCATTTTTTTTTAACTATAGCGTACAAATTCGTACATTTTTTCTGATTTACAAGAAATTTGAAAAGTCCGCCAGAAAGTACTTCAAACTAGTTGAATTTTTTTTGTTATAAAAGTCGGTTCCATTTTTTGCTATAAAATTTTTTCATGTACAGTCACCAGCACCAATATCTGACACAATAAGCGTGCATAAATATCTGACACGACTCTATTTCTAGGGCCGGAAGGACCTGTCAGATATTTTTGCACGCTCCGCTGTGGTAGATATTAATGCTGGTGACTGTACCTACATTTTTTGATTTGAGTGAATTCCATGCGACACCATGTCACCGCCAGGAAGTATGACACTCAACTTCGAAGCTGTCTCACCCTGGAGATCGCATAGATCGATGTTTACTTGACATCTTATTCCGAAACTTATTTATTGTTTTGTCACTAGTAACGTGCTAGCACAAGTCTTTTCGCGATAGTTTTGAATCTTCTTCTGCGTGAAACATAAACATTGTAGTAGAAAAATAGTAGAATTATTATATGTTCATTTTTTTTAACAACCGAGTTAGTGTTATGCTCTATGTCACAGGATGACTAAATATTGACTATCGATATCGAGATTAATATCACTCATGTTTAGACTTTGCTCATGTCTAGCTTTAGATACATTCTTGACTGAGCCGGCCGCGATAACTGTAGTAGGTAGTATGGCGTTCTTTTTCGAGTGTCATTGCTATTGAACTGTCAGGTTGCCTTACAGAAGAAAAGGAAACTCGTGTAAAATGACATCGCATACAGATACCCAGAATCAAGAACCAAAATCAGAAGAATAATTGTATAAGTTCATATATTGATAAATTTTTATTGTGAGCTTACTTTTTTTAATTATGTGTAACTATTATTACAAATTATATATTTTAAGCTTCTGGTACCTTGACTTTTGTATTTTTAGGACTATTGCATGGTAGGTGCACGCGGCTAGTAGCTAGTTTTATAAGATCTCCGCTTACAAATTGTATCTTTCGCGTCACTGCTTTCATTATAGTGGCATCATAATAATGTTTGATTTTGAGTTTGCATTATATTATAGGCTATGATTGGTTTTTGGAGTCTTTTTGTATTTTTTATTTCAACTCCAAATTTGTTACTTTTACGGGTATCCCGTGAAACCATATCGAAAATACAAACTGAGACATGGATGCACAGAAAAACCAGAAAAAGAGACCAGGGCTGGGAATCGAACCCAGGTCCTCAGCAATCCGTGCTGCGTGCTATAACCCTACACCACCGCTGGACAGGAATCTAGACACGAATTTTTCCTATGCATACATATCTCAGGTTGCTTATTTCTACTAGGCTACTTATGCAGCAGCACTAGCGACATCTATGTTCCGCTCTCATCGAGAGACGTCACACTCTTGTCTGGGTGAGCGGTTGGTTCCGAAAGAGTGTGACGTCTCTCGATGAGAGCGGAACATAGACAATTTTCAAAATGACTCAATATGCTTGACTGAAATCCATATTGTCCGAAATAAAGGTCTTTACTTATTATTGTAATAGCTGGTTCAGATTTTCGATCACGAACCCATCTGGACCCGGTCATTTGAAAGGCATGGGACCACAGCCAACATATAATATAGATGAGATGAGCAGAATTTTGGAGGTCTATCCCCTAATACACTATAAGGATGTGCTAGCGGACAGGCCTCTTAGTTGCCAGATCCGGACAGTAATTCACATGGAGTGGGCTATGGCGTTAATAGGATGCCGCATACAGCATTACCGAGATATGGAGTGAGATAACGGACACCTACCATTCCAATTTTCCAATATCATATTAATTGTACTTTTAGTAGACGATGACATGCCCTTCACTAAATGGGCCGCTCAAACTATTGACCCCCGAAACAACGAGGTGTATATAATATAATGCTTCAAAATATATTTCACATACTTTATTCTGACCTAGAAAGACGTGTAATAATATGTGATATTTTTGATTGGTTCGATTGTATATCTATCTTGTCTTGTGGATAGAGATGAACGAAATAAATACTTGAATAATTGAGTGGTTTCGGTGTTACCAGGTTCCTTGACCCTTGATGCGTGGCTTTACTGGTGCGTCCTGAGGCACATGTCGTCGGCCTAATCGTAAACCTCGTAACTCAATTTGATCAAATTTTACAGGAGGCACAAAAAACTTCACTACCAAAATTTTTGCATGAAGACTTTCTAAGTTTTTTTTACATAATGTTAAGTTAAATTTAGCCGTCAGATTGTTTAAGACCTATTTTTTTTTTTTAAATCACTGAACCTGGAATTTTGGAGTTAAGAGTTTTCTTGAAAATTTTATAAAGCAAATCGGGAGTTAAGAGTTTTTCTATAAAAAATAGAGGTAATTCTTTTGATCTGAACAAGGTAATTATTTACACATGATTAAGTACAATGAGTTTGGCTCAGGTGAAGATAATGAAGCATGATTAATTATGGCTGAAATTAATTTGATGCAAACTAGGGCGACACACAATGTCCATGCTGTAAGGCTGTTGACATTTCTTTGTTCAGGAAAGCAGAGAACTGCTGGTTTATGACGTGATGAGTGGATTTCGTGGCTTGAAAAACGATTTTTTTGTTGAGGCAAGCTCTTGAAACTTGCTGGTGACACAACAAATTCATGCTGCTTAGTTGGTGAGGTAGGGAATTTGAGGACCTGGTACCCATGCCAATGTTATAAAGACAGATCAAGGCGTCCAGACTCGGTGGGTCAAGCACGTAGAAAGGTTGGGAGAGGGTCGAGCCGTGAAGAGAGTGCACTTGGGATGACCGAGAGGCCGGTTGGCTTCCGGTAACCGCTGGAGGGACGAGGTCCTGAAAGACCTTTTGGACCTCAGGGTCGAAGACTTGCTAAGAGCTGACTCAACACCGCAAACCGTGGCGTAATCTGGTGTTGGAGGCCAAGACCACCTTTGGGTCACTGCGCCCTGGTAGTAGTAGTAGTAGTACCTAGTTAGTGAGATACAAGGTGGTGTAGGGTTCTGCGCTCTAAAACAAATCTCTTGTTGAGATGAAAAGTGCTCTTCCTGAACTAAAATTAAAGATCCATCGTATTGATTTACATCGAAATTGTAACATGCGTACGTTTTTACCAATTTTTTGAAAAAATATTTTCTTCAGTCTTGCTTTCCTTTGTTGATTCATTTTAGTATCCGCCTACAGAACAAAACAATGTTATAAGTAAAAAAACATTAATAAAGCAGCTGGGACGAGTTCGACTAGATCCCACTATAATATAATAAATGCGAAAGTTTGTAAGTCTATTTGTTTGTTTGTTACTTCGCTTCATGACGTCTAAACCGCTGAACCGATTTAGATGAAATTCGGTATACAGATAGTTTGAGTCTCGGGGAAGGACATAGGATAGTTGTTATCCCGGAACATTTCATAGTTCCAGGGGATAGTAAAATCCGAATGCTACGCGGACGGAGTCGCGGCCAGTCGCGGGTAACAGGCTAGTAGGTAGGTATAACATAAATTAAAATAGTGACACAAACAAAACAATGCCTATTCGAACAATCACAACTACGTACTAGATTAAATAATTTGCGTAGAAAACCACGTAACTAATCTTCACGCGTAAAGATACACGCGAAGCAAACCTCGTATGTCCACGGCACGCAAACAAACTACATTTTCAATAGTCTAATGTGTTTAAATATGATAAATATCTATCAAGAATACACAATCAGTTAATATTGCAGAACCTTATTACACACCTGTTAGTGTGCACCCGTTTCCTTCTTAAATCTTTACGCAAAACTGACGTGCAGTCACACCGCCATCGCAAACTGTAGGTACTGAAGGGAGTGGCGGGGGGAGATACGTGGTATATCTTTTACAAAATGGCGGTCGGGAGTTGCGAGGTTTCTATTTTTGCTTTTTAAACTTAAACGGTTTATTCTTGGTATTTAGGAGTTTTGCCGTTAGATGCGTTCAGAATAGTACTATCTAAAAGTGTCAAAACATAATTTTCAAAAAAAATGGAGTTACGAGGTATGCGATTTAGGCCGACGATGTGCCATATGACCAGTGATGTAACAATGGAGTTGTTCTTTTCGAAAAAATAATAAACTTTATTACATACATATATTAATTATTTTATTGTATGGTAGAACTGCAACTGTCACAGGCGGAACGGCAGTGATGGGCCTGGTAAATGCAGCCTGCTCGCGTGCTCGGACAGATGAGAGGATAGAGCAACAAATTATTAAAAGAAAACTGGAATTAATCAAAATACCACGCACAGGACTTATCACGCTAACACACTCGAGTAAATTTACCTCGACGTTTCGGCAAATTACAGTGGCCGTGGTCATTGAGTAGACTGAGTGTGGGGTGTCAAGTCTGCCTAGCAGCGCGAGTCCTTCGAACTACCCGCACTTCGTCATTTTTATTTGTCACCCCACACTTCAGTGACCACGGCCACTGTAATGTTGCCGAAACGTCGAGGTAATATTACTCGTGTCTAAAATATATATGTTTCCAAAATACTTACTTGATTTATAATGCATAATAATTGGCATATTATTGGGATATGAATTTACTGTACCAGTGGGAAATTACAATTAATTATACCCCTGCCAAGCGGTCAACCAGACTGTCAGCCGTAATACTACAGGCAAAGAGCGCTCAAAAAGTAGCAAAGTAAAGACATTCTCTTTTTACTCTTAGTATTTGAGGACATGTAAAACTATTTGAGCATTTCTAAATAAAGTTTGTACATTTGATTTGCGACTCCTATTTGTGATAAAATTTGCAGGTATGTAGAGTGAACGATACTGAGCCGTAATAACATAGTCTCTCAAATGTCCCAATTGGTTTGTATGGAAATTTCCTTTTTTGTTACCAAAACTACGGATTTGCGGTAACAAAAAGGAACTTTCCATAATTGGGACATTTCGGGAGACTATGTTATTTAAACTCAGAGTGACGATTCACTCTATCTACCTGCAATTTTTACCCAAATCGGAGTCGCAAATCAAATGTACAACGTTTTTAGAAATGCTCATTTTAGCACTGTAGCTTGCTGTGGCAAAGTATCAAACTGTTCAGCTACCTATGGCTTGACTGCTTCGAATTAGGTTTGATGCAACATCTGTCTCGATGATGACGTGTCAGCTAAACTGAACGTGCCCGTAGTCTGCAAGTACGACGGATTATTTGGGGTAGTTCTAGTTCCTTCACAAGACCTTAAAGAAAGAACTGCGGGATTTTTCCCTTTTGTACCTTTGCAAGAACTGAAGATGCTACTGCGAAAAGAACAAAGGCTAAAAAATAAACGCAGTTTTTCCTTCAAGTTTGTAAAGAACTAATGCAAAAAAAAACGCAATAGTTCCATCGCACGACATCCAAAGGAACACTGCCAATAATCCAGTACGCACGACTACAACCTGCTGGATCGGAAAAAATCCTAGCAGATAATACTTACTATGTATATGAACGAATCGACAACTGTTTTCGACTCGAAGGTAACAAAGGTGGTGTAGATGATTTTGGAACTGCTCGTAGTCTTCTGCTGATTGTGCCAAATCATCGTTATGATATCCTAACAAAATCAATTTATATAAGTAGGTACAAAATTAGCACGGGATAATTTTTACCGCAATTTGATACCAGTTATCGGCGAGTGGGTGAACTTTTTGCTGTTATGTAAGTATTTCGTAAGTATTTCGTAAGTATTATTTATACTAAAAGGCAAAACATGGCTAAAAATGCATGAGATTTGGCAACGTATTCCTTGAGGATCGCAGAGGTGCAAGAAGTTTTTTTTTAATTCGAATACCTACACTACAGAGTAGATTTTTTTCTTCAACGGGAGCGAAGCCGCGGGATTAGCTAGTAATTATATATACGAACTGAGAAATCCAGATGCAGAAGCCTAGATAACTCTTCGTCAACTCTTTTCATGGTTAGCAACTTATTAATAATTGATATTAGCAGCTTATGATTACTAATTCTCTTACTAAAAGTCTTACCACAGAAATGATGGATGATGATGATGATAATTATGTCTAAAGGCACTGTTACACATGCTCGTTACTGGACTGAAGCAAACGCGTTCACACTTGCTTAATACCTTTCCCCCTTCCACCCGTCTCGAGCTTGCCACTAATAAGCATGCTCGATAGTAGCATGTCCTGTTCACACATGCTACTAGCTAGTATTGCTCAAATAGTAGCATGCATTCTTGCTACTAAAGAGCATGTGTAACAGTGTCTTAAGGGACTTTGGCCTTACGGATGCCCTTGATAAACTTGATGCCTGGGCATTCCTGTGCGTGTCGTACAAGGTGACTAAGAGCCCTGGTGGCAGCGCTCTCTATTGCCAACTACGAATTCCAAACTCCAGCTCTGCGGCGTGGAAGGTAAGGACAAACCTCCGCACTATTTTCCCAAGAAACTCGTCCTGTAGATTTGCTACTGATTTTCAACGACGATCATGACCACTTAGCATGGTAGTAACTACGAAAAGTAACTATAAATATAACCTGATAATAGCAAGACCATCAACCAAGACAAGAACCGTGATCAGAATCTCGGTAAATTTCTCAATTTATCGTACACATATTATGAACACTTGAAAGGCGTTTGGCTCATTATAATATGCGAACAGTTATCCAAGACCTGCTTCTAATTATCAAAAAAAACTTATAGATTTTATAGTCGTAGTAAAATTTTCGAGTAAAGTACAGTTGGTACAAAATTTCGTGACTCGATAAAGAAATGTGAATATTACTCGAAGGAGAGTACCCGATCGGGTAGCTAAGTGTCGCAATAGACTTTCGCTAGCTGGCGCTGTCTATTTGAGTGTGTGCGTGAGCTCCTAGTGTCCGTATACGGCCGCAATTGACGTTCAAAGTAAAGCACCTCGTTTGCGGCTTTGGCGGAATATTTCATTTCGAGTGTGGGGTCAAAAAATCGGTTACGCTTAGATACTCCCGCCATTAGTTTTTGGTAAAATAATTCTTCATAATTTACGAAAAAAACCTGAAAAAAGGAACTATTGATAACAGCGCCATCTAACGGACATTGCTCATGAGCTAACCAGGAGCAAACCCTTAAGTGTAATAAAAATTAAAAACTAATTATTTTTAAAAGTCGCTGAACTAATGTTGTTCAGTTTGACGAGTATGATCTATGTTTTAATTATTTGCTCATATTACAGGCCACACCCGTTATAATGTGCTAGTGTACAATATCGTGGTAGCCTAGTGGTTCTGACTCATGGCCTCACAAGCAGCAGGTCGTGGATTCGAGCGCGGGCGAGTTTCAGTACAGCACGGTTTCAAGAGAATTTATGGCCAAATTACACTTTACAACAAAGGAAAACAATGTGAGTTAAACTGTACACACATTAAACGAAGAAATTCAATAGGGTGTGTGAAGTTGCGAGAAGTCTGTGCTCTGCAGTGGGACGTAGATAGATCGAGATGAGTATAACGAGTAACATACTCGTAATATTATGACTTATAAGTAACATCTTTGCGGTTGACAATATGGTGGCGATAGTGTCGCGTAGTCAAGCGCGTACAGGACGATTCATAAGAGCTGGCTGTCACTTAGACATTTTTGTAGGAAAATGACTGATGCATGTCATTTTCATATTTGTGTGAAGTGTATTCAACTAGGTAACACACAGATATAGGTACTGTCATTCATAATTCAATTCATTCGTGCCAGCTCTTGTGAATCGACCTGTACCAATATAAATACCAATTATTGGTACTAATCATAATAAAAAAATATGTTTTTGTTATTCCTAAACTAACAAACGACGACAATATTTTAATTAGTTAAAATCATAATAGTTTGCTTACTTACTAATGCCGATAACATGTTACGCCCACACTTTGACTTTTTTACATACTCGAATGGTTTTAAACCTTTCCTTAATACACAGAATCCCATGTTGACATAAAATTAATTCGCGTGTATAGACAATCAATTCACAGAACGTACTGGGTGGTTTATATTTAATTTTTAAGCAGGTAGTTTAATCGGCCCGTATTTCTAATCGTTTCTTAATTAATAACTTAGTGAATCTTACCATTGCAGTTATTAACAAATGTCTAGTCATTTGCTGATTGCTTACCTGAAATGATTTAATAATAAAACGTTAATAAAATCATAAAAGTATTCCGAACATTTAAAATTAATAACAATAAGGTGGCAAATATTACGTAAACTCATATTAGGTACAGGCTCTTTACTACGAAGTGCAAAATTCGAACTTCGTATCTTGCCGTCCCGCTGACGCTTATATTATTTAACTCCAGAGTGAGAGGGACGGTACGATACGAACTTCGATTTTCGAATTCCTTAGTAGGCAACCTGATGTAGTGCATAATGGTATTTCATCGGGAAAAGTCGGATTTAAATCGGCACCCGAAGTGTCAATCATTATTGTATTATACGAACGACATTCTCATATCCATTCATATGAAACTTTATTATTTAGTGTCAAATGTCATAATGAATAACAATAACCTACGGCTGTACGATGGATACTGAAACTGAGCGCGATAAATACGAACTTTTCCGATAAAATACTTTGGAAAACCATTATACACAACTAAGGGGCAGTTTTACTACCCATTGATTAATTTTATTTGACGGATAAAAATTATGCCGTCTCCGTCTATTCGAATAAAACAAACAGAGACGGCATCACATACAGTGTGTGGCCCAGAACCGGGGATAATATTAAAAACAGAGGTTCTATAGGTCACCAGTAATTGGATCATCATGGTCCCATTTAATTTAAATTAAAACTTAACTTTTAGTTTTTTTTTCTAACAAACTTATTCGTAAATTCAGTGTACGCCATCCTTAAACCCAACTGACGTCGCCTGTCACGCTACAAACATCAAACATTTTGCTTTACATTGCTTCTTTGAATAAACTTTAAAGTGTAATAATAATAATAAAACGTTTTTTTTTAAGTCGCTGAACTAATGTTGTTTAGTTTGACGAGTACGATCTATGTTTTAATTATTTGCCCGTGTTACAGGCCACACCCGGTATACCTATCTCTCAAATAAATTTAATCAATGGTGAAACAGGGGGTTAAGCTTGTTGCAAGGAATTTAATGTTACCTTATTTGAATAAGTATGTTGAAGTCAACGCGATAATTCATAAAACACATGGGAAACATAATTTACCATAATATTATGAATAAGTTAGACCTCACTTTCGCAAGCTAGCTAACGCAGAGCCACGCAATATCCGCTGTAAAACCTCTAAACATTTTGTACCCTGCGTCGATAACACAAAGCAAAACGTTACATGTGAGCGAGCCCATTGCACGTGATTGATGCCTATAACCTGCTATAGCAACCCATGCTAGCAAGACATAATACATTATTACATTTCAATGCAATTACCTAGGTCTGAACGTATACGTTCAAATTGCAATAGAATAAGCTCAGGTATAGCTCAGGTACATAGGTTAATCAGTTCTCCGGTATGAGGATGCTCATTTATAAATTATTTGTGACCCTCCAACTGACTTTACCTACCTATTAACTATTGCCACTGAAATACATCTTCAAGACTAATTAAAGTCAATAAACATTTAAATCTTCAAGGTATTCGTCATAATAAATTATTCAAAATTAATATTCTCTGTATTGACGTGCAAATAATTTGCACAAAACCGATTCCGATAATTGAGTCGCTAACAATAGACTGGTTATTCAGTATTCAGTATTTATTTATTGCAACACCTTTTATTTATGATGCTAAAGATATTTACAAAATAATATTAGGCATATTTGATCTAAATAATTTGCTTCAGTGAGCACAGTTTAGCAACTGCATGTTCTACTTTGCTTCATTGCACCTAGGTACTGCGTAACTTTTATTATAACATCATGTAGATTTGATTTTTCGCCATCCTAGTTACTAGGATTACTGTAATCATCGTAGGATGTTTAATAAACCTGCTATTTTTAAAAATAAAGTAAGAGAAAGTTAATGTGATGTAATAAAGTTTTACGTGTTTGAACTGAATCTACAACAAACAGCAACCTGGAAGCAAGTCGTAACTCACGCGCCGTCGTAAAAATATTTTCTCAACTTTGCTGCGAGGATTCTGACCAACAAGCACATATTTTTGGTCTATGTTGAAAGACTTAAATTGTCTCATTCTCATAAATCACCTTCATAATTAATCAATTTATTGACAAAACTCTATCTTAAACAAATAAATTCTAAGCAAGTTTTGAAACATTCTGTAAATGCTTCAACAAAACGCTAATGGAATAGTTCAGGGTAGATAAGATGATGAATGAGTAAATCGGAGGTACGCCGCGATTACATAAAAGCCTCCGAGACGTTAATACCGGCTTATTATCTGATTTAGCCTCCGAATATACCTAGTACGAGGAAATGCTAGCGTACATACTGCCATGTACGAAAACTCAACAATGTATAAATACTCGTAATTAGATTTACAACCAACACGAAGCGTCTGAATAATTTCATCGCGTATCATTTTACACGTTTAACTGGCAAACAAGCTGCTTTCCTATTATACAAGAAATTATACTCACTAGGAGTTGACTCTCACTAGACGAGCGAAAGTAAACTGACTGGTGTGAATATTCGTTGTTTGATCATTTCCATGCAACGGCCGGAACATAAATTCATAATATGAATATGGTAACTGCATCAACAACAATGCCTCTTCGTTGCAAGTTGCAAGGCGCACGACACCGAGCGTGCTAAACGAAAAAGCTTAACGCACCAGAAAATTAGCCGAAGCCAACACAACGCCCTGCTCTAGGAACCGTTGCACGGCAGGAAATTGCAACACCTAGTTTTATAGAAAATGATTGCTGTATATATAACAGTCTGCCGGGCTAGACCTACTCATAAGAACCTGTCTCCAATACGTTATAAGTTACAGGTGATCTACTTTCAATCATTGCTGAAATTTAACACAGATACCTATTAAAGGGACCTCCCGTATTTCTGTTTGCGTCCCTTATTCAGGAAAAGGAAAACATTCGCTAGGTTCATAACTTCTCTTGGTTAGCCGGATCGATATCTATAGGGAAGTAATTCGCTTGCCCATTTGACGTGTGCACACAAACCGGACGCATCTAATGCAGTTTCTCTTTGGTCGGTAGCAGGGCCGGCGGTCAGTTACACCGCGGGCTAAAGATAGAGAAATTAGCTTCGAAGGAGCGCGAGTGAATGCACTCGCTGAGCCAGCGCCGCAGCTGCCCCGCCCATACCATATACGAACGGGCGTAAACTGAGAGATCGATTACCACTAATTACTACCCTATGTGCAAAAGCTTCCTCGAAAAACTTATAACTGAACAGAGAGGAAATTGAGAGCATCCATAACTACAGATCGTAATGTAGCCCTTCATCAATAAGCATACTCTCCGATAATTTAAACTATTTAAGTAAACTTTCTGCTCTCTTAGATGTTAGGAAATCTTGAGTGGTAGAAAATTTTATTAACGACGGGCTATTTCGTGACCAATGGTTTGATGTCAAATGACACGAAGATTTTTTAGCATTGTGACGCCACACGCATGCGTCTGACTGCAAGTAAGCATGATATTGAAAACTGCGCCGTGTCGTATTACGCAAGCGTAATTATTTTCACTTTTGTCGCTTTCGTCTTCGAATGCCAACAATGGAAACTTCATTGGTCATTGACCGTATTGATTCTACCGATTTTCTCGTAATCGATCTATGGTGGGTTAAGGTAGGTATGATAACTGGTGTCTCAGATTAAAGTATCAGATCAGTTCCTTTACAAATAGCAGATAATAATCCTATCACACGACACAGCAATCAAGTCGTCGTGGCCGGTTGGTTCCAATTACAGTGTTTGTCGGAGCCCTCACAATCATAGCGACTTTCCTCGACTATCCGTCAAACGTAAGTATGTAGACAGGCTCCACTTCTACTACGGGCAGTGTTTTGATACGTGAAAGCGAACTGATTGCACGATTACACGACATGTGTACTTACTTATCCTTCGCGCTTAACGTGATATTCAATTGTATGATCGCTTTCTAGTAAGCTTAGCATGATAATAGTACTCAGGCTGTTTGGTTCGTCCAAACCGCTTGCTTTAGTTTTCAATGTACATGACAACTTTCCATGTTAACTCATGCGACTTTGTTGAAAAAGAATTGGTCTTAATAATAGAGCTATTTTGAAATCCTGCATTCATCCCAGCCTATATACGTCCACTGCACATTCAGAATGAGAGGGGCAGTAGTTCCCAGTGCGGATTGGGAACTTCACACACACCATTGAATTGCTTCGCATTGTGCAGGTTCCTCAATGTTTTCCTTCGAAAAGCTCGTGGTAAATTTCAAATGTAATTCCGCACATGAAATCCGAAAACTCAGAGGTGCGAGCCGGGTTTGAAACGATCTTTGAATATGTCAAACCACTCGGCCACCACGGCTTAAATCCTGCATTGCTGGCAATTATTTACATAGAAATAGAAATGTAGATATGTAATGTAAAATTAGGTAACATTACACTCTATTTATTTTAATAAAAAAGTTTTTTAAACCATTTGTATGGCAAAAAATTATCATAGGCAAAGTTTAAACTTTAAATGTTCTAGGTAGTTAAGTACCATTGTTTTAAAGTCTAAAACATTACGTACTTACCTCAATAATGTTATAGAAGTTAAGAATGCTTAGCTAGTGCTTGAAAACATTTTTAGTAATGACGAATGCCTCTGCGTATTTTTATTTTATTTAATAAATTATTTCTCGATAATTTTAGTAGAAAGATCTTTGATGATTAGGATCATCTTACACAACCATTTTGGCGCAGGTAGCTATCCCTAAATTCCAAGGATGACGGAGCAAAAGCTACTTTATTTTCTTATCAGCTGAATTTCTTTGAGCTTCTACTTAAAACCAGAGATGTTGTACCTAATGCAGTTCCGTAACAGTAACCGAAATTATCTGACATCAGAATAAAAATCTTTACGAAACCCTGAACGAATCTGATATAAGTTTGGAATAATAGTTTAACATATACCACCGATTGCGAAGATTCTGCGGGGTAGGAAAATTTTCGGTTGCAAATAAAAAAAAACCCTTAACAGACACTATCGGATATTCCGAAATAAAGTCGTATCCGTAACCAAACACTAAGTACAATAATATTGTTCATTCACATAACCGATCTTTATCATAATGTATCAATTGAAAAAAATAAATAAAAAAAAAATTGTTTTATTTCTACTCATATTCTTAATAAGTCTGCTTAAAATTATATTAGTAGTAACTAACGTGAAATTTCAGTTCTTATTTTGAAGCTCTTTTCACAGTAGTTTCTTTGTGCCTGCCTGTAGCTGAAATGTGTTATCTGATGGATGCATCGTACGTATACTGTCTCGGGAAGCTATAGATATAACACGGGCTCAGTAACTAAATTACAAGAGATTAGAAGAGACATTTGAGATAGCTATATATCTATGGTTAGTTAGTTAGTTAGAATATGGTTATAGCTTTGGCTCGCGGCTTCGCCCGCGTGGAATTCGGTTATCGCGCGCTGTTCCCTCGGGAATTGTGCATTGATCCGTAGCTCCGTTCCGACGTGAAAGATGGTCAAACACACTTTCGCATTTATAATATTATAGTATATTTAGTATAGTATTGACTAGTTGTGAATTGTCACGAGATCAAAAGAAGATTCATTTATTAACAACACAGACGAGGAGTTCTGTTACGTAGAAGTGGCAGGCATCAATGCGAGCATTGTAATTTTCTCGACTCGCTTCCCGTTAGCCGGCGCGTCGACTCGCGCGCGACAATTTTCCATGCTGCACCTCAGGAACGCCTGGTAATGACAGAATGTCCCTAATGAAACGGCCGCGGGCAATAATAAGCTTCTTATAATGAGAGACCGTGCACGAACTATGAACATGGTTACCGACGCAATTGAGCTGTGGAGGCTAAACCACAGCGTTGGGTAACAAATAATAGAGCTGCAATAGGTATGGAAACCTGTTGATCATAAAACACGATAGTGTTTCTACGTGTAAACATTGCAGATTTATGCAAATGCATCTTTGTTGGAATGTGTAATGAGGAGGATTCGTGAGATGAATAGCGCGCGTAAGGTTTCTATTGAAGTTGCATTTACCATCACCTGGTTATAAATATGTAACATACTCAAACATACTCGTAACTTAAACAACATAAGGACATAGTACCCCTACACCTAATGAACAAAATCTTATTCATGTTACAGTGTTTAGGGTTCCGTACCCAAAGCAAAGGGTAAAAACGGAGCCTATTACTAAGACTCTACTGTCCGTCTGTCTGTCACCAGGCTGTACCTATCTCATGAACCGTGATAGCTAGACAGTTGAAATTTTCACAGATTATATATTTATGTTGCTGCTATAATAACAAATAAAAAAAACAAAATAAAATAAATATTAAAGGGGGCTTCCATGCAGCAAACGTGATTTTTTGGCCGTTTTTCGGTTACGGGTAATATTCGGTTTTAAGCTCTTGGTCGAAGTGCCGAATATTCAGCGCGGCGATATATTGCAGTGATTGTGTTAATGGTAGTGTGTGTGATGCGAAGGCATTTGCATTCGCATAAAAATCTGTCATAAATAAGTAATAAATAAATAAATATCATGCATGGGACACTTGACACCAATTGACTTAGTCCCAAATACATTATTAAACATCCAAGACCCGAGAACAAACATTTATATTATTCATAAAAATATCTGCCCCGGCTGGGAATCGAACCCGGGACCTTAAGCTTCGTAGTCAGGTTTTCTAGCCAATTGACCATCCGGTCGTCTAACCCTCGTCATCCCTCATCCCTCGGTAGCAGTGTGTACATGTACAGCGAAAGGCTATTTTCAGAAGTGAACCTAATGTTTTGCTGACAGAATATGTTAAATTTAGAGTAATACGTGTTACTTTTTTCATAATTTGGTATGTGCGCAATGTTCAACCGATTAGTAACCGAATACCGAATAGTAATAGTAACCGAATACTCATGGCATCTCTGGTAGGTATTTTATACTCCTACTAACTCTCCTAATAAATAGGTAAATAACAGTTTTCTAAGTTTTTCTTACAGGTAAGTATGTAACATTTTCTTGAGCAATCAATGAAGTAAACTGAATCATTGTGTAGGTAGTTTCCTAAAATTTTACATGCTAGTTTATACATAGAAACGGGGCACCTGTGCCGCGCCTGCAGCAGGGATGCGCCTTTCACTCGAGCATCGAAAGTGCAACTTTGATGCAACGCGACCTGCGACCTCATCTCGCCCTCACCACTACGCAACACCACAACTAGTGCCTACAGGACTTATTATTGACTTATTGCATTTAATTTATGTTTTACACATACGTTGTTAGGGACCACAGTTCACATAAAAAATCTATTTCTGGCACGCTCTGTTTATGCTTACTTAGTGGCCGTTTTTTCTTCATAATAAACAAATAATCTCAATCAATCATCTCGACCGATATTAGTTCCGGGCTGACTTCCACACATGTTTGAAATTGTAGCATGAATTTTTGTCCCATAGTCCTCTATCGCTCTATAAAAAATAACATCTTGAGAAGCCCTTTATTTCCATACCACTATTTCTAAACCGGTATTACCGCCCTTACAGTAATAAAATATGCAGCCCTATTATGTTTCAAAGTATTCTGATAGAGGAAAGATAACTCATTGCCGCGCCGGTTGGGATAAATCGATGATAAAATACGTTTGGCATAAGAATCGGCATGTGTATTAATGGTGAACCGGCCCCCTTACTTAATGGTGGTCGGTTAACTGGCTGTCAAATGGTTACCATTTCGCCGGACAAATCGCGCCGGACCACCTACCGGGCCGACTCGTAAACATGTAAATGCATTGCGAAGATACTCGCTCGCTCCATGATAAAAAGACGGTAATTCACGATAACAAAAGTTCAAATATGCGCTGAAAAAGTGAGCGGGGCACGCGTCCATTTATCATTGCTTGGACAAAAAGTGTTGCAGTGAAATATGGGATAATTGGACATGGTCTTTTGCTTGGGCTGGATGTGATGGGGGTAGCCTGGTCGATGGCCCTCGGCACTCCGGCGGCGCGCAGTGAGTGCGTGTCGCGACAATGCAATTAGTTTTTTTCGTGTCTAAAATGTAGTGGAATTTGAAGTAAAAACTTAAAAGAGATAAAAACTGGGATGTTTACTATTTGACGAAAATGAGACTTCAAAAAACACTCACAATCACAATACATACAAAATAACGTTTTCAAGAGCATACATCGTTATCAAGTATTATCTGATTTTTGACACTGCTTAGTTTATATTTGGACATGAACAATTTCTGGGCAAATATTAACCATGGAAAATAATAATATTACAACTTTGCCTCGGCAACACGTGGCTTAAGTTCACTAGAAGAAACTGGAGCATTCTAATACCATACGAAGATCGATAGCGTTGTTAACGGTAGAAAATAGCGTGACCGTGAAATCGGCGCCGAGGTTCGCCGCGGACGCGGGACCACTCTTATTTGCACCACGTGGGATATACGACTTAATTTGAAACAGAGTAAAAACGTATGAGATGCCGAAGATAGAGCCAGATGGACCTATGAAGATTCACTTGTACGCTGAACCTGGGTTAAGGTTGATAATTCCATACGCGCAACTTAGAAAGTTATAAAAGATAATCAATTGACAAGGTAATTAAAGTAAAGAGAGCAGTGATGCTGTTTCAAGCCATCTATTTCAAGATGACCAAAATGCGGAGCGACGGCGACCACTGAAACAAACTGACATAAAATAGGTGCACCGAGCGATAAGGAAGAAAATAGCCATTTAGAAACTACACACAGATTTTCTATATTCGTTGAATGAAGCAAGTACTCGTAAATACCTACGATTATGATATTTTTATCGAAAAATAGAGCAGTTGCGAGTCAGGCTAACACTATTTTTCGAGCTTATAAGCCACAACTGCACCTCTTTTCTAGATAAATTATAAGTCGGATGAAAATGAATGACCTGACTACGAAGCTTGAGGTCCCGGGTTCGATTCCCGTGTCGGGGCAGATATTTGTATGAAAAATACGAATGTTTGTTCTCGGGTCTTGGGTGATTAATATGTATTTAAGTACCCATAACACAAGCTTTGCTAAGGTTACTTTGGGACTAGGTCAATTGGTGTGAATTGTCCCGTGATATTTATTTATTTATTTAAAATACAATCATAAGTTTGCAGTTAAAAAAATCCTATTCTCCATAGGTAAATTGATAATATGTGACTGTGTCTGGGAAAAGGGACCACTTTACCGGTATGGAGTTATTAATATCTCCTAAAACTAGCTAAAATGAGCTATTCAGTAAAAAAAGAATCGTTTTCCTAGGTGCAATAATTATTTTTTTATAAATTTTTAAACATGCAGTAGGCAAAATGTACGAGTCGAGAAAATTGATTTTAAAGTTTATGCTCGTGAAAAATACACTTCTACTAGGAAGTTATGGAATGATTGGTCCCAAGCTAATCTAGTATTAACAAAGATTAAATTCAGGCATCAATGGTCTCAATAACTATAATGATTTGGAAGGTAGTCAAAGAAGAACTTGCAGGAGTGGGAAAAAAATCAAGTATCTTAATTACTCATAATCTTAAGAAAATACCTTTTAAACAATGAATTATTAATTATGGTAATATATTTTAGGCAATAATAGAAGGGAAAAAATAAAAAAAGACCAGTATTTTCTATGTTTTTAATCGAAAATACTAACATTTCTATAAATCAGTTCTAATCAGTCTCATAAACAAAAATCAACTAAATAATATATTTTTTTTAAGTTATATCACAAAATCAGCCAAAATATACTTTAGCACAGAGATCCAAACATAATTAACGATACTTAATGCAATATTTAGAGAAATTATCGTGTTTTAAGTTTAGTGGTTTGACGATCATTTTCCTATGGAAGAATAATTAGGGTACCACTTGGGGGGCTTAGTAAAGTTTAGTGTCACAAGTAAAATAACTTACTATTTAACATGTTTTTATAATAAAAAATAACGTGTTGTCACTATGTTAAATAGTAAAGTAAATATTTTTCAACATTAAAGGATTAAAGTAAGTTTCTTCTACATTTTATACATTTCTAAGGAAAAAATAATTAATATACTAAGTCAGGTACCACTTTGTCACTAAACTTTACTTGTTTACAAAAATAAAAAAATCACACACAACAACTTGTCAAATTAAAGTACTTACTATAATCAAAATAAATCACATTTTTTTACTTGGTAAATACAGTTAACTGGATTCAAGGCGCTCATCAAGTTCCCTTTTTTACAAAAATATAAGTACATTATTCCTTTTTTGATTTCTGTGGCCCATTTGACCACAGTAGCCGCATTTGGGTGTTTTTCGTTTTTGGCTTTCCACTACTGTGAGCGCCGACGTCGACGGGGTGGCTGATTCAGTATTTATGAGCGGCATTTCGACGTCAAGTAACGGATCTTCTATAGCACTTATTGCAACGATTTTTATAAGTTTTATAGGTATATTTTTATAGCCCAATCTTCGCCCCCCGCCCTCCTTATCCTACCCTCAACTTATTATTTCGCTTCCCTGCATAACAGCGATCGAAATAAATCAAAATATTTCGCCTGTAAAATATTACCTCAAAGTGGTACCCTTGGTACTAAACTTCGTGACCTATTAGGATATTGAAATATTGTAATTATACAGGTATTATTTTACACAAAATGATATTTAAGGTATTAATAACCGATTAGTAACAAAAATCCATTTTACATATTTTCGGCAAATTTTGTAAAAATGCATATAACTCGGAAACTAGAATCGTCAAAGTGTCCCTTTTACTAGGTACAGTCATATATTAGAACTAAATGAGGTTGATTCTCATTTTATTGTATTTTTTTCATGTAAAAATATGTAATCTCGCTTCATATCAAATTAAATTTCATGATTCTAGGTCAATGGGAAGTAAGTGTGAAATCTTGACGGACAACGAAATGATTCTTTTTTTTTAAGGTTTCGTTTTTTTCTTTTGATACATGGAACCGTAAAAGCTGACATCTGAGCTGGAATTCTAGTGCCGTTGTTGCGGAAGCGCGGCCGCTCGCGCCTCCCACCGGCCGCGCAATCTCCGCCGGGATTACCGGGATTACCGCCGATCGCCTCACTAATTCGTATTAACCCCGCACTAGGTACTGTTACGATGCACTAAAAGCAGGTATGCGAGAAAGCATTATATTAATATTTATAGTAAATTGAATGCACAGCAATCATGTCTACGATCTATGAAAGCGACGGGTATAATTTCGCGGTACCCTACGGGGGTTTCATAATAGCATCCTTAATTCCTGGAGTATTCCTAGGATCAAGCTAAGCTGATATTTTATTTCGCCGAAGTCATCTCTAGGAAATGCGATTGGCAAGGTAATGCCAAGTTAAAGACTAAAGCATAATGAATTTTGTTCCGATCCCAGATTATTATTTAAGATTATGCAACTAATTATTTGCGCCAATTTTCTTGTGTATCATTTGCCATACCGTAATTTTATTATAATAGCTGGTTATTTAGCATTTTCCACCGCTTTGTAAGCATTCACATAAACTAACACAAATTATCATCCGGCAGACTAAGCGTTTCTTCTAAGCCTTTGAAATGCGTTATTTATTTTTATTAAGCGTCATTAGGCGATGTTTATTGCGTGGCGTATGAGTATGGATGTAGGAACACAGTTCGTTACGACGGACGTGAGATAAGAGCCTTTTTTAAAAACACTTTCACTGAGTAATTGCCTACAGTAAACACTAATAAGGAGACAAAGTTGCGCCGGGCTAACAGGCGGGCCCTAACGAGTCGATCATTAGAAAGTAAGACACGGAGGAAAGAAGCCGCGCAGTTACGTGGAGCACAGGAAAAGTGTAACCGATGGGAAAATTTCACAGCCGACAGTTCATAAAACTGATTTAGTGGGAGACAAGCAGGAAAACAAGTTTCGTTGCTTTTGGTACCTGTTGTTGAACTCGAATGGAAAGTTTACGCTATTTATAATTAGATGCCGGTGCGTGATCTCCAGATTGGGATGGGAGTGTTTTGATCGTTGTATCATGTTGAATGAAGGAAGACGCTAATTTTAATAAGCAACACCAGTCGTATGATAAAAATTATAACGGAGCAATGATTGCTAGTAGACATTGTATGTAAGTAAGTTGTAGAGGTCTCAAATCAATAAATTCAGTCAATTATCCAATATGTTTACCTATCTCAAAACCGAATTACGAGCAGGGCATGCTAAAAGTTAATCCAAATATTGATACCCTAGCGTTTCAATAATTTGCTTAAAACATGTGTTCCTCTCCTTATATGTAATTTATTCTTAGTTACAAAGTTGCATCCCATAAATAGCATTTTGCTGCTCGCCTGCGGATCGCTTGCGCAGTTTCCTCCGTGTCAGGGCATCATTGGGTAAGTACATTACGTCTCTATACTCCCATGACAATGTCGACAATCTTCATACGCGTATGTAAATTATTCTATACAACGCAACGTTTCTAGATAGAGATAAATGTACACAGTCATATGACCAGTTTACTAAAGAATGTGCATAATCAGTCGTGCATCTTAATCATTGTTACTTGCCTTTAGCCTTTATCTTAGTATTCTAGCGGCTGACGTGTGGATGAATCAAGCATGGCAAATGTAGATGTAGCCTTCGCATTAGCTGATTACGAAGTAGATAATTGCGTGAGTGATTTTGCTTAGCCTTCCGGCTTTACGCTATTTTAGTGTGAATATCCATAGGTTTTGTAAAACACGAATAAACGTTTGTTATGTATAGTTGGAATTGGATATTGATTTAACTTCAACATCGTGTGATTCTAAGTGCTAGGTAAAGCACGTTTAGCTATTTAGAAAAAACCTGTAGGTTTATTGCCGGCAAGCGGACGCTGCAATCGCATTCGCCTTTTTCTCTGTCAAACTGCATGCGATGCTGGTGATGGTGAAGGTAATTACAAACATTTAGCGTTAGAGCAATAAATATGGCTTATAATCTTTTGACAAGGGTTTTATTTTCACTTGCAGCTAGGGTCTAGCTAGTCAATTATTGGCTATAGGTACACCGCTATTATGTTACACTAGGACAAATTTGTCGCTGTAGTGTCGTTATGTGGCATTGGTACAATTGGAACAAGATAGGTAATGGTTCGAGTCTAATCTATCAAATCTAAACTACTATTATAAAGAGGTAAGTTTGTGAGTTTGTGGGGTTGTAGGGGTAACCTCTGGATCTACTGAACCGATTTAGACGAAATTCGGCACACAGATATTGACTCTCGGGGATATAGGATTGTTTTTATCCCGGAAAATTGCATAGTTCCCGTGGAATAGCGATAAACAAACTACAACAGCTTGTAGATTATATTTAAATAGATAAGTCAAATCTACCGGCGGGGAAACCACAGACATTTAAAAATGTCGATGTGTAAATGTAGTGGTAATTTATAAGCTTAGATTATAACTGTAAGAGCGGCGTAAGACAAGCAAGCCGCTGCACTTACCACGTCGTGGGAAACCAATCACCGTGGATCAATGGGGGCATCGATCACACTGTTGCCAATACCGACGCAATACTACAGTTATTGAATTATAATAAAACTACGACCCGGTAACGTCTTACCTCTTACACATAAAAAGTTACAGACCCGTTATAACTAAATTATGTTTTGTCTTTGTCCAGCAAAGGTTAATGTCAAAATGACAGAACGTAAGAACGAATGTTAAACTAACAGAAACTTAACAAGCGTTTGCAAATAATGAAATCAAAGTTTACCCGCCTATATCTTCACAAACGTTACTCTTAGCAGCGTAAGATTAGGCAATTTAATGCAGTTTACAATGAAAAAAACTTTATTATACGCCAAATTACAGTTAGACTAATGGGCCGACCGGCAGAATAACAACGGAATACTTAATGCATGTAATCTAACTGTTTCATGCACATAAGCAAACAAAGTCAAGCGAGCATGATGTTTATTTAATAGTAGCTTAATTTATACGTAAGTGTTACAAAAAAATTAGCGTCTACAGGTGCTACTTCTGCAATGAATGGCCAATGACCAAGCAACTTACAATACTGTAAGGCATGACACATAAGTAAATACATACTTACACGAGTTTTTAAATGTAGGTGTGCACGTTACGACAGATAAGCTTGGGGTCAAATCTATAAATCCGTCAACGCGAATACGAGCGAAGCCGGGTCGCCATAATCAATAGAAAGTTAGGTAAGTTCTAACTAGCGCTAATACGTTACGTAACGTATGGGGTAGCGAGCGTTTGTTGGCAGCGGCCGGTGGGTGGGTGCAGGTAGATCTCTTGTTTACACAGTCCACTTCCGAGTGTCGCAACGTTGCTCACGCGCACGTGCCACGCCCACGCGGCCAGGGCTGGCGATCGCGCACGTGATTGTTAATGAAACTTGCAGTTACCCTTATTACCCTGGCGGTGAAGTGCGTCTGGCATGTTTGCTGCGGACAGAGTTGGTGACCTTTTGCTCTGATAAGAAAACACCTCTGGTATTTAATGGAAAGAAAAATGGATCCAGCAATGAACTACTAATAAATGTTTGTAATACGTGCCCCTTGCCGTGACATCTCTAAATATTTAATTTAATTTAATTTAGTTAGCAATTCGAGTGTTGACATAAATTGAAACTGCACGTTTACGGAAAAAAAAGAAAGATTGGATACTTAGAGCTCTAATTAATCTTGCAAACAAGACTTTTTATTTTGAGCTGCAGTTTTGTAGCAATATAGGTAAGTACGTATTTTGAACATTCGAACAGTATTTTCAAGTGATGGGATTCAGAAAATTAGACTCTTAATCTTTGGCGCAATCACGCTATGACAAATTAGCTGTCATGTGTAGAATTTCGCACTTCTCGTCATAAAAAACGACAACGTAGATAATGAATGCAGATAGCTTTCTTTACTTTGTATTGTCTGCTACTAGTTATCACACTGCTAAAAAGCTACGAAGAACTGCCTATATAATAACAGACTTTCTTTATTACCATAATGCGCATGCGCAGCCCTATTGTTTAGAAGAAAATGAAAAACACCGGGAGACAATCACGCTGCATCCGACCGAACGAACCGCCATTTACGTAACGGATGGCAATTGCTTGACATTTGCATAGAACCTTCTATGAATGAAACAAGGCTGAGTGTTTGTTGCGCGATAAAACCCACACAGCAATGCAATAAGAAACACAGGAAAAAGTTCTGCGGTCACACGTAGTCTTACTTTTTGCGTAGAGCCCTCAGCGAGTTACAACTTCCGCAAGGAGTAAAACAAATGTAGCTACAGTTACAAGAAATCACAATTACACATCCGCTCGTTTGGTTTCGTTTGACGTTGATTTGTTTGTAGTGTTTCGGATAAGCAAACTTTTAGCTTGCAGCGCCAACATTTCAGGACCGATATAACTAAGGTGTCTTCAAAAAAAGAGCCCACCTTTTTCAAAAAAGGTCACCAACGCACCTAGTTATTCTACTTACGTTATAAAAATGTCCATGGATAACTTAAACGCTCGTTTCCCCCTATCATGCAAAAAAAAACTGCTTGATGTTCTAGCACGCTAGTTTGTATTGCATACGTGTTCAGTCCTACGTAAGTACCTATCTAGTTAGCTTGTGTGAAAGGCCTTTTCTTCGCACTAAACGCCTCTATGGTACATAAATGCTCAGTCCAACAAACGTTGTGCAATGAGGAAATGTTGAATACTTTCATTGCAAGCAACAGGAAAGTTCCAGTTGCAGCCCATTGCAGTTCTCAGAAGGCAAGATTAATGAACAAAATCGTTTAACTAAGTATAATATACAGAGGCCGCGAGATAAATCAAGCGTTATTTTATTATGTACCTACGTGCGTCAGTTCAAATAGCGGTCTGACTTGTGTCCATGCATGTTAAGAAGTTGAAGAAGCTTTTCGAGACAATTAACTATACCTTCAAACTTGCGCGTGACACTCGGTAGATCCCTGTCACAGTCAGCATTTCACCGAGTGCCACGTCTACCTTGTTAAGGTATAGTGAAATTACTTAGTAATTTAAGATTATTGTAAGATGATTGATATGGTTCCAAAAATCCATGTGATTTTGATAATCGGTCGTCAGTTAGGTACTTACCTTACACGTCGTCGATTTATATAAATATGTATGTAGGTACATGTGCACGAGTTACACAGGCCTATACTACACTAATCATCGAGACAAAAAAAAGTCCAACTTAATTGCCTGATTCACATTATTCCAGCAAAACCGTTCCAGGAGCATAACATTGCGGTGCTCGATCAATCTTGTATAACTCGCGTTTGGTTTGTGACCCCGCAATGTATTGCTACTGGCACGATTTTACTGAATTAATGTGAACCGGCCATAAGGATCATTTGACCATTGAACTCTACCGATGTAAAGTTAGTGTCGTAATAATATTTTATAATGGGTATCGGTGGGCATTAGGAGGTTATCGATGGAAATACTGGTAAGAGGGAGCAGTAATGGGCCGCGATTGGCCACACCTGTCACGAGGGCCGCTCGCCGCCGTATTTCTGCGCCCGCGCCGACGTCAGCGACGGATACCCATTGTTGCGTCACTGATTCACTTACAAGTTATCTCACCATTCGTGCATTCTCAGCACATCAATTATTTTAATGTCTATTATTATTTAATTATATTTAAGAGAATGGTTGTTAATTTACCATATCGGACCGAGATATTCGACTGTAAAGCTTTTAGGAAGTCAATCACTCACGTGATGCAAGAAGGCCGTGTTTACAATTACGATTAAATAGTACATTATGCACCACTTATCCATAGGTAGTAACTGTTAATTGCAAGTAATCATTTGCGACACCAAATAGTTAGAGAAATCAGCAATAAATATATTCCACATAGTACCTTCTGTTGTCCAATATATCATGTTAGGTGTTATATCGTAAAACCAAGTATAAATTACAAAATAAGCTCGCCGCCTGCGCCCATGACAAAGTAAAGACACTTAAACTTCAACAGCAAACTAAACATGTCAAACGCGTGCTAACTGCGGAGGCGCTAACTATCCAAGCTCGCATAGTTACCGTTAAGTTGACAACATAGAGTTTTACAGCCACATTATAGATCAAGATCTGTAACGTTGGTATAAAGTTTCATTATCAGCGTGCATCATAATGAGGTGCGGTGTAGTTGCGCTCGCGTCGCTCGCCGCGCCGAGATGGATTGCGGGTGGAGTGTAATAACCTCGGTATGCACATCGCGCGTGTGCGGGGGGAGGCTCGCGAAGAGGGAGGTAGGGTGTCCAGAGTGCGAATTCCTCGGCCTGCCAAGGAGGACGGGTGTCGCGCCCTGCCCTGTCGCAGATACGTCGACACATCTTTAAAGGTTGGCTCACAAATGTAGACGTAGAATAGTAAAAAGTTAGCGTATATTGTTGACAGTAGTGTGCGTTGATGAATTTGATGATAGTGTCGTTAAACTACAAAATTTCATCAAACAAATAGATCAATCCGAACACTGGAAGTGGATGAAAAGTAAGTTGCGAGTAGATGTTAGATTTAATTCAAAACTAACATAAAGGTGAACATGAATAAAAAGCTTGTAAGAAGCAGAATACAAATAAATAAACAAGATTATCTCGAAATGTTGGTCGATTCTTAATGCTAGATAATAGGACGTTTTCTACGAATGCATGGTTTAGTCGTTTTGTTATAAAAAAGATAACAACAGTCAGAAAAACCCAAACCGATTTTTGACGATGATGCCATCCTCGGGCATTCCACGAATCCTTTACTCGTAATCTAAAGGACTGAAGCCAATAAAACCAAAGTCATCAGCAAACTTAATGCATTTAACTCCTGTCTGGCTACCATCCAAGGCTGACATAAATCAGTGATAAAAACGGCTGTATGAAATGAATGCATATTCAAATTTAAGCTTGATCACTAATCATTCCTGTTATTTTGTATCATGCCATGGGCCGTTGAACAAAACCTTTAAAGCTACGCTTTAACATTTTACAAAATTAATGCAAGCAATTTTGTGACGGCCAGAATTCGTCCTTCGCGACAAAACAATGCTGAAACAAAACGAATTGGCAATGGTGAACATTCTTTTACTCGAAAGAATTTAAGAATATGTAGGACGGTGTAACAAATTATTAATAATGGTTTGGAACACGAAATGGTCGAGTAGCGCCGTCTAATGAGATACGGTCGCCGGACAAGTCTCGGATAGGTCGTGATTGGGGCGCAAAAAATCAATTGGGTAATATGTTTTATCGAGTTTTGGTATGACGTACCTATTCATGATTGTAACATGTCCGACAACAAAGATAGCCACGTGTTTTTCTGGTTGTACTGCGTGAATAAAACTAATTAAGAGATTCATAGAATTACAATTAGTCATTATTGTAAATCAAAATACTATATTGCCCTCTTAATAACAATAAAAAAAAACTTAAATTTCCTACGAGATTAACTCGTTACTATAATTTTTGTTAGATGGGCAGGAAAATAAAAAGTTATCCTCTTGATACTTGATCCTACATTTAATCAAAGTATCCTTAACGTTAAAGTTAATTCTAGTTTATTACTCGGCGGGATTACCCGAGTAAGTATCAATAAAATATTAAATATCATAGAGCTACTGGTGCAGGTGCGGTTACTAAAAACTTCATTAAGCATACGTAAATATACAATGTTATATTTATTGACAACCCATAAGTTATACTTTACACGTCGTTGCTACTTAGATACACGTGATTTGGTCAAATAGATGAGCATAAAAATACATAAAATTACAGTTTTAAAGATTTATCATGTTCGGGATCGTAATTAGGGATTTGTATCTCAGTTAGCAGAAACGGAATACCTACTTACATCTATCTATATTTCTTTGCTTTCCGTCTGTCTCTTTGTACATCCGTCCGCTGACCCTTCTTTATCAAGAGGAGAGGAGGTATTTAGCTGAAATTAATATCAAATATTCAAGTACATACCTCTAGAGCAGTGAAAAAATCGAGCTAAAGATGTCAGTAACTAATCTAAAATGACTCCACACGGCGTACATTTTGCTCAGAAGCTGGACTCTGTTAATAATGGATAATCATAATTTTCCTTTTCCTACTACGTATTACACTTGTACTACCTACAAATTTGCACAGAACTCTAAACGACGGGTTCGACTCGTACCTACTTGGCCAATTTTTTATTATTAAATTAAAACCCGACAGAGTTCTTAAACCACTTACTTTAAAAGCTATTGATCTTTAGTCGATTGTTCAACAAGGGACTAAAACAAGCCATAATGACCATCGCTAGTTTGAGTGTCATTATGGTTGTTTAATCTCGCGTTAAACACTCAATACTTTATTGCTCTACTCTACTTTTCACTTTGAATACGAGGAAAAAAAACGACTTCCTATACCTACAAAATTAAAATATTACTTTTTTACAAATTGCATATTTAGTCAACAGACTCAAACTTGAAAACTATTTTAAAACTAATTGGACTATGCATAATAAAATGAATTCATCCTGAACATAATTAAATATAATCATTTTCGTTATCATTGATCGTGTTTCACGAAATTAAATAGTTTGTTTTTTATATTTTTGAACATTTGTAATTTTGAGGTTATTTTCACGCCTTAAAAATTGTCAATAACAATCAATAAAAATGGCGATAGCCCTCTATTCACAAACGGCGTGATTGGTGGTTGGGTTTCAAGAGTATATAAAAAAATACTTTAATCCCTAGAGATTAATAAGGAGCTTAAGTCCCGATATGCAGACTAATGCAGAGACTAAAGTAATATTCTATCTTTGAGTTTTCCTTTCTAGTTTAGGTTAGCTTGAAAAGATCCCTTTTAGGGATAAGTTCGCCTTTGTTCTCGTTTGATTTTGTTGTTTTCTTTTTGTATTATTTTATGTTTTATGTACAAATAAAGTATTTACATTTTAAGAACATGAGAAGTGAAAAAATAATTATGTTACATTATCTCATTTCATCCACTCAAAGGTTGACTGGTGGAAATCCTTTAAAGGACCAAGTTCGCCTATGTACAAGTATATTAATGATTAGCAATTGTATTTACATATTTCTTTATTTTTGCATAACAAATTAGTTACATGCATACATATATTGTAAAAGTAATAATTGCGGTGGTAAAGTCAAATGACAATGTAGAGTCACTTGAGAATTAACGCAGTGAACGCGGATTGCATCTACGCAATTTAAATTACATATTAAAATTATTCATGTTGTAGTGTGTGTAACCATTTATTTGATTGGGGTTTGTTGTTATTTGCATAATGCTAGGCCCCGTATCATTTAAAATACAATAAACCCGTATGCGAGTCAAAGCTGCGACTGATATTCATCAAAATATAAACAAAGCAATGAAAAGCATCTAGCGTGGCGCGTACGTACTATAATTACCACTTGATCCAGGTACACGGGCTAATTTAATAAGAGCGTTTCAACGGTGCAGATGTTCCCATTCGGAGCGACAGACAAAAGGCGTTAACGTTATAGAGATGCGTTCACAAAGCAGAGAACAGATGCGCGCGTCGACATGGCATTTGTCTGTAAATCACATAGGCAAACAGCACACATACGCGCGGGTCGCTCGTGGCGACACGGCGCGCGAGTGTGAGTGTACCTGCTACCAAGGCTGCACGGGCGCAGGGCAGACCTGCCCCTACCTGCCAATCGCGCATTCTTGCTCTATCTGCGGACTGTCGGAAGGTTCTGCCTCGCATGTGTCGTAACGGTTCCTGCGTGCTTGCATTGACGACCTGAACTTTACTGACAGTTGTGTTCTCGGCGACAGATCAACCGATGTTTGACAGTACCAACATTGATTGACGTTGTAATTATAAATGCCAAACGTTCAATGGATTTTAATGCGGGCTTATAGCACTGTGAGGCCTTTTACCTTAAAAATAAGTTCAAACTCAATTACTACGTTTATTGTTGATTTGAAACAAGATATGAACGACTGGATTCGCTATACAGATTAATTAACGCTTAGGGTAAATATTCTGTAAGAGAATGTTGTGCCTGCTGCTGGCACCGAAATGCCAACAAGTTTATTTAATATTATAAAAGCCTAATTCGTTATAAAAAAATAACTATTAGAAATTTAGAAAAACTACGCCCACATAACACAGAAACGAGGTTTATAAAAGTCGCAAATATTTATCGTCCTCAATTTTACTTTTAAACCTTGGCAGCTGACCTCGAAATTGAATAAGGAAATGAAGATCAGTCTAGTCGAATTAAAATTGCAAAGCGTTGTACTTATATCCGTTTCCAAATTCGTTTTACTTCTCTATTCTGCGAATCTCACCACATCTACCGCTACATATAGGTAGAGGGAGAAATTAAACGTTTAGAACTCGATAGATTCTTTTGTATGTATACTTTGTATCTTTATTATTTGAAATGAAACACACATGAGTTAAGTACTTAAGTGGTTTGAAATTATAAAATGGACATTTAACTTTGTAGAGGTGTATTCAATATTCAAATTAAATTAAATCAAATCATACCTACTAAATTAAATGTGCACGCGTCTTTATGCTCTCTTTGATGCGCAAGAACATAGTCTCAAGATAAAAAATAGGTACTTACTGATTATCTATCTCACTATAGCTGGGACCAGCCGCATGCACCTTAATCCCCCTTGTTGCATCATGATTCATGTCAGAGTTTAGTCGAGTCACGCGAGTAAATGTCGATTCCCTTGTATTGTTTATATTGTCTTAACCGAAGCACAGTCAATAGTTCATAGGTACGCCTCAAACGACGAACATTTCGCAACTTGACGGATGTTCGGAATGGACACTTCAAAAGAGTGTTTAACTGGTAAATTTATGTGGTATTTTATTGGTGGAGCTGTAAGGTGTTTTTGATTGTGTAAGATTGTGAGGGGACGGGCGGGAGGGGCACCGACAGGTGCGCGAGGCCGGCGCGCGCGCATGGGACGGGCGGCGAAGGCCACGAGCGGCGTTCTCCGCGTGAACCTAGACAACCACTATCGTTTAACCCCATCAAGATTATGTCAGTTTCGCTTAGCATGACCTCCTTTATACTTAAGACACTGCAGATGAATTTCGAATACCGAATATTCCGTCATGCTACCTAATGTTTCTCACAATGAATCATGCTTGTTGAAAGAAGTCATCATCGCGACCTTAAACCTAAAACTAGGCTTACATCCAAATCATCTAACCAATTTTAGTGCGGTAGAGTTGCCAAATTAGTTGGCACCCAGATCAATTAAGTAGGTGCTCATTTTTCCTGCGACAGGTGGATAATGTCACAGTTTCTTACATCATCGGAACACATTTATAAATCAGTAGAGCTGTAAAATGTTAACGTGTTTCTTGTGCAAGCTCGTCGCCCCAGAAAATTCGTTTCGTTTACTCTAGATGTTGCCATACTGCTGATTCGATTCGGGCGGTCTGACAAATAATAATCTGCAGAAAGCAGGTTTTTACCGAAGTAAAAGCTAGTCAACTTTTGGCTCGCGCTCATTTGTTTACCATCAGTTATAAGTAGTCTCTATTTCATTAGCGTCACATTTTAGTATGATCTTTGTGACACTTGCTTTGAGTGATGTCAAAAAGTAGACCATGTATTTTTTGTCGAAAGTTTAGATAGGTACTCAAACAAAGATCATGATAGTTGACTCAACTATAGCTGAAATGTACTGTGAATTACAGTAAACAGTGAATAAACAATTTTAATAATAGATGGATAATCCTTATATTTTTTAGCTTTAATGTAGGTAATACTAGCTACTAAGGATAACAACTCACCTCTTTAAGACCATCGAGACGGCCGAGAGATTTTGACTGTCGCAGCGGCAAGAATGCCTTGAGTGCGTCCATACGCGAGCGTTCGGGCTCAGCATTGGTGGCGGCGGTGAGGTCGGCGCAGGAGAGGCGGGCCTTGCGGCGCTTGTCCAGCAGCTGCTTGGCCGTGCGCGAGCGGCGCTGCGCCGGCGCCGCCGCCTCCTCCTCCGGCTCGCTGCACACCTCGCGCGACGCGTGGACGGTGTGCCGACGCCGCGACACCGGCGGCGACGTCAGACGCGATACCAGCGACTCGAACATGGCGACTATTCACCGACTTCAGCGATCAGCCACCACTGCTCACGACACCCCACCGACCCATCTTGTTACGACGCCTGCGTTATCCCTCATCGAAATCCTACAACCAAACATTCTCTGTGACGTTTCGAATTGTTGTAACGACCCCAACAGTGAACTCCCTATGGCCTCGTTTGACATGCGATCATAGTTCCGAGCGTATAGATTTGGTTCGTCGAACAATTCGCGCTGGTGCTGTCACTGGACTGAAACGATCGTGAACACTCGAATTGGCTTTGTTTGGTTTCATTCACATTATAAGCATACTGTGACGGTTCCTATACAATTCCGGAAATGGCAGAGCAGAACGCATTTGTGCTGGAACAAAACCGAAGCGGTCCCAAGCAGATAAATTTGGTGCTAAATTTAAACAATGAGGTTTTGAAAGAACATCTGAGTTCTTTTTCACACGTTAAATGCTGAGTACGTACTATAGGTTCGTTAACCTAGTTACCGAATTAATATAGTCGTAATTAAGAGAGACTGAGAGTCGCGTCGCGTTTCGTCGCAGCTTGGACGGCAGCAGACGACTCAGGCCGCGCGGTCGCGGTTGAAAGTATGCCGTCGTCAGCGACTCGAGTGTCCAAAACATTGTCGTGGCAAGCTGCCACTGACACGCGACTCGTCGAAATAGACGCACACAAGGCCACAACCGACAGTGAAAATAGAAACAATCCGAGAAAATTCATATCATTTATCACCTTGTCATTAAAATACGCGGCTATTCGCTAATATTACTAACCTCTTTAGTTAATTAACGGAAATTAGTAAAAACACGATTGAAAACACGTTACACATTTTCTACAAAAGTGTATAGCAGCTTTTTAATTGACTAGATCAAATACTTTTCATCTGGTGACAGGCTAAATAAATGGACGTGCTCTATTATTATCATTATTCTAGCTTTCAACTACTGGCATTATAATTACTACAAGGTGTTGTGTGTGAAAAATTTATTTTCAGGGTGAGCATACACCGCAGCGTATCAAGTGCGAATAGCTATTAACTTTGGGTATTATCTTAATCAGTCCAATGTCAAATGTGGTGGTCGGCAACGGGCACGCGGCATTCATATTCATATTTTTATCATTCGACACCATGATTTATATTAGCGTTAACGTTTACATTCTAAAGATGGTTATCGCGAGTCAGATATATGTATTCGTCGTGAATGTATGACTGCGTGACACTTTAGTCAGCACCACCACGAGTCGCCCCACTTACAACTCCCCTGAGCAATTTAGACAATAACATAACGAGTCACCGGAGATATGGATTGATACCATAAGCACTGGTACTCGTTCAACACAATGCTACTATTTTGCAACGTACTCGTGCTACGCATACTTATCGTTACCAAACGCCTAATTCAAACTTTCAAATAAAACGTGGCAAGCTGTGTACTGTCTCCGTTACTATCTGGGTTAATGCCATAACCGCTAACGATATTGGCTTGTAGCTAATCTTCAAGGAAAATGCTTTATTTTAAAGGATGTTTTACGAAGAATTAGATGACGGCGTGAGTAAACAATCGCAAAAAGCTTATTCTTGGACGCAGCGCGAACCATCGAACATCGCAACGCTTGCACCTGTGTCAAGAGTACTGTTTACATCGGCATAAACTGACGCGGTGTACGAAAACAACCCAGAGTGCCGACTTCTGAGAATACATGTGTAAAAAAAACACTCGAAAATGATGGAAAGCTGTGTATTATTACCGCAATATCGCTTTTAAGACTAGTTAATAAATAAGCAATAACTTCCACCAACTTTTGAATGGTATTTTTTCAGACATGATTTCAATAATCTAACCTACACCTTAGGAAATATTTATTAAACAACGTTGATGTAAACTTATATGATAAACTAGCAGTTACTTTACCTAAACAGTTAACTACTCGTAACTAAACGATTTAATTTAACACGAACAACCTCGTTTATACCTTGAAATAGTAATTTGTTGTTATATAGCCTACTGGATAAGTTCATTGAAATAAATTGATCCAGACCCGCTTGTATTAACAAGTGGTTTGCGTTGGAGGGTTGGCAGCTCCGGCTGGCGCGACCGCCAACGTTTGTGGAGCACGGCTGGGCTCATAAACGGTTAGTCCTAAGCCGGCGACGCAAACCGGTACGCGGACCGGTCCGGCCCTCCCCGCCCGGTCCTACCGCATCTCCGCACTTCTAAAACACACGCATCCACATCATCCTATCAAGAAGACGATTGCGGCTAAGCTTCTTGTCAGTACGAGGTCCTATTTCACGGTCCACTCGGGTAAATAGCCCGTATCAGGTTCATGTCGGGAGCGCGCACTGGATAAACTGGCAACGTGAGCCTGCGCAGCCGCCTGACCAACCGCAAATTAGATTGAGCACTCTCCAAGAATAACAAACGCTTCGGTCGAGTCATCGGTTGTTCGGTATGCATGCACGCTTATAAAAGTTATAAAAGTTCCGCGATACATCACCCTAATGCAATGGCCCAGAATAGCGTGACAAATATTTTAATTTGATATAAGTAGGAGGACCGTGAAGGAATCTAATGTAGCGTGAAAACAATTGGCGAAAGTCTGTTGTGGTGACAAGTTAGCTAATAGGCGAGTGCAATGACAAAGGCGCAGATTAGAAAGTGTGTTGTGTTCGTATATACGTATCAGAGAGCCTGTGTGATACGGCGCGCGCACGCTCTGATTGGCGCCCTATCTGCGAATCTGTCCCGCCGCGCGGCGCAGCACGACCAAGACCGTGCCCGTATTTAACTACGTTATATATAACCTACCATTCCATTTCTTTTTTTCTCCGTGCACGCACCAAAATCGCAATTTATTTCAATTGAACTCTCATTAAAAATGAGACGTAAAATTAATGATGTCCAAAATTTTAAGAAGGCATTTACGCAAGATTATTACGTACATTGGATAACTTCTCGTGGCGATCAGTCATTCTGATTAATTCCGATATGGTACGAATAATCTGGGGCCAAAAAAGCGGGGAGCGAAGCCTGCGTTACAAATAAAAGAGTTGCGCTTCCCGATACAGACCAATTCGAATGTGTTGTGGATGATCGATGAAGCATTCGGAATGAGAAGCCGTCTCTCATTCCTTTACGGAGTTATTTTTTACGTTAAAAGATGTCAGTATTATTTGGACGTTTATTGTTGGTTCCTTATAAGGTAGGCTTTAAAAGTTTCAGGTCAACGTTCTCATTCCTCATTTTCTGCGAAATGGGAAGAGCATCGTTTAGTCATGTCTAAGTGAGGTTACGGAAGTTAGTAGGAGGTCAGGCGGTGACCTTGAGATGTAAGTGGGTCGGTCGTGAGATGGGCTATCGGGTGGCAGACGTCACGCCCGTGCCCGCCGCGCCGCGGCCGCGCGCGTCGCCGCCGCGGCACGATGCCCTGCTATCAACCGTTGCAATAACACGAATAGCTAACAAATAATAGATGCACCCGACTGGGTCGTCACTATTATTCACGCCCACGAGCTTTTATGGCAAGATTGAGAATGATGTGTTTGTGTAATTTGAACAACAGACCTGTTGTTAATTATCGATACAGTTGTACGGCGTTTTAAGGTTATCATAATACGGAATTGTAGGCGTTATTCTACGTATTTCACGAGTTTTAATAGGTTCTCTAACTAGACAACACACATTCAAAGAACGTAACAGTTTTCACACGTTTGAAATCCTTTCCCAACATCAAAGTGTAACGCTGAAGCAACTAGATAAGTTTCTTTTAAACTTAACCCCTTTACGTGATCTCTTAGAAAGAACATTGAATCGTTTACTCTAAACCGGCGTTGTCACGATACGCGAGTGAAAGCCCTTTCCGTTTATTTACGATTTCTTTATATTTATATATTGGAGATTAAACCGCTCACAATACGTTTCACCTACGCCCACGTTAAAATACTCCAATAGCGCAAGTAAATAAACAATCCGTATAGAAATTGAGGGATTACGTCTAATTTATTTTAATGTTGGCTATGATTTAACTATTCTTCCGTGAGCGCTTCCGCATTGTCTGCCAACATACTATTTCCTTTTTAAAATGGTTTTAAAAAAATGGTGTTAATTTTTGTGAAGGCTTTGCAATTTGATCCGAAAGCCCGTTGCGTCGACACGATCGCACGAGAATTGTTTATGCTTAGCCACTTCAGCTTATGTAAACATTGGTGTCGTTTATGGACCGTCCGAAGTGGCGATGCATGGCATGGGATGCACTGTGCCGGAGTGGTATGAAGGGCGCGGGCCCGTTAGCTGGTACTTCTCGTATATCTATTAGCGGCTGCGTGACGAAGTTATTTAAATGTTTCTAACTGTTCCCTAGATTACTGGGAGCTCTTAACCCGGTCGCTGCCTCGAAGACACTTAAGCGTTCAACGACGTTTTTATGCTTAAAATTTCAGAAGTTTTTACTCAAGGCTATTTCGATATGAGTCACCAAGCTTCAGTTTGCATGAATCACTTTAATAGGTAGGTATTTTATTTAGTTACCGAAAAATAACGTAGCGAATATATATTGGTAGGTAGATACCTATTGAATTAACATCAAATAAGTTAAATCGACAGTAGTGTAAAACTTTCTCTAAGTCTAGTAACGGAAGGACAACACAATTTGTAGGTCAAACAAACTTTGTTGTGTACTTGTTAGATTAACTTGTCCAGCAACCATAAAAGGGTCAGTCGAGATTGTGCTCCTAATCTCTTCGGTAAGTATATTTACAATTTAGATCACATCGCCTTACAAGGTGAGAACTGATTGACAACCGTCTTAACACCGAAATCATGATTGGGATGAATTTGAAATACAAAAGTATTTTCATTCTAAAAATATCCGATTCATATGCCAGAACCAAAATGATTTGTTGCAACTGTGGTATTTCACGATTTATGGTATCCGCCGCATTTCAATCTGGAAACATAATAATGAAGGCAGCGTCATTTTAAATACCAGAACAGCAGTGATAAATAGTTGTCTTTTAAAAGTTCATAATAAATTAGAGCTGTTATCTTCTATTTAGAGAAAATCCCATGTTTACGTTCCGGTGGCCGTTAGCTGTCTCGTCTTTCTTCCTCAAATGAATAAAATTTTATGTTCCCTTTTTGAGAGTAATAAAAATTCTTTCTACCCGCTTTTATCTACATTGTAATGCAGCGAAGTCTATCATGAGTTGTTTAATCCGTTTGAACTCGACAAAACATAATAAACAACATGCTCAAAGCTTTTTTAAAACGTCGATAATTTTACACGTTCCCTGTTTAGTACTCCTATTCACACGCCGCTAGCTCTAAACAAGAGGCGAGCGGGTTATGAAACTCTGTCGTAAAAGATAACGTCCTAAATTTTATTTACTCCCAGATAAATTACCAGAGACGCATGAAATTTGATAATTAACCACTTATCTTATCTGGCACTATTTTCACTCCGCCCACACTACATAGGCACCGAATATAACATTTGGGTCATGTGTTAAACGACACAGCCTGTTAAATAAATCGTATACATCTGTAACGAAACTAATAGACGTTCTTTATTTCTATTGCTGAGAAGAAGCATGGATGGAACCTTCCATTACATTAAGTAAGGAATATCGTCAGCCCTGTAAAAACATCGCAAATCAACACTATAACCGGCACCATGATGAAGATGATTTCGTTATTTTATTTTGCTTGTTACGCGGAAATTTTATGTGACGATGGCAATTCGTACAAAAAAGCCGGTGATTTGTATATAAACTTGTACTTCGAGTTCCTCTAAACTACACCAAAGATACCTAAAAGTTTGCAGGAAGAATTATTGAAAAACGTTCGGACAGTGATTAACCAATTTTAAAACGATGACCGTTTCAAATCAATTAAGGGCGCTCCCAATTGAACAACGGTCCCACAATATTTAACGCCGGGTTAAAATAAAAGGTTGATATGAGTTGAGGATGGACGTAAAAATATTCAAGGCAACTTCACGTGCACAGTCCAAACAACAACAAGAGCAAAGATGAAAGAAAACACATAATGTGTCAATATTACAAAAGATTTAATAGAATGAAGTTAATAATGTCTAGTGAGGAACCTTACAGTATTTCGTGAGCAATTAATTTAAATAGCCTCTAAACTAATTAGAGAAAACGCTTTAGGTCAATGACGAGCCGGACTAAATACTCATTGAGTCTTGACTGAGATCGATGGGACAAAAACAAGAATGATCTGATTAAGTTCTGAACCATTCTTATGCCTGTGATGAAGCAAGAGGCTAGCTGGCTGCACGAAGTTATTGTTTTGGATAATGTGACTTCACCTCGACATTTGTCCTTCACACGTCGCCAGTTATGGTTGCGGTCTAATAACATTATCAAAGTGACAAAACTAAGAAAGTGGAGAAAGTGGACAAACTAAACTAGCAAATTTATTACGTGAAATAATGTCAATATAATTGAATGATTACAGGTGGTTTGGTAGACGTAACGAGTTAATGACTGTCCTCGTCGAACATAAACATCAGTGCAAATATAGAGAGTACCTGTTATATTTTATACCTATGCGACGATGCCGACGATACCTAATTTATGTAAGCGTTTCATAATTAAATGAAATGTTACGCTAGCAGTGCATTTTAAACGCACTAAACACACATAACTTGATCAGTAATTACAAATTCATGTAAGATTTTAGTTATTATGGTCGTGCGCTCGTGCGTTGATAAATCAGTCAAGATAAACGACTTTATATAGGTACTTGAAATTAATTATTTGAACTAGTACGAGTATAAGGAACAATTAAACTCGGCCCTTCAAAATCTCCGTTTCAAACGCAAGATTGAATCATCGACGAGAAATAAAAGGATTATAAGAATACGACACGTTGTTTGTGTTCACGCGTGAGTAGGCATGACGGGTGCATCGACGTCAAGGCACTGAGCCAACGTGTGTGCGCGAAGCCTTACCTATCCGCTAACCCTATTTACTAGACCAGAGCCGAGAGTCCCAGACATGCCCTATATCTCCATCCCTCCATTCACTACGCTTAAGAGCTAAGCAAATGATTCACCGCTCTACCTCCTTAATGACACCACGTTTTTCCCACTACTGTTATAAAGATACAAATCTAAACGAAAATATGCATGGTAGGCAAATCTTATAACGACATTAGATTTGTGTTCAGATAAAACTCTAATGATAGAACAAAAATAAAGGTAAAAGTATCTCATACTTAAACAAAGACAAACAAAGAAGCAAGGTGCTTAATAGAACAGGGTGTCTAACGAAAGAGAAACGAAAAGCCGGCTTGTATGTACAAGTGTCGAGGTGGTAATGAGGTTATAATTAGATCTTCCGGCGCCGGATCCGGCCGGTCCGGGAGCTAGAAAGTCGCCGGTCAGACCTGCTCTCGGATGTTAGGGATAGAAATCAGAGCCAATGACTGCTTGCTAACTAACTATTAGCACTAAGAACACTCGTCTTCCATCCCGTACACAGGCAGACGTACACAGGAAGACGTAATTGCATACACAATATAACCATCATCTCTATTATAAATTGGTAGGAGCTTAATGTGAAATCCCTAGCGTAATTGTATGGAGTCGTTAGTTAGTCTTGCGAATTCCATCAGGTGATAATGTCTGCAAGGAATCTAGACAATCTAGGTATACCTGAGTCAGATGTGCAGCGCTGTCGAAATATTGGTATTTGCAATTAACCTTTTACCTTTACGTTGGTACCGGTTAGTCTGAAAGCGGTGGGAGAGGAATTCCGTAGAAGTATTATTTTTACTTTTGGCGAACCTGGTCGGACTCACACGTGATCCGATGACGCTACCCTACCAACAACTTATTAATATAATGTATCAGCTTTTTTGTCATTGAAACTTATGTTATAGGTTTTAGAAATTTATTATGCAAATATTATTGGACTCTCTGCTCGAAGACGAGTTTGCCAGTCGATAGGCATATGTTTTGAATAATCATAATAATGAATCAGGTATAAAAATTTAAAACATCTAAATCTATTTATTTTCTGTATTGGACTATCTATGGAACCAACGATACCTCGATTAAAATGGATATGCTTCTATGTTTAATTGAAGCTCTAACTACCTTTCCAACAACGTAATAACAGAACATACCTCAGTTTATGCAAATTATAAAATAATAATTTTATTGTCTAATAGAGAAAAGTACTTAGAAACTAGGTCACTACTGACTTGAGGACAAACCAAAGCTAATGTGGTTCACTTTATGAGTACCTATTTAGACAGTATTCATTTTAGATTTTAATTTAATGTCAACAAATAAGAAACCTAAACAAAAGTTGAATACGCGTTTAGATGTACAAGATTACAAGTAGGACCGGCTGAAGATGTAGGTAGGTATAATTAAGTGGAGACCGTTTTCGTGTTAAGGTTCTGCTGAGTCACAGATATATATCTGAGTAAGAACATAAATATTTGTATCAGAAATTTAAGATAATTGTTGTGCAGAATGCCCTATTGGATTTACTTGGTTTGCGATTTGCAATCTCGACTGCTTATGGGAATGCACGACTGGTTATGGGAATGAGATCAATAAGTATTTGGGTGCGTCCCACGAGATATAACTACAAAATATCTAATTTCATATTAATAACGTTCACAAGATATAATGAACGTTAGCTATAACAACAAAAAGTATAATTTTTTAACGTATAACGCTTAAGTTTAGGCTTTGGTTGCAGGTGGTAGGACCTTGTGCAAGGTCCGCCCGGATTGCTACCACCATCTTGCTCGCTAATCCTGCCGTGAAGCAGCAGTGCTTGCACTGTTGTGTTTCGGCGTGAAGAGTAAGACAGCCGGTGAAATTACTGGCACTTGAGGTTTATCCCATCTTAGGCCTCTAGGTTGGCAACGCATCTTCAATCCCCCTGGTGTTGCAGGTGTCCATGGGCGGTGGTGATCTCTTACCATCAGGAGACCCACTTGCTCGTATAACTTCAATTTGTATAAGATTTATATGGACTAATTTCTTTTATCATAACATACATTAGGTATATTACTCATAATATATAATAATAATAATATGTGTTTATGTGTATACTTTTCGTTCATCATATCCAGTGAACGTTATACTAAACGAGTTTATATAAAGTGAGCGTATGTATTATGAATATTATATAATAAGTTCTTATATCTCGTTTTACTTACCCTAAGTATTTTAGGTTTGTAGATAAAAGTTTATGTAACATCCATCAGCCAAATAAGTGGTCTATCAATTTTTAAACAAGTTCCTATCAAATGGATATGTCGCTAAAGTCGAACTTTCAAGTTGACAGACACGTCTATTGGCATTTTTTTTTTACCTTGGCATTAATATATTAGGTAGGAATTAAATTAAATGAAATAATGGAACACAATCATAAATTAAAATTTAACTAATTTAAAAATATTAATAAAAGTAAAACAAACCAATAACTAAACTATAACTAAAAGAAATTTGAAAAAGTATCCCCCCGCGGCATGGACCCAAATTGGCATTATTGTTTTATGACGTGCAAACGATTATCAACTTTAGGGTGGTAGACCTATATTTGGCTGATGGTACCTACCATGTAATCGTTTTAAACTGATTGGAGTTGTCGAATTAAAATTAGTATTTTTTACAGTTATAGGAGGCTGTGTTATCGTACGAACAAGTACCTTAAAGCAATTTTTGGTTCGAATAACTAGATTTACATTTAGATGTATATCAGTGGCGTGGTACCGTAACAAGTCGATTTCCACTGGATTGCTTAATTTTATTATGTGATATCTGACATGACAAGTATCAAAATGGTTATGCGTTAGGTTTTAGCCAAAGAAATATCTAACTCACGTTTCTCTCACTCTTCGAGTTGCCTAGCGGAAAATATTCACGCCACGCCACTGTGTATATTAAAATTTAAATTTGCAGAAACTTCAAGAACAGTGGTAGGATACTTTATATTATAATAACAACGAGCACACATTAAAATAAACATACTTTGAAAACAAATTGACACTTTACAATGTGAGGCCCTGGTCCAGAACAAAACTGAACAAGGTGATTTAACTTGATTATGCTATTACTATGGAGAATGAGGTAGATACCTACTGAATACGTTGAATGATTGTTTGACAAGAGAGAATCATTAATAAGCGCCCATTTATTAAAGCACGGTTTTGAGTTTTTGTTTGTGGTCCGAAAGACTTCAACGAGTTTCTTTCCTTGTAGAGTCCGAACTTGCGGACGCGAATAGATCATCATTTATTTTGTTCTTACTATGTTTATTTATAACCCTACATTTGACGCATTAAAATGATGTTATTTTAATAAACAAAGCCAATTCGAAGTAGGTACTTTCTTATAAGTGGAGTATTTTGGTAATATGATCGCATGACTTAATCGGATAATAATTTATAACATTGCAACAGCAGCTATCGATTCAAGAAATAAAAAAGACCTTAAAAATCATTAAAACAGCAATTAAAAAAGAATTAAAGGTAACGGAACACGCAAAATGTGCACAATTGAGGCCATAGAGTCGCCACCCGCTGGGCAACCACAGAGGTGCTCTTCTCGGCGCTAGGCGAGATCCGACCTCGGTTGGACGCCTATTTACCGTGATGAGGACATGAGGACTCCTCCAGACCCTGGAGACTAGACCGGAACCACTCTAGCAAGAACCACTTTCCATGTAGCCAGTCGCAACAGTCACACAAGTCCACTCGCAGTTCGCTTCGAGCGCTGCACGCGATTCAAAACAAAAAATAACACGGTTCCTTCACTGAGTCAATGTTGAACTGATACGAGTTCTTAACAGAGGTCAAACACAACACAACAAACCAGTCAATATTGGAAAGGATCACTCGAAAGTTGAGTCGTCAACTATTTTCGGAGAGAAGTTTGTTGACAGACAGCGTGCGCGGAGTCGCGTAGGGACGGGCGAGACGTTCTCGCCGCGCTCGCGCAGGCACCGGTGTGAAGCTGGCCGCGGGCGCTCGGGTGCGCTCGGCCGCGCTCGGCGCGCGTCGGAAGGAATGCGCGCCGAGCCGAGCCCGACCCGCCCGCGGCCGAGCCGGCTTCATTCCGATCTACGCAACGCCTGCTCGCTTCGCATACTCAACCAAATATAATTAAATTGCAACAGCCGATCGCCATCGCAGCAGTGCTATAATGTACCTACACTTGCCTAAGATCAGGTTATGTCCAAAGTCGGCATTAAGTCAACGGGAAAGTACAGTTAGGTGCAGGCGCGGGAATGCGTTAGCGAGGTCACGGAACTAGTTGTAAATGACAAGCCTTCCAGCGAGGAACACAACTCTGCTCGAATTATAAATCCAGTCGCAGACACTGGAGCCGGCCTGTGAAGGACGGAGGCCTACATTCCTCGCCCGGACGAGGCAAAGCCGCTTCGGCTTTTGAATAATATTTCCGAATTGGCGGAGATGTGTTCACTCACGCTTATAATAGCTCCGTGAAGAGTCACCAATTGAATTATTAAAAATCGAAAACCTGCAGAATGCGGGTTCGCGAGTTTTGCAGGTCATTGACTCTCCAACCGCCTACGTTTTACGGTTGCTGATCAAAAAACGGCTTCCAAACTCCAACGCGTGAGTCCTCATTTGAATTTATGAATCTTCGTGAAGGACCGAACAATGACGAGTCCTGGCCCTAAAAACTTGAGTCCCGCAAATAATACCTACAGTATAAACCCATTAGTTTAGTGCAAACAAAAACAACCCAAAAATGTTTGCGGACATGAGACACGCTTGCTTGTCTTTCATTTCGTGTGTATTTAAAATGTTTCTGTCGCTTTGATGATTCCGCTCTCATGGTTTTGCTTATACAACAAAAATCCTCGATCCTACGTTTTTGATTGGTCGATGTGGCTGATCTCTTTTTTGGGGTTACCTTATCCTACAAGGAACCATGTTTCTTCATGTCCGTCCATTCATCTGCTGCTTAGTTAAAGACTGTGCGAGAAAGTTTTTTCCATGAGTGTATATATTAACCACGCTGACAAAGTGGTATAAAGATTTTTTTTATGGAACCTTATACCTCGAGGTATAACCATAGCACAGTATAACAAGTTTTCCTAACCATAGTGTGGGGTATCAGTAGGTAGGTCTTTTAAAAACATTAAAAAGTTTGTAAGGCCATTTTTAAAGTGCTATTTTTTTCTAGAGGCAAAGTGTCTCCCCCCTCCAGCACAAGCTAAACTTAACTATTGGCTGAAAAAATCTTGATGTTGGAAAACTATCACCGCTTAAGTAGTATAAGCTTTTACAAGTCAACGAGCAACAGTCGATCAAAACTTAATATTGCATTTTTGGCGCATAGGAACCAGCACTGCGCGGGCCGACACGCACTTGGCCGGTTTACACGTACATACTCGTACATGGTTTAATGCGTTCAAGTTCTCATTGAGTTAAGCCATGTTGGTCGCCGAGCACAATGGGGCGGACGTTGCGCGAACGCTGTACAATCGGAACAAGTGAACTTCCGCTGCGTGTTTAGTCTACTCAGCATAATAAGGCACAATCACGACCAGTAACATGATTACGCTTACGCATCCTACCTATAACGTAAAGGCCCCATGCACGTATTCCGATGTTGGCAATGTCAAAATGGAAATTTGTTTTACCATGTGACTGCACCTGGGAATTTGGGTACATACAAGTACGAGTTATTGTATTTAGCGATCAAAGATAAATTTCGCGTTTACATGTAGGTCATAATCTTGTAATATTATACTTAATGAATTGTGACGCAGTCTGGGATTATTCACGATAAGTGACATCTTATTGTCAAACGAGCTAACCCATCATGTACATTTTTTTCACACTATGGACTGATGATCTGGTCAAAATTTAAAAAGAAGTGGATAGAAAAACACAAGACCGAGAGAAATGGTGTGCAATGTTGGAGGCACTCACTACACTCAGTATTGGGTGGCAAGAGCCTGAAGAAGAAGAAGAAGAAGACATATTTTCTTGTAGGTACTGCAGCAATGAAATGTGTGTCAGAACACGATTCAAGTGTTCCTGGGTTGACTGCAAAAGGTCTGTTCAAAAAGTTTCAAGACAAATAAGATGAAATTTAATTATTGCTTTGGATGCGTTCTTAAAAAGAAAACTTGTATTCACGAATACTGTGTGAGCAAAAAGTCATCGAACAAAGATACAGGTTTTGAAAAAGATCGTACAAAAACTTGCTACATTGTAAAACATGCGCTCAAATCTCATTGATAGGTACTTGTCTAGAGTATAATTAAATTAAAGAGTTTGTTCCACTCAACATTCCTAGGAAAAATATTGCTTCCAATTAAAAAAAAATCAAAACCTTACATAACTAGGTACACCTATCAATTTATGTTAACAGTCCCCGTTGATAATTTTAGAAAATGCATAATATTCAACAATTTAAAGGTTACTTATAAATGATGCCTATGCTTGCTTCTCAAAGCACGGGAAATCTTCTTGGCCGATTTGAATACGTCGAACTTTAAGTACGAGATAGTTTATGCTAATCAAGAGATAAGCAAGATTGAATAACTTTAACCCAAGTTCTATGTTACTACGGGTATTATAAATGCATCGCATTCGTCACAACCCCCCCCCCCCTCTTCCACTGCGGCAATTTGACGACGTCCTCATGACGTGACTGATTGCTGCCACAACCTGTTCAGAGACCTTCGAGCTAGGCACTCACGCTTCTATGAGAATGCGTTTCGCCGCGCTCGGGCATTGTCATTTTTAGGATGCCGTTGAAAGTGTTTTCAATATTACTATATACTAGGGTAAGCATTTGTAAGTTATTCCCACTCCTATTGGCACATTACTGACAGCATTTGCGAAAAAAACGTAAAGAAGAGAAATTGGGACATCCTGTACTTTCGTTCGGTAAAAAAAAACAAAGCAGGTAAGGCAAGCGTCATAGATGTTCTGTTAATCGTACTTATAGTAGTTGGTAGGGTTAGTATTTAACTGAAACCGATGTGTCTATACAAAATGACAAAGATTTTATAAGTCTCATCATCAGTCATCACATCAATTAGTACAGATTCAAAGTGGGTAGGTACTCATATTAAATATATTGACCCGGATAACTCACGTCTTAAATCGAGTTTAGCTCGACATGTTTCGGGCTAATCCGTAGCCCTTCGTCTTCGGAGCAACGCGACTCAGCGGCTGCTGCAACACGCATTGATGATGATGAAAATGCGGGTAGTTGTGTGCCGGTGTCAGTTTCGTCGGGTAGTCGCGCGAGCAGAGCGGCGGCGCGCAGTGTGCGTGTTGCAGCAGCCGCTGAGTCGCGTTGCTCCGAAGACGTAGGGATTAGCCCGAAACATGTCGAGCTAACCTCGATTTAAGACGTGAGTTATCCGGGTCAATATATTTAATATGAGTGAGTCTCACGGTAGTTTCATGTTCAAAATTGCAAATCTTTATGTGTAGGTACTCATCAATTTGAGAAAAAAAAATTAAACGATTTCAGAGAAAACTGCACTGAATTCTATCCCTTCCCTTAGCCGAACCGAGAATGCGCAATGCGTTAGTCAGATACTGAGATAGTGAGTCACCGGCGCCCGTGGCCGTGCCGGCAAAGAAAGCCTGCGCAAGAGGCTGATAGTGATAAAGCAGGCGCTCGCGCAGACACGCAAAGAATTCTATTGTAAGACCCGCGCCACCATTTGTGAAGTTATCTGTCACCGTAACACTACTGGGCACCGGTATTGTTTATCGATACGTTTATGTCCAAATTTAACTAGTACACGTAGGATGTCAAATACATTGTTTCGGTGAATACCATCCATAAATTAAGGCAAACACTTTGACATTTCTAAACTCTCCCTCCTTGTTATACTTTTGAAAGTCACACGTACTCAAATTGTTTGTATCACAAGATACTAAGGGGCTGTTTCACCACCCATTGATTAATTGTATTTGACGGATAAATGTGATGCCGACTCCGTCTATTCGAACAAAACTAACAGAGACGGCATCACATTTATCCGTTAGATAAATTTAATCAATGGATGGTGAAACAGGGGGTAAGAGTCTTCGTTTCCAATCAATAGTTCCCGTAGTTCGTCACCTGTCAAATATTTATTGGTGTCTTCGTCACGTGTGTCAGATGCTAAAGCAAAGGCAGGTATTTGTGAAAAATCGCGTGTGGTACAAAAAGCAGCACGGCGCCGTTGTTAGTGAAATCGCGCGTGTAGAAAGCAGAACTGGGAGGGGCGGCGCGCACGCACCGCCCGGTGCATGCGGCTGTATTGACGATCACACTAATTACTAATATGTACCACGCTTGACGAGTCACACTTCGAGGATTTGCCAATGCATTTAGTAAAAACTGTTGCATCTGGCGCGGCACAGATCTAAAATTAGCCTTTTAATTTTTTGTATTATGTAATTTGTAAGGATACAGAACTAGCACTAAGGGGTGGAAATTAAAGGTAGGTCGCAGTTTGCGAGCACGCATCTTCATTTTGCTTGCTCTTTGTTTTAGGCCTAAATTGCAATTGAATTGAGAGGTGCAACATATTTTGCATAAGTTCGTAACAATTTACATATGGAACTGGATCCTGGATTAAATTATTTAAATAATTATAAACTTGCTTCGAGGATGAGCTAAAGTTTAAGTATTTCCCTATTATTAAAGTATGAAGCCATGGTCAATGCATTGTTATAATCTTTCGCGATTTGTCACTCATGATCTACTCGTGGCCTCGGCCGCTGCAATTATGTATGTGGTCGAAACGTATAAGTATCAATGTAATTCCTACTAATCCTATATTATAACTGCGAAAGTTTGTGAGTGAGTGAATGAGTGAGTATGTTTGTTACTCCTTCACGCTGAAACGGCTGGACGGATGGCATTTGATTATTATTTAAAAAATAGTTAGTTTCGGGGCTAGTTAAAACATCGGATAAACTTGGAAATATTGTATACGGGAAATTACTAATAATTTTTTTACTTACTTTAATCATTAATGTGTTTTAATATAAATTTAGTTGCAAATGTTGTACTTTTTTAAAATATTTGAATTAGAGTGAACTTACGATCTTTTTAGTTTGCGTCGTTAAAGCCAATCGTGGTGGTAGTAAAGGCGAGATAAATGAAAAGTTTATCAACAAGTGTTTCTTATTTGTTAAACCGATATGATTTAGTACCACAAATAATTCGATGAACCTATCATTTTGGCGACAACCCAGTCGTTCTCCAGATGATAAAAAGGTGGCCCTCTTCAAAAGATGTTTAAAATAGATACCCTATGAAAATTTATCAACACGATTTCTTCTACCTTAGGCGTTTCGATCTTCACTGGGTTATGGACCCGTTCATAATCAATCGCCATTAGCGATGAAGCACAATCTGACAAGCGTAGTTAATCAACAAGCCTATTCCTTGAGAAAAAATAAATTACTCGATATTTGTAAAACTCGTATTAATACATTGAAGTTTTAATGACGAAAAACCGAATAAACTTCATTTATAGTTGATTTACCCATATTTTCAGTTATAATTTCGACAATTTATGATCAATTAGAACACATACTTCAGTTTATTCAAAACGTTTGCACAATCTCACGGTTTTAGCGAGTAAAAAGGGTGCGTATTATTACATATATTTTTGCCTCATTAAAATAAACCTATTCTCTGACGATTCCTTTTATCAAATTACATTTTATAAATATAAAATCATCGTGCTAAATTTACATTATAACTGCGAAAGTTTCTAAGTATTAATGAAAAACTTCGAGTAAGAGTTGGAGGTCATGCAATAAGTGTTAAAACTCGAAAGTCGACAAGAAATAAAGTGGTGTGAAGAATTAAAGAAAACATCTAAATAATAATATGTACCTGTATACAGGGTGAAATTTAGTATAGAAACCACAATTCTTTTCAGACTTATTTCAACCAAAGAGTAATTGCACTATATTACCCAGCATTAACTAAGCATGAAACACTAATTTTGTATTACGTCCTAAATTTCACCCTGTATGTTACGTAACTTATATCAAAGCATTTCATTTTTAACGCTAATGATCTTAATCGTGGAAATAAACTTTAATTTATCGTTACTGAAACAGCTACAAGAGATGATAATGTGTGCAGTGATAGTTTTTATTCAGGCATTCAACAATTAAGATGTGAGATTTCGTAATGTGCGTGACGAAAAGAGTAATTGGTGCGCGTGAGCTCCAAAAGCGCTCCAATATTTGTTAGCGGCCATAACCAAAAAAAATTTAAAATAATTGACTACCTTACATTGCAAGTAAACGTAGCTCTTAGTTTTTAAGCTGTATCATTCAGTCTCTACGCTTGACGCACACAGTATCATAACTATTATTCCTTGATTGGATTAAAAATTTACTTTGATATTTGATTAAAGGGGACTATAGGTGATTAGGACTGATAAATATAAAGGTTAGGGTCCTTAGATTAGGTTTAATACTTATTCAGTACTGAGTTTTAGGCACTTAAGTACATATTTTAAAAATATAACGTGTCTACGCGACAGAAAACATCTAAATTAAGATTGTTATTCTGGAGTCTTTTTGTATTTTTTATTTAACTCCAAATTTACGTCAAATATCGGTTACTTTTACGCGTCGTAAAACCGTTAATTTAAGTAACCGTCCTTAGATGCGTGTTTCAAATTCCAGAAAAAATTGACGGTAAATAAGTAAAAAAACTTAGATATGTGGTGCTAGGAAAATTCGTGCTCTACCCTGTCTAGTGTGGTGTTATTGGTTGCAACAACAAGAAGCATGAAATGCTGAACTGTTTAATTGTGTCGCAGCGTGGTAATTCTGTTTGATAATGTTTGTTTATTAAAGTTTGATTTTCCCAGAAAACATCTAGTTTTCCTATCATTCATAACTCATAACACTGCCGCGTAATATTCCAACGTAACTAAGGGTTTCAAGTTTTGTAATCACTCAGACAACTTTATTATTCTATCGAATTAACTACAAACGGTGTTTTATTTTTATTTTATTAGTAAAACTATTTTATGAGTTTTGTCTACTACAGTTTAAAGTTATGTTTATGGACAATTTTAATTTTAAATTGTGCAATATACGGTAGAAAATTTTTAGCATGCTCTTAAAAACTCCTTTAAATAGATTAACAATTACCAGTAACATCCTTAAATCCAATACGAAATAATGGCTAACAAATTCGTGAGCTACTCGTTCTGCAGTAACGTCCTATCAGTGGTAGCTTGGATTAAGCACAAACGTTAAACACATTGCAAGGCATCTAGGGTTAAAGGAAACGCGGTTTTATAAAACGTAAAATAGTTTCCTTTGATATCCGTTTTTAAACGTACTAGTTTATTTTATTATTTTTTCATGAAAATTTTTTTATCTATCTTATTAACACAAGTAACCTTGTTTCTACAGTGCATTATATAGAGTAAATCCTCAAAATATGAGTTTCAAAACTACAGCTTTATTAGTATGACAATGACACAGGAAGGGATTATAAATACATGCAATAAGTGCTCTAGAAACTCGGAGCGCTCTTAAAAACGCAAATAAATAGATTAACAATTATGTCATACATCCTCATACCCACCCCGCCGGATGGCTAACAAATACGGCAAATAAATAAAATAGTTTGCATAACTTATCCTTATCAGTCGGTTAACTTACTTATTTTCAGGTTAAACGTTAAACACATCGCATAGGCACTAGGGAAACGCGGTTTGCGCAAACGTGTGAGTAGCAGGGAATTTGATACTCCACATCGAAAACCTGATACTAGATACTATCATTTAAATATTAGGGACCGCTTTGATTGAAACTTCAAACAAAATAATTTAAGATAAATAAGTTGCTCTTTTCAATTTAGTTAATAGTCGAAGATACTAAGTAAGTCTTTCAATAAGATATGTACTAAGTACTCATTAATATGAGAAAAATTATCTCCACTAATATTTTTTAAAATATTTATTTTACTATTTTGTTTGCGTGTTTCACATACATACGTAGGTACTACTGCAAAATTACAGCTTTTTAGCACTTTAGATCAGAGCTACCGCAGACGGACGAACATGGCGAAACTATTAGGGTTCCTTGTAGGCCTTGGCCCTTGTTATTTATTTTGTTATTTTTCTTAGGGTAACTCAAAAGATTAGGGTCTGAATTAAGAGATGCTATAAATACTTAACATTCTAGCCTAGTGAGTCCAGTCCTTAGGTAGGTAGGCTGTTACTGAACCAGTAGAGGCCAAAGCCTCATCGGCACTTTACATCAGGTGAGATAGGGGTCAATCACGGTATTTTTTTTACCTTAACAGGTGCCCCACTACTGGGCAAAGGCCTCCCCTTTTTTCCGCCGTTCGTCAATACGCGTCCAATTTAAGTAATCCCGTCATCTTCTCTTCAGTCTGCCTCTGTTTCAATGGCCATTCCAGGTAGTAATTTGACGGTCAGTTCTATGTAAAAAAAACTTATCATACACGCATGCTCCGTACCTACCTGCTAGTTACCTAGGTACTAGTAGCAGTTGTTATTGCGTTGCAATCCACAAGAAGCTTTATTTAAAAACAAAATCTGTTTAAGAACTTGTGACGCTTTAAGCGTGTAGTTAATTAAACTGTTTGATAAATGTATTGTACTTATTAAAGAATTTTGAGTCTCCGGGCACGAGACAGAGTCGCTTCTGTTTCATCATTTACTATTTATAACTCTGTAACACTCCGAGTGGACATCCGATCGTAACTTCACGTTTCTAAGGTTTATAATGACACTCATACTACTTTATTACATTGTAAGCCAGTGCTTTACACGGTGTTTATTTTACTATTTTATTTATTATAGACTTATTTTCGTGGGAGTTTTGACTGCGCACGGTTTGAAAGTGTATGTTTATGGATTAATTATAATTTAAATTGTTGCTACCTACCTATGGTAAATTTATTTCCATGGCCATCTGAATAGCTCCTTTAAAATAATTTCAAGCTACTGTAACGTTGGTTTAAATCATGTAATTCTGAAAACATGGCCTGTTAAATTCTGTGATGCTACTCCGTTCTGCAGTAACAAGTCAATTTTGGTAGCAATGCGATTAAGCACAAAAAATAAGTGAAATTGCAACGAACTGTAGGGTTAAAGAAAAACCATTCGATTATTATAATAAGTAAATAATCAAGTCTTCGTTTCGTTAGCGCTGGGGCCATTTTTAGAATGATTGTAGTTTTAGTTTACTTAGTTTATTTCATTTGAATCAGTTTTACTTTTTTTATCCAGCTTTATTAAATACTTTTGCCAGGAATCTAAAGTAGAAACCAGACGAATAAAAACATAATCAAGTACCTAACGCAATTCATTCAGCTCTCAAAGTTTTTTGCTTATCGATGATGCGAATCTAATCAAGTAGATATGTTACATATTTGACATGTAAAGCTTATCTACGTAATAAACGACCATTTCAGACGGATCAAGTAAATTGTATATCTAGTAAACTAAATCACTAAGAGGACCATATTTTACGGTGAATTACAATCTGTTTCACATCAAACAATTCTAGGAACGTCCGGACCGGACGTGGTGAGAGCAGCGATACTTTTATGCAATGGTATTCGTCATCGTAGTTAATTTCAAATTTTCGGTGACTTCGAAGAACCACGCGAAACTATATTGTAACATTTTATGATGTAATTTACTGTTGGGGAAATTGTTCTTGATCATAATGTATACTTATTATGTATTTGTAAATAGTGATATAATTGTAAGTACAGCCAGTTTTCAGCAGTTTCCAGTTCAACAAAGAATGTGAAAAATATTTACCTACCTACAAAATAAAATACGTATTTTAAGTCTTATATATTTAAGTACAGCATTGATGAAGTCAATGTATTATACTAGTTACTCCATCTAAAAACAGAAGATATCATGATCATGGTTTTTCAACGCGATTACTTAGTTAACTTTATTGCAAATAATAGTCTTCAAAACGAGTTAAACGCGATCAGCCGATTCCTAGATGCCTAGAATAGCAACGGGTTATTCGAATGCCCTCAATGAGACACGTTTGCAAGGCGAACATCAAGATAATTTGCACTCGGATTCAACTTATATGGTTACGAGTACTAGAGTCTACGAATCCTTAAAAAATAATAACTGTGCCTGTCAATGACGAACTAACTAACGATTTTTTCAATAAATCCTTTGAAATCTCATGTTTTTTTTTGGATTTTCTCGAAAGAAATTTCTCGAAAGCTACTAAATTAAAAATCAGCCAGTGAAATTTTAAATACCACAAAATAGTTCCTCGTTTTGAAACTAGTTTTCACTATAAAATTATATATTTTTATTACGTGATAAGCAAGCGTGTGAAGCAAGACAAAAGTCCTGTTACTATGTTCTTGATTTTTTTAACATTCTATACTCAAATGAAACCGCATCTCTTTCATTTGACAATACCGCCAACAGCCTGGCATCTGGGGCGTGTAAGCCTCACTTATCCTTACTAATAATCACTAAGTCGCACATAGACAATGAGGAATGCTTCCCGAGCCGGCATCTCGCCGCGGCGTTTAGCATGCTGCGCGAGCCGCTCGCAATGATAACTATTCACACTTGCGTTGCGATGCGAGATGCGCCGCCGCAACTCGGAGATTACTATCATTTAGCTTTTTGGTACTTTTTATGTTGTACAAATAGAGCAACATCTTGACATTTACGTGAAGGCGGTTTGGTTTCACTTTTGCTTTGAAGCCGTTGCCATGAATATAACCCTATTTCTCACTTACAAAATAAAAATACTTACCACAATGGAGAACGAAATTTTACCGCAAATTAGGTATTACGTAACCGCAGCTGATAACTTGTCAAAATATTAAGCAATATGGTGTCCAGTGCGAGAGTATTGAACTGCTGACCGAATTCGGCAGGTGCATTAAAACCCAGTTAGCAGCACCGAACCGATTTAATCAGATAACGCTTATCTCTTAAGTAAATCCATAAAATATTTACGTAATAGGAGACAGTTTTTATCAATTCACAATAAACCTTTATTAAATATAGCACCGATCATAAAAGTTATGTATTTTCACTTTATAATCTATGTTGACTACTCAAGTCTATTTCGGATGAAGCTCTAAAACTAATCGGCTATATGCGTTTAAGTTTTACGACTCTAACACGAGCTAACAGTTACTTCTGGTTCTGTTATTAATGTTACCCGGTGGAAAACTCAAACGAGTGGAATCGCCGACACGGTTGCACAATTTATAGAACTTGTAGCGTAGATGGAAACGTTGCGACACTGACGCGGGCAGTATGAGCGAAGCCACTATGACCTCTGATAAAAAATGCTTAGGAATGTCTGACTCGTAGATATTTATATTTTTTTTAATTGTACAACGAAAAAGATGACTATATGTTAGTTTGGTTTTAAAACTACGATCTGATCCTATCGATAAGTCCTTTCTAAGGAAAATTCTAAGAAAAATCTTTTCATTTTTAACTCCTCAAAACAAGGAAAATTCTTCCAGGTTGCACCAGTAGATAACAGGAAACCAGAAGGGTGTGCATAAATATTGTTAATACCTAGGTAAGTATAAAACTTACTCAAGCGCTTCATACGGATATTTCACATTGATTATAGATTGTACGTTTCCACTTCTGTATATTTACTGTCTTAACTCTTTAGGAACTTAAAGACCAACAAATTAAATTAAAAGTGATGTGTTTTCTTCACACAAGGCTAAATATAAAGGAGTTTAGTGTTGTTATCTAATCAATCAGAATACATTGGTGGAGTCAATTTAAATATCTTCATGGGAGCTCCGCATTACAAAATGCATCCTGAATTATTACATTATACCTATGTCATACATATATCTCATATGTACCTAAGTAACATTATACAAATTTCTAATACATGTATAGTTGTAAGTAGTTAATTGGATTCAAAATCCGAGAAAATACATATGTAATTGACTGACTTTGTTCCTTCAGTTTATCACGTCAAGATGTTGAATAGGAATTCGCCTTTCGATTGTTTAAAACAAATGTGAACAAAATTTATCACAAAACGCTTCAATAGCTTATTGGTTAGCGCAAAGTGCAACGATTTTTAAATACCTGAACATATTACGTTCTAGTCTCTCTACTCAAGGCAAGGATGTGATTACAAAAATGATATTTCAAGTAAGCTACATTTATTTACGAGTACATAAACGGAGATAAACAGATTTAAACATTTTCGAGCGATTTCGAATCGATTATTAAAGAAAATATTACGAGACAATATATTGAAGCCTAAGATCGAACTTGGCTAGTTTTCATATATGAATTATATTATAGCCTTCGCAAATTCTGACGCTGTAAGTTCTTGTTTTATTCTTCCGAAAATTTGGCTTACCTACTGGTAGAAACTAGCCATAGAACATAGGGCTCTTCCATGACTGTTTTAGGTACTTAATAATTCGTATATTGAGAACTAGCCACGGACGATCTTAGGCTTCAATATATTATCCTAAGTTATAAGAAGAAATTATATTTTAAATTGTTATAAAATATTTTATATTGTTATAAATAAATTTCAGGACTGACCATTGAACTTGGCACCCATTTAGATCTCACTTCTTCTGTCGTTAAAGTACATACGTTAGTACTGTTAAAGTCAACCAATTAAGGCATATTGAACTTGGCTCTCATTTCACATTCATGTTTTGATGGGATTTACAATTCAGGAATCCATTAGTGAAATATTAAGCTTCAAGATGCAAATTTTTGTAAGAGACGAAGTGTCTCAAAGCTAAATGGTTGTTTTGATAACCTAACCAACAAAAAGTTGGAAAACCCCCCACTTTGTCACTTCAAAGTTCAATATCTCAAAAACGGCTGAACTGATTTTGATAAAACATGTCTAAAAACCGTTACTAGAAAACCTGCTTTCATATTAAACAAAACCGCATTCAAATCGGTCCACCCATTTAAGAGCTAAGATACCACAGACAGACAGACACACAGACACACATAGCGGTCAAACTTGTAACACCCCTCTTTTTGCGTCGGGGGTTAAAAATATAAAAGTTCACGATAGTAGTATATATAACAAAGTTAAAGGAAAAATTACCATAGCAGATCATAGCTTAGGTTTTGCAAATCAGGAAACTACAAAACCTAACACTGCGCGTGGCCCGACACGCGCTAATCGTTTTATTTAAATTAATACATAAATAAATAAATAATAACTTATATGAACACTTCCAAAAAATGTTTGGTGAAGGTACATAATCTGCCTACACAGCGGTGGATCATACACAGGAGCAGTACCACATCACGGCCTAACCACCGCCCGTGTCAGCAGATTTTGTGCTTGTGTATACCAATATTTACTGTGAGCGTGGTGTCCTAGCTAACCTGCGTCACTGTCAAATGAAAAAAAACACTAAGGCTTAATTTACTAAGAGAGGGGATTATTCCGTAGACTTGCAGATGCGCGTTAGTGATCGCAAGCGACAGGGCATTACGTGCTCTATCAGATCGGTACGGCGCGGCGAGGGGCAAATCGCGCCATCTAATCGGCTGTCCTAGGGTTGAAACAAGTATTTTCGCATATTATACTTATAATGCTATTAATTCAGTTACAGTCATATTTGTCATTTTGCATTAGGTCCGCATTGAAACAACGGCACAAGCTTTTTTTTATTATAAAAAGAAGGCGTGCCTAACTGAAAAACGAAAGTACTTATTATAGTGAAGGGCTCTACAGTGCCCCCGTCAAATCGAGCACAGGGCAAAATGCCGTACCTACTATCCGTTTCTGAAAGCATTTTGGGGGATTTTCAAGCGTATTATTAACTAAGCAAAAACTATAGATACGTACTTAAATCCATTGAAATTACGTAACTGAGCACTTGAATTCAAATTCTCAAATTGCAAGTTATTACAGAAAATATGGTAAGTCGACACTCTTTATCAACCCTATCTTTAATTTTAGCTTTTCATAACTGAGGAAAGGACATACCTGTGGCGTCATTGATGTAGAATTCCGTCGGTTGAACCAGAGCTGTGAGCACTCGCATATGCATTTGTAAAAAAAACGTCGCATAAAACTTTTATAACTATAATGGCATTGCCATTGCCATTTACTATTGAAGCAAAATTGTGTTTGAAAGAAAATTATATTCAAATAGCTCAAGTTGCAACTGACATAAAAAACTACATAAAAAACAACTACATGACAGAAGAAGAAGAAGAAGTAGATATTACTAAATATTAATAAGTTAATTATGATTATGAATATACAAAGAGTATAATTATAAAAATAAAATAGTCTGTAGTTTTCTATGACACATACAATACAATACAATACAAAGACTCTTTATTGTACACCAGACATAGTAAGCGATACAGAAAACAGATACACAGAAAAAAATATTACAAGGTGAGCAATAGGCGGCCCACATTAATAAAATCATAGTAATTATCAAAAAGTGTAAGTAATTCCTTTCGGGCTATGTTGAAATCTGAAACAGCCGGCTTCAGGGAAACAAAAGCCATCCCCGAGCTTTCTTCCGGCCCATTAGCATTGAATGGCCGCGCGCGCATGTCACGCGGATCGTTGTCGCGCGCGGCCGCGATTAAACCGACTCTCAATCTAAATCAATCCACCACGACCGACGCTCTTCGCCACATTGTTCTCGTTTCTCCCGTCGATTAAATGTAATCACCGCATTTGACACGTTCATTACACACGACGGAGTACATCCATCGAGCCGAGAGCTAAGGTCAAGAGCAATGAAGAAACATAATGTCGCACTTGCTCTCGCAATTCGAAACGATGCACTTGTAAGTCGTGACATGTGTGTACGGCGCTCAAATAGTTTCATGCATGTTTGTAAATTGATAAAATTTTGAAGTATAAGCTGTGACTTACCGGAAGTTGGAGGTAGTCAGCGATGGTGTACTTGGCAGCTCCTCGCCTGATGTCAGCAAGGGCCGTGAAGTGTTCGTCCCGGCGCGCCTTGCGACGTAATAGAGCCCTCGCGTGCGGGTACGCGGACAGGAATTCGTTGTAAGCGTCCATCAACTCTCCTGTGAACAGCTGCTTAAGCAGGATCGTACTCTCACTGGCATCACCTTCGGCCGGCGGCGGCGGCAGCTCCCGGCACTTCAACGACTCCGGAATACTCTTCGACGCGAAAGTACTGATGCCACTGGTGGACTCGCACGACGTCATTGCGCCTGCAGAATCACTCGAACCGCATTTCGAAAACGGAAATACGGATGAGTCTCCACTTTTTTCGCTACAAGCTGAACTCTGTTGGATAGTACTGGTTTTTTCAAAATAATCGGGGTATTGGGGTTCTGATTGACTTTCAGTTGAGGGAGACGATTCTTCAGCGGCTGCGCTGCTGTATTGAGCATTTTTGATGCAGTCGTATAGATCTTCAATGGATTCATAAGGAGTAATACTCCCACAAGATTCACCTTCAGCGTCACGTAATCTTTCATAGATCTCTTCATTTCGTCGCCTGGTTATTGGAGTAATAGCTGAGTCGGAACGACTACGCTGGACGCTGCGAACTTGGTCGTAGCCAAAGTCAGTCGGATTTAGGAAATCCCATCTCACTGTAGCCCAAACGTTTTCATTAGCGTCAGCGGAGATTCTATGGTCAGCACAGCACTGCCCGCTAGTTCTGATAGTAACGGTGGTCACGTTTTCACTGGTTTCTATAATAGAACTGTCAGCTACTGACTCATTGCAGTCTATGGGAATGTCGACGATTACTTTACGGAGACTAGTGTTAATCGACGAAACATTAGACACATTATCCTCAAATTTCCGGCTCTCAGTCGATTGTTCGTGAAAATCTGAAGTTGTCATCTCAGAGGAAACATCAACATCTCTTTGACAAAGTACTCCTTCCTGTATTAATTCATTGAGAATACTTTTTGGTTCCGCTTCTTTTTCTGTCTTCTTTGATGAAACAGAAACAGTATCATCTTCTTTGTTGGCTTCGTTTATCAGCAACCCTGAGTCGATGTATTTCCTCATGCGCTCGGTGAGAGCCTCGCTGGCCTCCGACACAGACTCGAGGTAGTAAAACAGCAAATGGTATTCTTCCTTCGTGATGACGGCAGCGCGTAACAGCGGTTTGCCATAAAGCTCCACGGCCGAGAATAAAGTCGAAGCTGAAATAAAAGAGAACGTACGTGTCACACAATTATGTAATGTAACCTTAGTTAATAACATGGCGTTTGGCATACTGCTAATCGAATATGCATAGCATACTTTATAATCTATCTAGTCACTGAAAGATTTGTGGGCGTCGGAAAGGTCAGATCAAACGCCACGCCAAATAATAATTGCCATATAACTTATTCACCTTGCATTGAAGATCTCCGCTTAATCATAGGTCGATAATAAATAACCCAGACCTTTTAGGCTCCTTGAACCTATCACGTATGGATGAATGTTGATTGAGAAACGTTTAATGCTAATCAAATAAACGGTTTACTTTACAGCATTGTTACTTAACACAATGATTAAACAATTTCACGTTTTCGATGACTCGATTAGATATTAATTATAGACTGGAAGCTTTTAATTGATTCTCGCTACGCTTTAGCAATATAAATTATTCGTAATCTGAGACATTGTAAATATTCGTGAGAAGATAGTCAGACTCACTTTGGTTGCTGACGAACTTTGAGAACTTGTTTGAGGCAGACGGAAAGAGCGCGGACAATGCCGCGGGTTAAACCTAGTTTCTAACATCGATATGATGGTCACGGCGGCTGCATTAGTTTTGCATACAAGGCACTTCTGCGAAAGATTACCGGACAATAGCATGCGTACGCGTCTCATTTATTGCCAAACCGCTTTCTACAAACAGACGCCGCCGGAATACTGAGCGCAACGGTTCGTTTGCAGCTTATTGATCACGATGTATTAGGTATCTTCAATTGAAGAAAGTTAAAATTTCTTTTAAGCAATCCCAAACCGTATAAAAATGAATTCCACGCAAATTATTCAACCATATCTCTTTTAGCAGTGATTGTAAAAAAGAAATATCTTTGAAACTGTGCTCCAAACGTTCCGATCTTTCTCTATACTTACTCTTTGACTCTAAATTAATATATCTAGCGCTAGTGTACAAGAAAATGTTATTGAAAACCAATAGTTAAATTCATATTTTAAAACAAAAAATCACAAAAATCAAGTGCGTCAACATTCGGGAATGGTGGCCCGCGAGTCACTCCTTAGTAAAAAGTGTGCGTATAATAATTACATCACACGGAATGTTAACCGGGTGTTGTTCGTAACTTTTTGTATAATTGACGAAAGCAAAAACATGTGTCTGATAATTTTTAGAAAGCTAACTGATGGACTAACTACATATATGGGTATTTTTAAGAATCTAGCCTATTCCCCATTTATATTGTAATCGATATCTATCTATCTTATACTCAACTTCAAAACTATCAACTCCGAATTTACTTTCTCATCAGCCAAAATTAAACATCAATGTGAGAACACCGTCGTTTAAATAAAAACTATACATAAGTGAATCAAAATATTTTGGTATCCTATTTACATGCTTTATAAAGGATAATCACACTTCCATTCGGCATTAAGAAAATCTAAATCAGTACTACTTAAATTCTAATACAGTAATTGAATTTTACCATAAATCTTTTCCCAGGCGATAAACGTGTCCAAATCCCTGCCATCCCACTCTGGTGGCTGGTACTCCACAACCAGCACCTCCCCTTCCAAAGACGCCGCTGATGCTCGTGCGTCAACTGGTGCTTTGGACCCACCGAGGAAGAGCAACGCTGTCGGTTGTGCCAGCGGCGACACTGGCAGGTTAGCTGGTGCCGGCAAGGGACTAGCTAACCAGTCCAATGGAACTGCCAACGGTGCTGAGAGAGGTCCCGATGGCAAACCCGCCAGAACCGCTCCTGCTTCTCGTATGGTCTCGGACACTACCTCAGCTACAGTGTTGTTGGCCCATACAATAGTCTGTGAACAAAACAAGGTTCTTATACAATTGTTCCCAAAAGTGTAGAGTTTACGAATGAAAGAATGAACATACACAGTCTACATTAAGTAACATCAGAAGCTAAAATAAACAACGCCGTTTTTGCCGAAATAGTAATTGAATAAATAGGTCATTTCATTAATTATGAAATAGGTAATCAGTTAAATTTTAAAGTTGTCATTTTATTATCTTTATAAAAGTTAAGTATCACGATTAGGTATAGTAATGACATCATAGAACTTAGCGCTCTATGGTATATTTACTTGTGAGATCGAGTTATTCCTGCATACGCCATCATGTAAGACTTTGATTAATTATACCTGTTAGTATATTATACTTGTAGTTATAATTCATCAAAGACGTACGACATAATTTTATTACTGTGCCCTTATACAAACACTAAATTTACGAGTACTTGCAGAAAATAAATACATATGTGCATTAAATAGCCTGAACGTGGAACTGCATTGCATTGACTTTATATTCAATACCGATTAGGCTAAAAATTTTGTTAAGTATTTGCGTTCATAAATACAGTTACATGGTTATAGTTAACTGGAAATGCGTAGTACGGTCCAAACGTAGTAGAAGATAAATCTCACAGAAGCAACATTGAAATAGCTGGGCAGAAGGTAGGTACGGTTACCGTTAAAATGTTTACGTGGTCGTTACCGGCCTAACACCACGCTCGCTAACTGGGTTATGATTAAGTTGCACAACTGACAACAGATTTACTATTAAGACGTTACATTATTGCCCACTAAAACCAGTTTTATTATTTCATACGTCTAAAGCTTATAAATTGTTCGGGCATTTTTATTTCCAGACGTCATGAGCGCTCAAATTCAAATAGATGCGGGAACGAAAATGAATCTCGAGAAATAGACATGCGATGCCCTTCGAGAACATAACGAGACCGGCAAAACGCATTAATATAATAACATGTAAATGCAGGAGCCTCGGAGGCCTTGAGTGAGCGGGTTCATGAGTTTTTACCGAGGGCCTTAGTGACGTCACTGCCGAGTTATGTGCCCGCCCCCCGCGCCCTCGCCGCGCCCAAAACAAGCCTCCTCCAGGATAATGCCTCTGATACATCTTCAACGAGAAAAAAAATGGAAACGAGATCCAGCGAACAAGGGGCAGTCGATTTTACACGACCGACGCATTTCGGTTTGACAGAAAGATGGAAGTTGATTACATTTTATTTTCACCCGCCGTTTACCGACGTCCCCGGAGCGTGGATGTTATGAGGTGTTCTTTTGTTGAAAATAATAAATCCTGGAATAAGTGGATATAGCAAATCACGAGATCAAAGATCGTGTCGGTTGATTTCTTTGGCTCGCCCAAGGAAAGACTACCTACAGATTTTTTATAAGTCAAAGTGATTGACTACAAGGTTTTCGGATATAAGATTATTAAATTCGGCTGTTATTATCCGTGGCGTCCTGCGTCGACGTTATTTTTATTTTTATGGCTATAACTAAATTGTTTAAAAAATACCCAACTTTTATTGCCTAACCAGTTTTTATGGACAAAACATTGTTTTGAAATACAAACCACAATAAGTAAATAAAAAGACGCAGCATTAAAGTATACTCCCCAGCTTTTTTGCGCTTGCGCACGTGACAAACACGTTGATATTAGGTTTTGGGACATCTGGTTAAAACATGTCAAATGAGCTCGGGAACCTTTTTATACCAAAAACCGCGGCGATAGACAAAAGGGTAAAAACAAAAATAAGTATCCCTACAAATTACAAAAACCGTGTGAACATTTTTTATTCTACTTTCGCCGGTGAAACGGTCCTTTTATTAACTATGTAATTAATAAAAGCGTTGGAAACAAATTATTACTACTTACCTACATTATGTTTTTAGTAGTTGTTATTGCGTGACATTTTCAAATTACAGACAGACAGCACAAACCCTTTGCGCACCTCGTCCCAATAACCAATAATTTTGAAATAAGTAGGTAGGTAGGTGTGGTAGAACCAATTGAATTCGTTCATCATGTGATTTTAATTGGCGGACAACGCGATGTCACTATGGCATTGTCTGTAAAAACACCAAAACAGTTTATGTTTTTGGCAACCGTTTTAAAACAGTTGCACAGTCTCATACATTGAGTTGACATTGAGTTGACAGAACCATAGACAGAACTTAGGATTCAAACTTGCGAGTACAATAAGCAGCATATAAAGTATCTACACGAACAAAGAGTTTGAGTGATAATTCCGCCAGCCTGAAGTATGTTCAGTCACAGATCACAGTGCAATAAAGAGCATTGGCGTATCAAGGGTTATTTTTCAGGGGGGCCTGGCCTGGATTTTTGTGTGAAGATATCAAGATAGATAGAAGTATCATAGAATTTTGAATCGGTAGCTCAACATCCTGGGATGGGTACTGGGGTTTTTAAGAAGTAATATTATAATTTTCAACAGAACGTACTTTTTTCCCTCGCATTCAAAGTGAAAAGGAGAGTATTTAACCCGAGACTAAACCACCATAGTGACACTCGACCTATAGCCACCCTCACTCCGCTCGGGTAGCTAAAGATCTCGTTTCATTGTGGCTTGTTTTAGGCCCTTATTGAACAATCTACTATTATAGGATCCCTATCAACCAATATAAAATGACCCCTCACTGTAAACATATATTTTGCTCAGAAGCAGGTCTCTGTTAAAACGGAATTTTTATCTTCCGAAAGAGTATACGGCACACCAATTTTGACCATTTTTAGCACCCCCCGTTGTCACACGCATTGCTATTAATAAATGATCATCGAAAAAGTACAAATTTACATAATGAATAAACAGACTGGTTGTTATAATTTCATATGGTTTGACTGACTGAACGATCAAAAATAGAGTTACCTACGCAGAAAAGTCGTAAATACGGAGTATTATTATTATTACGACCGGACGACCAGATAGCCAAGTTGGGTAGAGAACCTGCTTGAGGTCCCGGGTTCGATCCCCGGCCGGGGCAGGTATTTGTATGAATATTACGAATGTTTGTTCTCGGGTCTTGGACGTTTAATATGTACCTACCTATTTAAGTATGTGTAGGTATTTATCTATATAACTAATATGTTTATCAGTTGCCTTAGTTTGGGATTATATATGTACTCTGTGGTCATAGAGATAGAAACTCTACAAATCGCGATCACGATTGAGAACAACATACCTGTCGCGCCATCTACCGGTACTGTACTGAACCGCTTAGCGCTACAGAACGCTCAATGCCGATCCAACATTGAGTTACAATGGCGCCGCGTTTGGTCAGAACGAAAGTCACAGATGGCGCTGTTCAAAGGAACATAGCTTTCGTCGACTGGGTACACACTGGGTAGATAATCAAAGAAATCAAGTAAAGCCGCATCGCATTAGTTAGTGGCCATTCTATAGTCTTAGCACAGGTCTTAGTCATCATCTCATCATAATACACAATACTTACACTAGTCGTAAGGCAACTCTATATACTAACTCTGACATGTAATTACTTTATTTTGATTTTGATTGTGATTATGTAATTTAAAATATTATTATTTTGTTAATATGAAGCCTTGAGTTTTGAAATAAATATTAATATTATTATAAAAACAATCTGGCGATGCCGGCAAATAAAAGGTAAGATAAAAGTATATGACCACGGCAAAGCCTATAAAATATCATATCACGTGCCCAACGGTAATTCAATAGGTGACTAAAACCACCTAAAACGCTACAACGCATCTATTTCCGTCTTGCGAAAAATTTAAAATTGAGCAAATATTACCCTTTTATTACTATTTTTTACAGCCATCGAGCACATAACCCTGGGTTAAATGCTCCATTTCTCCTTCCGAACAGAATTATTCACACAAAATTGACTTATTAACTTAACCCTTGAAGCGTTTTTCATGTGCATCATGCAAGTAGGTTCGAATGTCGTCATTGGCATAAACAAAGCGGTAATCGTTGAAATAGGATACCCACTAAATGCAGTTAGAATAACATGACCATTGCATGGCCATCGAAAGCTCAGAGACCGACTGGAGCCAACACCATCATTGATGACGTCAGTGGGTCAAAGCAATCGAGTTGACTTCTAACTGCTAGACCACACGCAACGGCAGACTGGTATATAACTTATTTCAGTTTACATATACACTAACGACATATTTATCTTCATCCTGTAATATGTTTATAAACAAATACAGGCATACATTATTATCGTAACGAATAATTAAAACCCAATTTAAGTAAAGATGCCTTGCAAGATTAGATGGGTGGACATATGCTTTCTCCGGACACTTACGTAGAGCTGGGATTGTTTTCAAAACGGAAAAGATTTTTGGGTTTGTCAGACGGAATTTTTTGAGCCCATATCATTTGGCTTTCCTCGCTAAGCACAACTCGCTTGCACCGTGGGTCTCCCGACTTACCCACTCGAAAATTTACGATTGACTACGCGCGCATTGTAGAGCTCATTCTTCTCGATTGGAAGACGGCTAGAATTTCAATCAATCAACTTAACTAACCTCGAATTCAAGTTATTGTTAAGAGGTTTCATGCCAGATCACAATCGGATTGCTTATCCCCCTTGGCTTGGTGAAGCTTGTCGGAATCTTGTATAAATTATGTACGGGCACTGAACTAAGTTAGACTTTAAAGAACCTATCGATAGCGGACCAAAGTCAAAGTCGCACGCAGCACGGATGTGAATGGCCCGCGGAAGGCCCGCGTCGATCGGATAGTGCACTTTCTACGCCACACACCTATTAGGCCTGCTTTTATTTATTAGCCGTTCATATGAGGAAGGCGGTAGGTCGACTTAGCACTGGTTTTGATATTATTTATTTCGCAATTTTGTTGCTTGAACATGTTGGCTAGACTTCTGATTAAAAAAACTTCCTGCTGCTGTGGGATTGTTCTTTTAAAATAATCATGTAATCCTTAGGGGTTAAATGAGAGATATATTATGTTGGTAAAGGTTTAACCATATTACCAGCTCAGGGATTACAAAACTCTGGGGTGATAAGGTCATATCACGTGTCATATTTAGCCCGTCGGCTATAATTATGTACATCTGATAGGATAGGATTTACATCGGAAAGACGTCTGATGATGCTATTAGTTATCCACGCTGCCGTATAGAAAATAAATTAGGTACATGGATATGTAATTAAATAACGTTCGTACTTCTTATATTTTGAACCTTACAGCAAAATTAATGACATCTAAACGCCTCGTCCAAATGTTGGAAACGAATGTCGTCAGGTCGCAGACTGACACACTTTTGCAACGCCGGGCGTTATAATTACATTTTTATCAATACGAAAACACATGGGCTGCGCCCGAGCCGCCATGCGCCAGGCTGACGATACTCGCTAACGACCAATATTTGCATTTCTTTTCACTTTTTATTTGCTTTGACACACATATTATGGGAAAACGGAACATTGCTTATCGTACGGAATTGATGTTATGCTACTCTTACCGAACTTGTATTTTTATTAAACTTTCCCTGTCGCTGAGAAGTAACATTTTCAAGGTCACTTTTGATTTTATTTCAGTTTCATTCACACGTATCCTTTCTTGCTTATAAAGACAGTTAAATACAAATATGTTGACATAATTCAGATTTTTAACCGTGCATCGTAACGAAAATAAATTGATGATGTATAAAAAAGTAACTTCGTTGATATTTGTATAAATCAGATAAATAGGATCAGCAAGTTCAGCTAGGTAGGTAATTAATAAACATGTATTTCACAAGAACCAGTACAATTAATATTATTTCCTAATTGTATTGACGTGAGAACTCGTTCCAAAATCTTAATTGATCACAGAATCGTTAACAGAGATGTGGTTAACCTATAGTATTTTTTTACATTTCGTGTGCCTTATCTAGTGTAGTTACTTAAACTTTTGAAATACTTAATACCCAATCGACATTTCATCGGTTTATGATACCGTAATTAGAATGAAGCAAACATTAAGTACTCGTACCTATCTATGTACTTACATAAATTTCTTTGCTACAGTGTGAAACATAGAATTTAAATCTAAGTTTTGAACAGTGTAGAAATTATTGCGAAATTTACAATCTCCCATTGAAAAGCTAAAGAAAAGGTATATGAATATTTTGACACAGGTTACATTACGATCTAGCATTATTTTTTATCGAACAGATGGCAAACGAGCAAGCGGGTCACCTGATGGTAAGTGATCACCGCCGCCCATGGACATCTACAGCATTATTAGGGCATATAAATGAAAACAATACAAAACCAGTGTGACATTCATCAACCATGAAATATCACATTATACTTTTTTTCTTCTATTATTTTATTAAGTACACATTTTTATTTTACTTCCTATTGTTTTAAAATTTTACCTACACCTTCCGGTTAGTACCTCGTAGTAGAATACGAGTAGGTGTGTACCTACAGAATATTTACTTAAGCATCGCCATGCTTCTTTTTTTACTTCGGTCAAAAACTAAACTGTCTCCCTCCTCAACTCCGAAATCACGTTTCCGTATCACCATTGTTTACTTTTAATACGTCATTGTTCGTAACGTTGTTGTGGAAATTAGAAATCGTTCATTGCGAATTCGTCTCCTCAGTTTCGGTCGTTTCGTGGAGTCGTCAGGGGTCGTTAGGCAGCACTTCCGACCTTTGTCAACCGCGGGTCACTTTCTCGACTACCTTGGCTCGTGCAGCCGAATGTTCGCCCAACTATATAGGTTTCGCTCTCATTGCTACGATTTCGTTTTCTGCTACCTTAACCGCTAGTCACGTGTTGTATTTGTGTGCGTTTTTGGACCCTGCAACCTTAACTTTTCATACCATATTCGTGTGATGCCACATTTCATCATGCATGACAGTAATAATAAATGTACCTTACTGTGCAATAGTACGCAAAGTGAACCCTGCGACATAGAATACGAATATTTAACTTCTGCTTTCCTGTATTGCTTCATATTTTAGTAGAGGTGAGACGTACTAGGCAAAACGCTGACTGAGTCCACAAAAAGACTAGGTCGATGAGTATCTACGAGTACCTACTTAACTCAATTGACTCATTGCGTAATCAAAATGATTCCTGTAAATGCGCTCCCGTGATTGCATATACACCGTGCTAGTTTTAGTAGTTTTACGAATATCGAACTACCGAAATGTCATCAATGTCCAGAAACTGGACCTTTTTGTGTTCATGCTAAAAGTGTTATTTAAACAAATGATAACTCGCTCCTTTTTCCTGGAATACATCGCGCAGTGGCTAGGGCGAGTTGGTCGATCCTGAAAACCTGAAGTTCCCGGACGTTTTCAGCACACGATCATGCTTGTTTTCAAGTTGGCGGAACGTTTGTCAGCCTCCATACTCCTAAATATTCGTACGCTAAAAGAATCGCGGGCAAGATAGCGTAGTCACGCGTCCAAGCCAAAAGGCCAAAACCTATTCTAAAAACCTATTCCAGTAAATACGTCTCACCTCTATAATTTAGAAACTTGTTCTAAAATTAAGTTACATATACACACACATATTAAAAGTTCTATGGACAGAAGTTGTTTCGTAATTATTATTCAATAGATAAACAAGCAATGATTTCATAATTCATAGTTCTCTAGAATAGGCAGCCTGCTCCAGAACAAAGAACGTCTCGTGTCACAAGCGTGGCATGCTTATTAAATATTTATACTGCACCTGTATTATAGCTTGCATTTAGTTTTGTATTTATCATGAGTCTACTAGCTTACACATATATAGATGTAGAAGAACCTGCAATTTTGATTGTGCCTCTGTTTATTTTTATTTTTTATATTCATATAACCTCTGTATTTACTATCGAACCAATTTTATCGTGACTTGTGAGCCACTGTATTTTTTTACAATAGGTATGTGCCTATAACTAGAGAGGTATCTTAATGTTTCTTGAAGTGGATATGAGTTAGTTCATCCATATTCCTATTTGGTTTCCTTTCTAACTCGTAAACATCACATTTATGTCTTCATCTTCGTCCACCGTCTTGACGTAATAGGAATGTAGACGATGGGTAACCTACCTTTAGGACTTAGGATGACTATCCTAAATCCTAAAAGTAGGTTACCCATCGTATTCCTTCGTATAGGTTACAAGAGGCTAAGTAAAGTATCCTTATTTTTCGTCCTCAAACACAAAGTTCATGTACCATATTTCACAGAGTTAAATCGTCAACTTATTTTTAGTGCTCAATTAGGTACTCACTGTGTATTGACTTTGAATTAAATTAACATAAGTTTTGAATCGAATGACGAATAACGGACATGTGTACTTAAATACTAGGAAATCGGAACCTGGGCGAGGCTGACTCATCCGAGTGGAACGGACTTTGTGGCAAGCTTCGATAGCTCTGTGATCAACTTATGACATTAATGTTTGCACGACGCCTTACCAATAAAATAGGTATAAGATTCATTAATTGCAATGAAACCAACTCATAAATAAGTTATTTAAAGCCTAGCCTTCTAGGTGCTTACATACTTGAACTTAGGCGAAAAAGTTGGTAACATATTTTGTTTTGGTAACATATTAGGTAGTACGTTTGCTTAACGAAATCTGAGATTTTATAAAAACGAAAATAAAATCGGGTGTGCCGGACAAGAAGTCAAAACATATTAATAGTTTTGTTTTTATTTAATAATTTTATTCTTCTAAAAAAATATTAGAAAGCATACAGTGATAAGACACATAAGAAAGAGTAAAGATATTATTTAACCTCCACTGTACAAAATCGTCGGTGAAGAACAAACACGAGATCGTTGATAGTAAGGATTTAACAGAGCTTGGAAATAGACGCTTGTTAAACCGGAAGTTTAGTGTCAATCGCGCGAATTTTATTACCACTTTGCTTGTCTATAACCTGGCTCAAAGAAAGAAAGGTCAAGTCCCGATAATCAAACCACAATATTTGTAGTTAAAGTGGAAACAGGTCAAAATACACAAAACAATTAGAAACAAAAAGATCCTAAAGGAAAGGAGAAGAAAGCAAGGTTTCATAAAAATAAGATGCTTGGGGTGTACCTATATAGCGAGGAGATGCAGGGTCAGTTCGAAATATAAAATCAATTCATACTCGTAATAAAAAATCTTAGATAGTGTTAAGCAAATGTACCTAGGTTAGGTACTACTAACACTAAATAATATTAAATATGTATTACATAGAGTATATAAAAAGACCAAGTAAGAAAGTGCTTCATGTAAGAAATAAATAATGGTCATTCGATATAAAACAGTTTGCGGTGAAAGTATTAGACATAGACGAACTTTTCTTGATCGTCTGATCTACAGTTTGGTCAAATATATGTAGAGTTATTTTATAAAAATCTTGTACTTACTCTAATAAACAGCGAGAAGCTCAATTCAGACATATTATCGACAAGCATAGTCATCGCAGCATCGAGATCGATTTGATGCGCGCACGCATTGTCCCGTCCCGACACTCATTGTTAGAAGCCATTATGGCATGGCCGAGGCAAGGCACGGCCTTCGACAGACTATTGTGTTATTATAATCAATTGCATTGCGACTTTGCTAATATTCTTTTTATACAATGAACGTAATACTGTTACTGTTGCTTGTGTTTATTTAATCCTAATTACTTCGTTAACATTGACCAATTCAGTTGCAGACAAACAATAGCTTGTTGTCAGGATGGCTAGCATGGGTGAACGCAATTTGATTTATCGGTCAATAGCTTCTTCTGAACGCCTTAGATGAAAAGATGCGCACTCTGTAACCACCGGACATCTATGTATGTACGCAAATTTTCTTACATAAAAACGGCGCACAAAATTAGTTCACAGCGCGGTTTTGTGAACCTTTCACTATGTTTGTTGACGTCCGTGATAGGGGTTGTGTCAAAGTAATATTGATGTTTGATGCGCCGCGCGTTTTGTTCCAAATAGCCAGTCTAGTGCCGTAAGGTACATAGATGTCAATGTCTGTAACAAACTAAAATATGTCGCAACGTGTTAAACGTTTTGTTGCTCTTGTTTTATGTTATACTGCTCCTTGTTGCTCGAAACACATTGCCTATCTAAGCCAACGTTGAAAGTATTACTTAGCTAGAGCAGTTAATTTTTACCTACTTACCCGAGTAGAAGGGGATTATAATATGTAAGTATACAAATTTAAAATGCATTTGGAATCAACATAGCTAAAATTGGGTACCTATAAATAAGTAAATGCATGCACTAAACTTTTGCTAGTTCTGAGATAATAATATTTCCCACATTTAATAATAATAATAATAATCCTACTAATATTATAAATGTGAAAGTTTGTGAGTGAGTGAGTGAGTATGAAATTTGGCAAAAAGTTAGTTTATAACCTGGATTAAAACAAAGGATACCTTTTATTTCGATTATCCCACGGGATACCTAGGGATAAAATCTTGAAATAACAACCGCTGGGCTAAGAGCCATGAAATTTAGTATGTAGGTAGCTGGACCTCTGAAATAACACATAGGCTACTTTTTATCTCGATATTCCCACGGGATAGGGATAAAATCTCGAAATAATAACCGCTGGGCTTAGAGTCATGAAATTTGGTATGTAGGTAGCTGGACGTCTAGAATAACACATAAGCGACTTTTTAATCCGATATTCCCACGGGATCATATGCTGGACATAGGCCTCCCCCAAGGCTCTCCACTCAGACCGGTCTTGTGCTTTTCGGATCCACCAGGTCGTCGCTCCATCTTGTTGGAGGCCTACCGACAGCTCGTCTCCCGGTCCGCGGACGCCATTCGAGAACCTTTTGACCCCACGATACACCAGCTTGCCTGGTTGCTTGCTTGGTCGTCTGCGGTGCAAGCGTACTCGTTTGTAACATCGATTGTGCTCGGGAACGGGTCAAAATATAGGTCTATTGAAAATTTAATTAAATATAGGTCTATTGAAAATGTCATGTAATGACATTTACCCCCTGTTTCACCATCCATTGATTAAATTTATCTGACGTGATACCGTCTCTGTTTGTTTTGTTGGAATAGACGGAGCCGGCATCACATTTATCCGTGAAATAAAATTAATCAATAGGTGGTGAAACAGCCCCTTAATGGAATGTCTATTTGTTTTTATATTTTATTTGTTTTTATTATTTTACTAATTTTATTGTACACTGGCGAATTTTAGCCAAATAAAAATCTTAACAGCAGAGAGACAAAGTTACTTTCGCATTTATAATATAAGGATGGAAGGATGGAAGGACATGGATTCAATTGAAGGCAATAATAATTTATAGTTACTTTGACACTTACTTACTTTCTTTCGTACTTATTACTTACTCTTGTTACTTTTGGCGTTTGTTTGTAGACTAATGTTTACAGACCTCCCATTCTCGCATTTCTGATATACCTAATCAAATTGCAGATCTATAATCATCAATGCAATGTACATTATTGGAAATTGCCTTTTCGCCTGCAATCTTGTTTGTCCCTTACTTGACTCAAATGTAGGTCACGTTAAAGCCTTGATGTGGCACGTGTCGGTCAGCCACCACAATGGCCAGAGAGCCAAGTCGAATTAGGAAATTCATTTAAGTTCTTTTGTATAACAAATAACGCTTAGCACGGCAGCGGTATTTTGCAAGCGCCGCTGCCTTCATTAGGGCAGGGTAGCCTCTGGCACAAGCTCTCAAGAACACTTGTGGAACGAAATGATGAGGGCGTTGCGAGGGTGAGCTGCAAAGCTACCCACACTTTTAATCTTTTTAAATAAAGCCTGAATTGATAAAAGTAAAAGCAAACGTGGTCAACGCGTCTAACTGTTACATGAACCATACAAATAACAATTAGATATGTATATGTTATCTTGTCCATATCTTTCGAGGCTTTTGACACTTTTTCACCTCGCCTTCTGCATGGTGTCTTAAAATGTATCCGCGAAAGTTTGTAAGTCTGATTTAGATTAAATTCGATTTACAGATAGTTTCAGTCCCGGAGAACAGACATAGGATAGTTTTTATACCGGAAAATTATATTGTTCCCGATAATTGAATTAGAATATAGCGATAACTGAGTTCTACGCGGACGAAGTCGCGGGTAACGGCTAGTGAGCAATATTTTGAGGCTAGTTTGACTGACCACCCTGGTAAATGTTATTCAGTTGTTTTTTACTCTGTTGAAAAACATTAATCTTTGGGACTACATTTTGAATACAAAATTCCGATGAAAAATCTTTACAGGGATCAAACACAGGCACAGGGTCTGTCAAATTAACTCAACCATCTGCCGAAATATTTCCAAACAATTTTACATTATGAACCGTATAAATAAACACGCACACTCGTTTCGCTTTCATAAATAACAACTGAAATAGAATAAAATAAAGATAGAAATGAAATTTTTTGATTATAGATTTAAAAAAAAATTAGGTACGTATTTATCTGTGTTCTACAACTAAATGTTAGCGATATTAATAAAAACGTTGCAGTATACCATCCACGATGACGCGTGATTTTGTCAAAATTAGACACTAATGATGTGATGCGTTACAATGGTAATAAGAATCACGGCACGCGTAATCGTGAATGACTCTAAACTTATAAGTACGTAAGTGCTTACCAGTGAAATTTAGGTAGGTACGGTACAGATTCTAAGTACTTTACGTACGTACTTACCAGTTATAGGTTTCAAGATTACGCACTGATCCTTCGTGCTAGAAATTAGATTAAGTGAGTTTTCGAAGCCTTTTTCTAAAACACATTAACAATTTCTATTCTTAGCGGCGTCATTGCTATTAAGCCTTTTTTTAGCATTTTATAAGCTTTCTTGCCTTGTATTTGCCCTGAATTAAAAAAAACCTTCACATATAATCAAAACATTTCTCTCCCTTCACTATTCCTCGTATCCTCAGGCTCTCTCGCTCTACTCGCTTGTTAAGGCTTCTCTGAAACGTGAATCGTTTGAAGTCACCTGCAATAGCATGTGAATGCTGAGCTTGAGCCTATTACTACATATTTGTAACGTGTCTGTTGTTTTTATTTTTGTCTTTTGTTATTTCATTGTATTTTCTTAAATGTGGCTATAAATGTCTTTTTATTTTATTTATTTTTATTTCAATATTTAATTCGACCGAGTGTATTGGATACATAATAGGTAATGTAATGTAACATAATACGCATTGGCGTTGTTAACGACATAGTAGTAAAATGCGTATCATAAAAGTCGGGATAGGGACATGTATATATAGGATATGACACATAGGTAACTAGGTGTGCATAACATACGTCTCAGGCAATCACCTCAAATTACACTCATCGGATTTCAAGATTGTAAACAGTGCCTTTTAAGCACTGAACAATGAAGTGTGGGGGATATCCATATAAGGCACAACAAACAAGCTGTGACCCGTCATTGACTGCCTATGGTTGTAGTGGTTGTGTTGATGATAAGAAATAATTTAAGTTATAAATAACCCTATCATAATTTGAGTGTTGTGCACTTAAAACGATGGGTTCAAAGATGGCGATGTATTAATATAATTAAATTTTGTAGAAGTATTCAAAATATACTCTCTATTCAAAAAAGAAATACTAAAACTACCATAGAAACTTCAACAAGATGAGTCATAATGAAATCAAACGATGAATCATGAATTAACTCTTAAATACTATAAAGTTTTATTTATAAATAATTTATTGAATCAGGCGTTACTTTGCGGAGGTCATATCAATGAACTGAAACGATTACTTTGCTCACCCTAAGCTCTATTAAGCTCGATTTATTATGTGGCTTTATTAAGGTTGCGGTAGAGCGAAGTAATTGTAGTTCATTTCTTAATTATCGTCAATTACTCTGATCTTTAATATTATAGGACCTAATCCTTTCAGTCTGCACGAGTATTTGAATGAATAGGAGCTTGATTTAAATATGGGTCACAATCGCTTGCGCAACATCTCAGCCAGCCAGCGGCCATATCGATGTGCAAGCCTATTAACGAACATACGATACCTACAGAAACACGCGTATATACAACGAATCATACGACAAATTATTTCAATTGATTCGTATTGTCTACCATAACCGAAACCATCAGACAGTAGAGCGAAAGTCTTTGTCCGTCGTCGCATTTCAACGACGCGACTGTCATAATACTTATAAATGCAAAGCACATCTTACCTTGGATTGGAGTGCCTGACCGAAGTTGAGTAACACGCGAACTACATTGGTTAACCGACGTCAGTGACATAGGTGTTTCGCATTTGCTCAAAAAACCGGTCAAGCTTATAAACTGGCAAGTACCTAACTGTTCTTAAACGCTACGTTCTTAGTGCTTCTTTAAAATTGCCCATACAGTCCGATTCGCGGAATCAATCGGTCATGACTCATGATAAACGTTTAGGTGAGATAACCGGGCTGATAGATTTATTTTAGCTTAAACTTGAGTTCAATAAACAACGCGTCATCCGGAATAAGCGCGGCCTGGTCACTAAGCACTGCTCTAATTACTCTCATATAAAAAATGTATCTAATTATAATTATAATTACAATACCTACATTTTCTCGAGACAAAAAGTTGCGTGAAGCGATCGATTCATATTCTCCGCATGCAACGGTCAGATATTACGGTAATTCACAGCCGATCGCGTGAGCAAAATTAAGGCATCACGAAACTATCGGTTTAATTCACTGTATAATGTGTACCGAACCGATATACCTGTTTCCGCGTTGCAAAACATCCTGTATTATATAGTTCACAAAATCCATACTATCCATACTAATATTATAAATGCGAAAGTAACTCTGTCTGTCTGTCTGTCTGTCTGTCTGTTACGCTTTCACGCCTAAACCGCTGAACCGATTTTGATGAAATTTGGTACAGAGATAGAATAGACCTTGGGAAAGAACATAGGCTATCTTTTATCGCGAAAAAGAGGCTTTAAGGGGTTGAAATAGGGGATGAAAGTTTATAAGATGAAAAATTGTTGCTGTCGAAGTTAAAACCATGAAACTTAGCATTTAGGCACTTAATAAGAAATAAATCGATATTTGTTTGAGCATTTTTGAAATTTCGACCTGTGAGGGGGTGAAATAGGGGATGAAAATGTATATGGAAGGTCGTCATTATCGAAGATAAATGGATGAATCTTTATTAAACTTGCCATTTTGGCACGTGATAAGAAAAAAATAGATATTTGTTCGCGCGTTTATTAAAATTCTTCCTGTGAGGGGGTGAAATAGGGGATGAAAGTTTATATGACAGATCGTCATTGTCGAAGATAAATCGATGGTTCTCTATGAAACTTGGCATTTGGCACTTATAAGAAATAAATAGATATTTGTTCAAGCGTTTTTGAAAATTCTTCCTATGAGGGGGTGAAATAGGGGATGAAAGTTTATATGGAAGATCGTCATTGTCGAAGATAAATCGATGGTTCTCTATGAAACTTGGCATTTGGGCACGTGATAAGAGAAAAATAGATATTTGTTCGCGCGTTTTTTAATTTCTTCCTGTGAGGGGGTGAAATAGGGGATGAAACTTTATATGGAAGATCGTCATTGTCGAAGATAAATCGATAGTTCTTTTTGAAACTTGGCATTTGGGCACTTATAAGAAATAAATAGATATTTGTTCAAGCGTTTTTGAAAATTTTACCTGCGAGGTGATGTTAGCAGAGGGGATGATGCAGTGTTAGCAGAGCCTTTTAAAAAATGTACGCAATGTGGGGTAATTTTAGAGGGCTTATTGACATAAACAGTCAGACATGAAAAATTATAATTACAGAATTTTCTTATTTATTGTGCTATAATATAGGAGCTACCTTTATGCAAAATTCCAGGTTTCCAGGCCAGCCGGAAGTACCCTATTACTTTTTCTGTTAAGGCTATTTACATGGAAACACCTTTTTAATGACTGTTGCTTTTGATTGCCTTGACTAAGAAGTTTGATTTTTTCACAGCTTTGGGACTATTTACCTGAGTTTAGGGTTTCAATTTCAACTCGATACCGATACTCCACGCGTTTACGAGTTAAAGGGTCTTGACAGACAGACGGACACACGTACAGCGAAGTGACCCTATAAGGGTTCAATTTTTTTTTTGAGCTTCGGAACCCTAAAAAACATTTGATCCGGCCCTTTTCAAAGTTCGACCTATTTACTTGAAAATATGGGGATGAAAGTTCTTAAGGAATTCCAAACAAATTACTATAAGTATATTTATCGGAAATATGTGTAGCTATGCTTAGTAAAAATGCCGTCTTAATTATAATCCTACCCTCCTAACTTACAATAAAGGACGTAAGGTATCAAGAGTTCACTATGAAGAATTAAATAGTCCTTTTATGTTGGCAGGGTAGAATACACGTCGTATTGCTAAAATGTGGCTTCCGCAAAATATTTATGTTTTACCAAAGAACATGGGTGGATAGATGGAAGAACAAAAAAAAATTAGTTTATATTTATAGCAATGCTTTAAAATATATTATTTACAGTAAACCGTAGAAGTTTCTATGCGCTATTATTGGCAAAATAGGTATCCTAAATAAATTAAATACTTCCCAAAGTTACTATTCCACGTGGACGAAGTCGCGGGCAAAAGCTAGTTAATTATATTCAATGTACGATCTGGTCACCTCGTTATTACCCAACTGCGGTAGATAAACCATAAATCATTTATGACAGGTGATCTTCCTCGAGCTACAATGTAGTAAATTGAAATATGTAATAATCTCACGGCAGATGACGACAAAAAGAATTCATTCAATACAAGTAACACGACATTGTAGATGTGAATAAAATGGTTACTTTGTTTACGCATAGAACAAACTTGGATCTATGTTCGTATTCTATTCTGAAAGAAGTGTGTTTATTGTAAGGAATTTTGCGGTCGATATTTTCGGAACTCTGGTAGAATCATTTATTGTTATAGGAAACAAAAGGTATTTTGCAGGAAAACTATGACGCTGGTGGTGTTTTGACAGATTGGCCACTATCTTAATGAATACAAAAGGAATCCTCACACTTTACATATTATGCGTAAATATATCAGTAACTATTATTGTGAGGCTGTTAAGAAGCTATTGTGTGGCCATGCTAATTTATAGTTCAATTATGTTTCGGCGAATTAGTCATACAATTGTTTAACAACTTGTGAGATAATGGGCTCGTGTAACCTGTGATTGTCTGAGATAAGTGTGTTACCTTAGACATCTGTGAGACAGCAATGCACACAGTTAACACCTCTTAGCAGGGTGTTGGGAGCGTGCCTGGGCCGAACACCTAAGTACTCATAGATGTGCATTTCATGCGTGGAATAATGATTGCCCATCTTCCACTGTGTGTGGAGCGGAACTTTTATTATTTGTTGTTGTAGCATTATGTATATTTACGTTTCAGCTGTCTATACATCTATTACAGTTGTTAAGATACAGCCGCACAGACAAACGGACATCGTAGCGATATTCACTTAATATAATAGGGTTATGTTGGTCACCTTTGGATTCATCATCATTATCAGCCGGAAGCCATTCCATTCACTGCTGAGCAAAGACCTCCTTCTTAGAACGCCACAATGAACGACAAGCGACAACGGCTGCCCGCAACTCTCACGATGTCGTCAGTCCACCTAGTGGGAGGCCTGCAAACGCTTCATCTTCCGGTTCGCGATCGCCACTCGAGAACTTTTCTCCCCCAACGGTTATCTGCCCTTCGAGCGATGTGGCCCGCCCAGTGACACTTCAACTTGCATTTTTACAGCCATGTCAGTGTTGACAATCTTCCGTATTCCGGATTCTATCGCGCAAAGAAACTCCAAGTACATAGCTTTCTCCATAGCGCCCTTGGATTACGGAACCCTAAACAGCTTTATGAACTTTTACAAGACATGAAAGTACTAGGTGTATAGGTATTTGACAAATAATAACGTACCTATTTATTTAGTTTTGCGTCATCATCATCATCATCATCATGATGATGAATGTAGATAAAAACATATGCTTAATTTCAGTGAAATACAGATATAATGATAAAGTATGCTTACATCGTATTTTGAGTACCTATTGTTTAAAATTTTAACAAAACTGATCAATCTGTTTATTTCAAAAATAATCAAAAATGAATATTTGTAAATATCAACCGTTCACTCTTTACTGCCAGCGAGTTAGTCTTAAACAATTTTAAAAAAGACAACGTTTTTAATTCGTCGGAATATTTGTTTTTTGTCTACGTGATTTCTTGCAAAGGATTTAAAATTTTCATGCAAGCAGGTGCGGGTGATAACACTTCAAATACGATTCGAATGCCCTAACTGATGTGCCCAAACACGCTCCTCAAAGAACACGTTGTTTTTATTTTTACAATCAGTAATCACGAACCGTTCAATGCAACGGTAACGAGTGGTACGTGGGCCGAGCGATCGCTTTGACGACCATGATTCGATTGATTTACATTATACGACGGACAATGATCTCACAGGAGAATACTTTTTAAAACAAGCATTCTAATAAACTAATAACATTCTCATCTCATTGGTTGTATCATCTTGGTAATCATAGTTGTTTTGACCAATGACCGCAAGTGGACGTCAA